>NC_133327.1:300000-600000 GCF_042186555.1 Aquarana catesbeiana | reverse complement strand
ACGCTTTACCTACTCACATTCGCATAGAAGAAAACCATCAGGCCTTCAGAAAGAAACTCAAGACCTACCTCTTCTAAGAAGCTGGACAATATAGGACGGATCTAGTGCCTTGAGGCGATTCAGTTCGCATTTGTAGCGCTATACAAATCATTCATTCATTCATTCAGCTCTAGGTTTTTTCTTCTTCTTCCCAGCTCTAGGTTTTTTCTTCTCCCCAGCTCTAGGTTTTTTCTTCTCCCCAGCTCTAGGTTTTTTCTTCTTCCCAGCTCTAGGTTTTTTCTTCTTCTTCCCAGCTCTAGGTTTTTTTTCTTTTCTTCCCAACTCTAGGTTTTCTCTTCTTCTTCCCAGCTCTAGGTTTTTTCTTCTTCTTCCCAGCTCTAGGTTTTCTCTTCTTCTTCCCACCCGTAGGTTTTCTCTTCTTCCCAGCTCTAGGTTTTTTCTAATTCTAACCAGTACAAAACAAAGGGAGAGCGCAGATTTGCAGTCCAAGGACCACGGCTATGGAACGCTTTACCTACTCACATTCGCATGGAAGAAAACCATCAGGCCTTCAGAAAGAAACTCAAGACCTACCTCTTCTAAGAAGCTGGACAATATAGGACGGATCTAGTGCCTTGAGGCGATTCAGTTCGCATTTGTAGCGCTATACAAATCATTCATTCATTCAGCTCTATTTTTTTTCTTCTTCTTCCCAGCTCTAGCTTTTTTCTTCTTCTTCCCAGCTCTAGGTTTTTTTTCTTCTTCTTCCCAGCTCTAGGTTTTCTCTTCTTCTTCCCAGCCCTAGGTTTTCTCTTCTTCTTCCCAGCTCTAGGTTTTTTCTTCTTCCCAGCTCTAGGTTTTCTCTTATTCTTCCCAGCTCTAGGTTTTTTCTAATTCTAACCGCTACAAAACAAAGTGAGAGAGCAGATTTGCAGTCCAAGGACCACGGCTATGGAACGCTTTACCTACTCACATTCGCATGGAAGAAAACCATCAGGCCTTCAGAAAGAAACTCAAGACCTACCTCTTCTAAGAAGCTGGACAACATAGGACGGATCTAGCGCCTTGAGGCGATTCAGTTCGCATTTTTAGCGCTATACAAATAATTCATTCATTCAGCTCTAGGTTTTTTCTTCTTCTTCCCAGCTCTAGGTTTTTTCTTCTCCCCAGCTCTAGGTTTTTTCTTCTTCTTCCCAGCTCTAGGTTTTTTCTTCTTCTTCCCAGCTCTAGGTTTTTTTTCTTTTCTTCCCAGCTCTAGGTTTTCTCTTCTTCTTCCCAGCTCTAGGTTTTTTCTTCTTCTTCCCAGCTCTAGGTTTTCTCTTCTTCTTCCCAGCTCTAGGTTTTTTCTAATTCTAACCGCTACAAAACAAAGGGAGAGCGCAGATTTGCAGTCCAAGGACCACGGCTATGGAACGCTCTACCTACTCACATCTGCATGGAAGAAAACCATCAGGCCTTCAGAAAGAAACTCAAGACCTACCTCTTCTAAGAAGCTGGACAACATAGGACGGATCTAGCACCTTGAGGCGATTCAGTTCGTATTTGTAGCGCTATACAAATCATTTATTCATTCAGCTCTAGGTTTTTTCTTCTTCTTCCCAGCTCTAGGTTTTTTCTTCTTCTTCCCAGCTCTAGGTTTTTTTTCTTTTCTTCCCAGCTCTAGGTTTTCTCTTCTTCTTCCCAGCTCTAGGTTTTTTCTTCTTCTTCCCAGCTCTAGGTTTTTTCTTCTTCCCAGCTCTAGGTTTTCTCTTCTTCCCAGCTCTAGGTTTTTTCTAATTCTAACCGCTACAAAACAAAGGGAGAGCACAGATTTGCAGTCCAAGGACCACGGCTATGGAATGCTTTACCTACTTACATTCTCATGGAAGAAAACCATCAGGCCTTCAGAAAGAAACTCAAGACCTACCTCTTCTAAGAAGCTGGACAACATAGGACAGATCTAGCGCCTTGAGGCGATTCAGTTCGTATTTGTAGCGCTATACAAATCATTCATTCATTCAGCTCTATTTTTTTTCTTCTTCTTCCCAGCTCTAGGTTTTTTCTTCTTCTTCCCAGCTCTAGGTTTTTTTTCCTTCTTCTTCCCAGCTCTAGGTTTTCTCTTCTTCTTCCCAGCTCTAGGTTTTTTCTTCTTCCCAGCTCTAGGTTTTTTCTAATTCTAACCACTACAAAACAAAGGGAGAGCGCAGATTTGCAGTCCAAGGACCACGGCTATGGAACGCCTTACCTACTCACATTCGCATGGAAGAAAACCATCAGGCCTTCAGAAAGAAACTCAAGACCTACCTCTTCTAAGAAGCTGGACAACATAGGACGTATCTAGTGCCTTGAGGCGATTCAGTTAGCATTTTTAGCGCTATACAAATCATTCATTCATTCAGCTCTATTTTTTTTCTTCTTCTTCCCAGCTCTAGGTTTTTTCTTCTTCTTCCCAGCTCTAGGTTTTTTCTTCTTCCCAGCTCTAGCTTTTTTCTTCTTCTTCCCAGCTCTAGGTTTTCTCTTCTTCTTCCCAGCTCTAGGTTTTCTCTTCTTCTTCCCAGCTCTAGGTTTTTTCTTCTTCCCAGCTCTAGGTTTTCTCTTATTCTTCCCAGCTCTAGGTTTTTTCTAATTCTAACCGCTACAAAACAAAGTGAGAGAGCAGATTTGCAGTCCAAGGACCACGGCTATGGAACGCTTTACCTACTCACATTCGCATGGAAGAAAACCATCAGGCCTTCAGAAAGAAACTCAAGACCTACCTCTTCTAAGAAGCTGGACAACATAGGACGGATCTAGCGCCTTGAGGCGATTCAGTTCGCATTTTTAGCGCTATACAAATAATTCATTCACTCAGCTCTAGGTTTTTTCTTCTTCTTCCCAGCTCTAGGTTTTTTCTTCTCCCCAGCTCTAGGTTTTTTCTTCTTCTTCCCAGCTCTAGGTTTTTTCTTCTTCTTCCCAGCTCTAGGTTTTTTTTCTTTTCTTCCCAGCTCTAGGTTTTCTCTTCTTCTTCCCAGCTCTAGGTTTTTTCTTCTTCTTCCCAGCTCTAGGTTTTCTCTTCTTCTTCCCAGCTCTAGGTTTTTTCTAATTCTAACCGCTACAAAACAAAGGGAGAGCGCAGATTTGCAGTCCAAGGACCACGGCTATGGAACGCTCCACCTACTCACATCTGCATGGAAGAAAACCATCAAGCCTTCAGAAAGAAACTCAAGACCTACCTCTTCTAAGAAGCTGGACAACATAGGACGGATCTAGCACCTTGAGGCGATTCAGTTCATATTTGTAGCGCTATACAAATCATTTATTCATTCAGCTCTAGGTTTTTTCTTCTTCTTCCCAGCTCTAGGTTTTTTCTTCTTTTTCCCAGCTCTAGGTTTTTTTTCTTTTCTTCCCAGCTCTAGGTTTTCTCTTCTTCTTCCCAGCTCTAGGTTTTTTCTTCTTCTTCCCAGCTCTAGGTTTTTTCTTCTTCCCAGCTCTAGGTTTTCTCTTCTTCCCAGCTCTAGGTTTTTTCTAATTCTAACCGCTACAAAACAAAGGGAGAGCACAGATTTGCAGTCCAAGGACCACGGCTATGGAATGCTTTACCTACTTACATTCTCATGGAAGAAAACCATCAGGCCTTCAGAAAGAAACTCAAGACCTACCTCTTCTAAGAAGCTGGACAACATAGGACAGATCTAGCGCCTTGAGGCGATTCAGTTCGTATTTGTAGCGCTATACAAATCATTCATTCATTCAGCTCTATTTTTTTTCTTCTTCTTCCCAGCTCTAGGTTTTTTCTTCTTCTTCCCAGCTCTAGGTTTTTTTTCCTTCTTCTTCCCAGCTCTAGGTTTTCTCTTCTTCTTCCCAGCTCTAGGTTTTTTCTTCTTCCCAGCTCTAGGTTTTTTCTAATTCTAACCACTACAAAACAAAGGGAGAGCGCAGATTTGCAGTCCAAGGACCACGGCTATGGAACGCTTTACCTACTCACATTCGCATGGAAGAAAACCATCAGGCCTTCAGAAAGAAACTCAAGACCTACCTCTTCTAAGAAGCTGGACAACATAGGACGTATCTAGTGCCTTGAGGCGATTCAGTTAGCATTTGTAGCGCTATACAAATCATTCATTCATTCAGCTCTATTTTTTTTCTTCTTCTTCCCAGCTCTAGGTTTTTTCTTCTTCTTCCCAGCTCTAGGTTTTTTCTTCTTCCCAGCTCTAGCTTTTTTCTTCTTCTTCCCAGCTCTAGGTTTTTTTTCTTCTTCCCAGCTCTAGGTTTTCTCTTCTTCTTCCCAGCTCTAGGTCTTCTCTTCTTCTTCCCAGCTCTAGGTTTTTTCTTCTTCCCAGCTCTAGGTTTTCTCTTATTCTTCCCAGCTCTAGGTTTTTTCTAATTCTAACCGCTACAAAACAAAGGGAGAGCGCAGATTTGCAGTCCAAGGACCACGGCTATGGAACGCTTTACCTACTCACATTCGCATGGAAGAAAACCATCAGGCCTTCAGAAAGAAACTCAAGACCTACCTCTTCTAAGAAGCTGGACAACATAGGACAGATCTAGCGCCTTGAGGCGATTCAGTTCGTATTTGTAGCGCTATACAAATCATTCATTCATTCAGCTCTATGTTTTTTCTTCTTCTTCCCAGCTCTAGGTTTTTTTTCTTCTTCCCAGCTTTAGGTTTTTTCTTCTTCTTCCCAGCTCTAGGTTTTTTCTTCTTCTTCCCAGCTCTAGGTTTTTTCTTCTTCTTCCCAGCTCTAGGTTTTTTCTTCTTCTTCCCAGCTCTAGGTTTTTTTTCTTTTCTTCCCAGGTCTAGGTTTTCTCTTCTTCCCAGCTCTAGGTTTTTTCTAATTCTAACCACTACAAAACAAAGGGAGAGCGCAGATTTGCAGTCCAAGGACCACGGCTATGGAACGCTTTACCTACTCACATTCGCATGGAAGAAAACCATCAGGCCTTCAGAAAGAAACTCAAGACCTACCTCTTCTAAGAAGCTGGACAACATAGGACGGATCTAGCGCCTTGAGGCGATTCAGTTCGCATTTGTAGCGCTATACAAATCATTCATTCATTCAGCTCTAGGTTTTTTTCTTCTTCCCAGCTCTAGGTTTTTTCTTCTCCCCAGCTCTAGGTTTTTTCTTCTTCTTCCCAGCTCTAGGTTTTTTCTTCTTCTTCCCAGCTCTAGTTTTTTTTTCTTTTCTTCCCAACTCTAGGTTTTCTCTTCTTCTTCCCAGCTCTAGGTTTTTTATTCTTCTTCCCAGCTCTAGGTTTTCTCTTCTTCTTCCCAGCTCTAGGTCTTTTCTAATTCTAACCGCTACAAAACAAAGGGAGAGCACAGATTTGCAGTCCAAGGACCACGGCTATGGAATGCTTTACCTACTTACATTCTCATGGAAGAAAACCATCAGGCCTTCAGAAAGAAACTCAAGACCTACCTCTTCTAAGAAGCTGGACAACATAGGACAGATCTAGCGCCTTGAGGCGATTCAGTTCGTATTTGTAGCGCTATACAAATCATTCATTCAGCTCTATTTTTTTTCTTCTTCTTCCCAGCTCTAGGTTTTTTCTTCTTCTTCCCAGCTCTAGGTTTTTTCTTCTTCTTCCCAGCTCTCGGTTTTTTTTCTTCTTCCCAGCTCTAGGTTTTCTCTTCTTCTTCCCAGCTCTAGGTTTTTTCTTCTTCTTCCCAGCTCTAGGTTTTCTCTTCTTCTTCCCAGCTCTAGGTTTTTTCTAATTCTAACCGCTACAAATCAAAGGGAGAGCGCAGATTTGCAGTCCAAGGACCACGGCTATGGAAGGCTTTACCTACTCACATTTGCATGGAAGAAAACCATCAGGCCTTCAGAAAGAAACTCAAGACCTACCTCTTCTAAGAAGCTTGACAACATAGGACGGATCTAGCGCCTTGAGGCGATTCAGTTCGCATTTGTAGCGCTATACAAATCATTCATTCATTCAGCTCTAGGTTTTTTCTTCTTCTTCCCAGCTCTTGGTTTTTTCTTCTCCCCAGCTCTAGGTTTTTTCTTCTTCTTCCCAGCTCTAGGTTTTTTCTTCTTCTTCCCAGCTCTAGGTTTTCTCTTCTTCCCAGCTCTAGGTTTTTTCTAATTCTAACCGCTACAAAACAAAGGGAGAGCGCAGATTTGCAGTCCAAGGACCACGGCTATGGAACGCTTTACCTACTCACATTCGCATGGAAGAAAACCATCAGGCCTTCAGAAAGAAACTCAAGACCTACCTCTTCTAAGAAGCTGGACAACATAGGACAGATCTAGCGCCTTGAGGCGATTCAGTTCGTATTTGTAGCGCTATACAAATCATTCATTCATTCAGCTCTATTTTTTTTCCTCTTCTTCCCAGCTCTAGGTTTTTTCTTCTTCTTCCCAGCTCTAGGTTTTTTCTTCTTCTTCCCAGCTCTAGGTTTTTTTTCTTCTTCTTCCCAGTTCTAGGTTTTCTCTTCTTCTTCCCAGCTCTAGGTTTTCTCTTCTTCTTCCCAGCTCTAGGTTTTTTCTTCTTCTTCCCAGCTCTAGGTTTTTTCTAATTCTAACCGCTACAAAACAAAGGGAGAGTGCAGATTTGCAGTCCAAGGACCACGGCTATGGAACGCTCTACCTACTCACATTCGCATGGAAGAAAACCATCAGGCCTTCAGAAAGAAACTCAAGACCTACCTCTTCTAAGAAGCTGGACAACATAGGACGGATCTAGCGCCTTGAAGCGATTCAGTTCATATTTGTAGCGCTATACAAATCATTTATTCATTCAGCTCTAGTTTTTTTCTTCTTCTTCCCAGCTCTAGGTTTTTTCTTCTTCTTCCCAGCTCTAGGTTTTTTCTTCTTCTTCCCAGCTCTAGGTTTTTTTTCTTTTCTTCCCAGCTCTAGGTTTTCTCTTCTTCTTCCCAGCTCTAGGTTTTCTCTTCTTCTTCCCAGCTCTAGGTTTTTTCTTCTTCTTCCCAGCTCTAGGTTTTCTCTTCTTCTTCCCAGCTCTAGGTTTTTTCTAATTCTAACCGCTACAAAACAAAGGGAGAGCTCAGATTTGCAGTCCAAGGACCACGGCTATGGAATGCTTTACCTACTTACATTCTCATGGAAGAAAACCATCAGGCCTTCAGAAAGAAACTCAAGACCTACCTCTTCTAAGAAGCTGGACAACATAGGACAGATCTAGCGCCTTGAGGCGATTCAGTTCGTATTTGTAGCGCTATACAAATCATTCATTCATTCAGCTCTATTTTTTTTCTTCTTCTTCCCAGCTCTAGGTTTTTTCTTCTTCCCAGCTCTAGGTTTTTTCTTCTTCTTCCCAGCTCTAGGTTTTTTTTCTTCTTCTTCCCAGCTCTAGGTTTTCTCTTCTTCTTCCCAGCTCTAGGTTTTCTCTTCTTCTTCCCAGCTCTAGGTTTTTTCTTCTTCTTCCCAGCTCTAGGTTTTTTCTAATTCTAACCGCTACAAAACAAAGGTAGAGCGCAGATTTGCAGTCCAAGGACCACGGCTATGGAACGCTTTACCTACTCACATTCGCATGGAAGAAAACCATCAGGCCTTCAGAAAGAAACTCAAGACCTACCTCTTCTAAGAAGCTGGACAACATAGGACGGATCTAGCGCCTTGAGGCGATTCAGTTCGTATTTGTAGTGCTATACAAATCATTCATTCATTCAGCTCTAGGTTTTTTCTTCTTCTTCCCAGCTCTAGGTTTTTTCTTCTCCCCAGTTCTAGATTTTTTCTTCTTCTTCCCAGCTCTAGGTTTTTTCTTCTTCTTCCCAGCTCTAGGTTTTCTCTTCTTCTTCTCAGCTCTAGGTTTTTTCTTCTTCCCAGCTCTAGGTTTTCTCTTCTTCCCAGCTCTAGGTTTTTTCTAATTCTAACCGCTACAAAACAAAGGGAGGGCGCAGATTTGCAGTCCAAGGACCACGGCTATGGAACGCTCTACCTACTCACATTCGCATGGAAGAAAACCATCAGGCCTTCAGAAAGAAACCCAAGACCTACCTCTTCTAAGAAGCTGGACAACATAGGACACATCTAGCGCCTTGAGGCGATTCAGTTCATATTTGTAGCGCTATACAAATCATTCATTCATTCAGCTCTAGGTTTTTTCTTCTTCTTCCCAGCTCTAGGTTTTTTTTTCTTCTTCCCAGCTCTAGGTTTTTTCTTCTTCCCAGCTCTAGGTTTTTTTCTTCTTCTTCCCAGCTCTAGGTTTTCTCTTCTTCTTCCCAGCTCTAGGTTTTTTCTTCTTCCCAGCTCTAGGTTTTCTCTTCTTCTTCCCAGCTCTAGATTTTTTCTAATTCTAACCGCTACAAAACAAAGGGAGAGCGCAGATTTGCAGTCCAAGGACCACGGCTATGGAATGCTTTACCTACTCACATTCGCATGGAAGAAAACCATCAGGCCTTCAGAAAGAAACTCAAGACCTACCTCTTCTAAGAAGCTGGACAACATAGGACGGACCTAGCGCCTTGAGGCGATTCAGTTCGCATTTGTAGCGCTATACAAATCATTCATTCATTCAGCTCTAGGTTTTTTCTTCTTCTTCCCAGCTCTAGGTTTTTTCTTCTCCCCAGCTCTAGGTTTTTTCTTCTTCTTCCCAGCTCTAGGTTTTTTCTTCTTCTTCCCAGCTCTAGGTTTTTTTTCTTTTCTTCCCAGCTCTAGGTTTTCTCTTCTTCTTCCCAGCTCTAGGTTTTTTCTTCTTCCCAGCTCTAGGTTTTTTCTAATTCTAACCGCTACAAAACGAAGGGAGAGCACAGATTTGCAGTCCAAGGACCACGGCTATGGAACGCTTTACCTACTTACATTCTCATGGAAGAAAACCATCAGGCCTTCAGAAAGAAACTCAAGACCTACCTCTTCTAAGAAGCTGGACAACATAGGACGGATCTAGTGCCTTGAGGCGATTCAGTTCGCATTTGTAGCGCTATACAAATCATTCATTCATTCAGCTCTAGGTTTTTTCTTCTTCTTCCCAGCTCTAGGTTTTTTCTTCTCCCCAGCTCTAGGTTTTTTCTTCTTCCCAGCTCTAGGTTTTTTCTTCTTCTTCCCAGCTCTAGGTTTTTTCTTCTTCTTCCCAGCGCTAGGTTTTTTTTCTTTTCTTCCCAGCTCTAGGTTTTTTTTCTTTTCTTCCCAGCTCTAGGTTTTCTCTTCTTCTTCCCAGCTCTAGGTTTTTTCTTCTTCTTCCCAGCTCTAGGTTTTCTCTTCTTCTTCACAGCTCTAGGTTTTTTCTAATTCTAACCGCTACAAAACAATGGGAGAGCGCAGATTTGCAGTCCAAGGACCACGGCTATGGAACGCTCTGCCTACTCACATTCGCATGGAAGAAAACCATCAGGCCTTCAGAAAGAAACTCAAGACCTACCTCTTCTAAGAAGCTGGACAACATAGGACGGATCTAGCGCCTTGAGGCGATTCAGTTCGTATTTGTAGCGCTATACAAATCATTTATTCATTCAGCTCTAGGTTTTTTCTTCTTCCCAGCTCTAGGTTTTTTCTTCTTCTTCCCAGCTCTAGGTTTTTTCTTCTTCTTCCCAGCTCTAGGTTTTTTTTCTTTTCTTCCCAGCTCTAGGTTTTCTCTTCTTCTTCCCAGCTCTAGGTTTTCTCTTCTTCTTCCCAGCTCTAGGTTTTTTCTTCTTCTTCCCAGCTCTAGGTTTTCTCTTCTTCTTCCCAGCTCTAGGTTTGTTCTAATTCTAACCGCTACAAAACAAAGGGAGAGCACAGATTTGCAGTCCAAGGACCACGGCTATGGAATGCTTTACCTACTTACATTCTCATGGAAGAAAACCATCAGGCCTTCAGAAAGAAACTCAAGACCTACCTCTTCAAGAAGCTGGACAACATAGGACAGATCTAGCGCCTTGAGGCGATTCAGGTCGTATTTGTAGCGCTATACAAATCATTCATTCATTCATCTCTATTTTTTTCTTCTTCTTCCCAGCTCTAGGTTTTTTCTTCTTCCCAGCTCTAGGTTTTCTCTTCTTCCCAGCTCTAGGTTTTTTCTAATTCTAACCGCTACAAAACAAAGGGAGAGCGCAGATTTGCAGTCCAAGGACCACGGCTATGGAACGCTTTACCTACTCACATTCGCATGGAAGAAAACCATCAGGCCTTCAGAAAGAAACTCAAGACCTACCTCTTCTAAGAAGCTGGACAACATAGGATGGATCTAGCGCCTTGAGGCAATTCAGTTCGCATTTGTAGCGCTATACAAATCATTCATTCATTCAGCTCTAGGTTTTTTCTTCTTCCCAGCTCTAGGTTTTTTCTTCTCCCCAGCTCTAGGTTTTTTCTTCTTCCCAGCTCTAGGTTTTTTCTTCTTCTTCCCAGCTCTAGGTTTTTTTTCTTTTCTTCCCAGCTCTAGGTTTTCTCTTCTTCTTCCCAGCTCTAGGTTTTTTCTTCTTCTTCCCAGCTGTAGGTTTTCTCTTCTTCTTCCCAGCTCTAGGTTTTTTCTAATTCTAACCGCTACAAAACAAAGGGAGGGCGCAGATTTGCAGTCCAAGGACCACGGCTATGGAACGCTCTACCTACTCACATTCGCATGGAAGAAAACCATCAGGCCTTCAGAAAGAAACTCAAGACCTACCTCTTCTAAGAAGCTGGACAACATAGGACACATCTAGCGCCTTGAGGCGATTCAGTTCGTATTTGTAGCGCTATACAAATCATTCATTCATTCAGCTCTAGGTTTTTTCTTCTTCTTCCCAGCTCTAGGTTTTTTTTTCTTCTTCCCAGCTCTAGATTTTTTCTTCTTCCCAGCTCTAGGTTTTTTTCTTCTTCTTCCCAGCTCTAGGTTTTCTCTTCTTCTTCCCAGCTCTAGGTTTTTTCTTCTTCCCAGCTCTAGGTTTTCTCTTCTTCTTCCCAGCTCTAGATTTTTTCTAATTCTAACCGCTACAAAAGAAAGGGAGAGCGCAGATTTGCAGTCCAAGGACCACGGCTATGGAACGCTTTACCTACTCACATTCGCATGGAAGAAAACCATCAGGCCTTCAGAAAGAAACTCAAGACCTACCTCTTCTAAGAAGCTGGACAACATAGGACGGATCTAGCGCCTTGAGGCGATTCAGTTCGCATTTGTAGCGCTATACAAATCATTCATTCATTCAGCTCTAGGTTTTTTCTTCTTCTTCCCAGCTCTAGGTTTTTTCTTCTCCCCAGCTCTAGGTTTTTTCTTCTTCTTCCCAGCTCTAGGTTTTTTCTTCTTCTTCCCAGCTCTAGGTTTTTTTTCTTTTCTTCCCAGCTCTAGGTTTTCTCTTCTTCTTCCCAGCTCTAGGTTTTTTCTTCTTCTTCCCAGCTCTAGGTTTTTTCTAATTCTAACCGCTACAAAACGAAGGGAGAGCACAGATTTGCAGTCCAAGGATCACGGCTATGGAACGCTTTACCTACTTACATTCTCATGGAAGAAAACCATCAGGCCTTCAGAAAGAAACTCAAGACCTACCTCTTCTAAGAAGCTGGACAACATAGGACGGATCTAGTGCCTTGAGGCGATTCAGTTCGCATTTGTAGCGCTATACAAATCATTCATTCATTCAGCTCTAGGTTTTTTCTTCTTCTTCCCAGCTCTAGGTTTTTTCTTCTCCCCAGCTCTAGGTTTTTTCTTCTTCTTCCCAGCTCTAGGTTTTTTTTCTTTTCTTCCCAGCTCTAGGTTTTCTCTTCTTCTTCCCAGCTCTAGGTTTTTTCTTCTTCTTCCCAGCTCTAGGTTTTCTCTTCTTCTTCCCAGCTCTAGGTTTTTTCTAATTCTAACCGCTACAAAACAAAGGGAGAGCGCAGATTTGCAGTCCAAGGACCACGGCTATGGAATGCTCTACCTACTCACATTCGCATGGAAGAAAACCATCAGGCCTTCAGAAAGAAACTCAAGACCTACCTCTTCTAAGAAGCTGGACAACATAGGACGGATCTAGCGCCTTGAGGCGATTCAGTTCGTATTTGTAGTGCTATACAAATCATTTATTCATTCAGCTCTAGGTTTTTTCTTCTTCCCAGCTCTAGGTTTTTTCTTCTTCTTCCCAGCTCTAGGTTTTTTCTTCTTCTTCCCAGCTCTAGGTTTTCTCTTCTTCTTCCCAGCTCTAGGTTTTCTCTTCTTCTTCCCAGCTCTAGGTTTTTTCTTCTTCTTCCCAGCTCTAGGTTTTCTCTTCTTCTTCCCAGCTCTAGGTTTTTTCTAATTCTAACCGCTACAAAACAAAGGGAGAGCACAGATTTGCAGTCCAAGGACCACGGCTATGGAATGCTTTACCTACTTACATTCTCATGGAAGAAAACCATCAGGCCTTCAGAAAGAAACTCAAGACCTACCTCTTCTAAGAAGCTGGACAACATAGGACAGATCTAGCGCCTTGAGGCGATTCAGTTCGTATTTGTAGCGCTATACAAATCATTCATTCATTCAGCTCTATTTTTTTTCTTCTTCTTCCCAGCTCTAGGTTTTTTCTTCTTCTTCCCAGCTCTAGGTTTTTTTTCTTCTTCTTCCCAGCTCTAGGTTTTCTCTTCTTCTTCCCAGCTCTAGGTTTTTTCTTCTTCTTCCCAGCTCTAGGTTTTTTCTAATTCTAACCGCTACAAAACAAAGGGAGAGCGCAGATTTGCAGTCCAAGGACCACGGCTATGGAACGCTTTACCTACTCACATTCGCATGGAAGAAAACCATCAGGCCTTCAGAAAGAAACTCAAGACCTACCTCTTCTAAGAAGCTGGACAACATAGGACGGATCTAGCGCCTTGAGGCGATTCAGTTCGCATTTGTAGCGCTATACAAATCATTCATTCATTCAGCTCTAGGTTTTTTTCTTCTTCTTCCCAGCTCTAGGTTTTTTCTTCTCCCCAGCTCTAGGTTTTTTCTTCTTCTTCCCAGCTCTAGGTTTTTTCTTCTTCTTCCCAGCTCTAGGTTTTCTCTTCTTCCCAGCTCTAGGTTTTTTCTAATTCTAACCGCTACAAAATAAAGGGAGAGCGCAGATTTGCAGTCCAAGGACCACGGCTATGGAATGCTTTTACCTACTTACATTCTCATGGAAGAAAACCATCAGGCCTTCAGAAAGAAACTCAAGACCTACCTCTTCTAAGAAGCTGGACAACATAGGACAGATCTAGCGCCTTGAGGCGATTCAGTTCTTATTTGTAGCGCTATACAAATCATTCATTCATTCAGCTCTAGGTTTTTTTCTTCTTCTTCCCAGCTCTAGGTTTTTTCTTCTTCTTCCCAGCTCTAGGTTTTTTCTTCTTCTTCCCAGCTCTAGGTTTTTTTTCTTTTCTTCCCAGCTCTAGGTTTTCTCTTCTTCTTCCCAGCTCTAGGTTTTTTCTTCTTCTTCCCAGCTCTAGGTTTTCTCTTCTTCTTCCCAGCTCTAGGTTTTTTCTAATTCTAACCGCTACAAAACAAAGGGAGAGCACAGATTTGCAGTCCAAGGACCACGGCTATGGAATGCTTTACCTACTTACATTCTCATGGAAGAAAACCATCAGGCCTTCAGAAAGAAACTCAAGACCTACCTCTTCTAAGAAGCTGGACAACATAGGACAAATCTAGCGCCTTGAGGCGATTCAGTTCGTATTTGTAGCGCTATACAAATCATTCATTCATTCAGCTCTATTTTTTTTCTTCTTCTTCCCAGCTCTAGGTTTTTTTCTTCTTCTTCCCAGCTCTAGGTTTTTTTCTTCTTCTTCCCAGCTCTAGGTTTTCTCTTCTTCTTCCCAGCTCTAGGTTTTCTCTTCTTCTTCCCAGCTCTAGGTTTTTTCTTCTTCTTCCCAGCTCTAGGTTTTTTCTAATTCTAACCGCTACAAAACAAAGGGAGAGCGCAGATTTGCAGTCCAAGGACCACGGCTATGGAACGCTTTACCTACTCACATTCGCATGGAAGAAAACCATCAGGCCTTCAGAAAGAAACTCAAGACCTACCTCTTCTAAGAAGCTGGACAACATAGGACGGATCTAGCGCCTTGAGGCGATTCAGTTCGCATTTGTAGCGCTATACAAATCATTCATTCATTCAGCTCTAGGTTTTTTCTTCTTCTTCCCAGCTCTAGGTTTTTTCTTCTCCCCAGCTCTAGGTTTTTTCTTCTTCTCCCCAGCTCTAGGTTTTTTCTTCTTCTTCCCAGCTCTAGGTTTTTTCTTCTTCTTCCCAGCTCTAGGTTTTCTCTTCTTCCCAGCTCTAGGTTTTTTCTAATTCTAACCGCTACAAAACAAAGGGAGAGCGCAGATTTGCAGTCCAAGGACCACGGCTATGGAATGCTTTACCTACTTACATTCTCATGGAAGAAAACCATCAGGCCTTCAGAAAGAAACTCAAGACCTACCTCTTCTAAGAAGCTGGACAACATAGGACAGATCTAGCGCCTTGAGGCGATTCAGTTCTTATTTGTAGCGCTATACAAATCATTCATTCATTCAGCTCTAGGTTTTTTTCTTCTTCTTCCCAGCTCTAGGTTTTTTCTTCTTCTTCCCAGCTCTAGGTTTTTTCTTCTTCTTCCCAGCTCTAGGTTTTTTTTCTTTTCTTCCCAGCTCTAGGTTTTCTCTTCTTCTTCCCAGCTCTAGGTTTTTTCTTCTTCTTCCCAGCTCTAGGTTTTCTCTTCTTCTTCCCAGCTCTAGGTTTTTTCTAATTCTAACCGCTACAAAACAAAGGGAGAGCACAGATTTGCAGTCCAAGGACCACGGCTATGGAATGCTTTACCTACTTACATTCTCATGGAAGAAAACCATCAGGCCTTCAGAAAGAAACTCAAGACCTACCTCTTCTAAGAAGCTGGACAACATAGGACAAATCTAGCGCCTTGAGGCGATTCAGTTCGTATTTGTAGCGCTATACAAATCATTCATTCATTCAGCTCTATTTTTTTTCTTCTTCTTCCCAGCTCTAGGTTTTTTTCTTCTTCTTCCCAGCTCTAGGTTTTTTTCTTCTTCTTCCCAGCTCTAGGTTTTCTCTTCTTCTTCCCAGCTCTAGGTTTTCTCTTCTTCTTCCCAGCTCTAGGTTTTTTCTTCTTCTTCCCAGCTCTAGGTTTTTTCTAATTCTAACCGCTACAAAACAAAGGGAGAGCGCAGATTTGCAGTCCAAGGACCACGGCTATGGAACGCTTTACCTACTCACATTCGCATGGAAGAAAACCATCAGGCCTTCAGAAAGAAACTCAAGACCTACCTCTTCTAAGAAGCTGGACAACATAGGGCGGATCTAGCGCCTTGAGGCGATTCAGTTCGCATTTGTAGCGCTATACAAATCATTCATTCATTCAGCTCTAGGTTTTTTCTTCTTCTTCCCAGCTCTAGGTTTTTTCTTCTCCCCAGCTCTAGGTTTTTTCTTCTTCTTCCCAGCTCTAGGTTTTTTCTTCTTCTTCCCAGCTCTAGGTTTTCTCTTCTTCCCAGCTCTAGGTTTTTTCTAATTCTAACCGCTACAAAACAAAGGGAGAGCGCAGATTTGCAGTCCAAGGACCACGGCTATGGAATGCTTTACCTACTTACATTCTCATGGAAGAAAACCATCAGGCCTTCAGAAAGAAACTCAAGACCTACCTCTTCTAAGAAGCTGGACAACATAGGACAGATCTAGCGCCTTGAGGCGATTCAGTTCTTATTTGTAGCGCTATACAAATCATTCATTCATTCAGCTCTAGGTTTTTTTCTTCTTCTTCCCAGCTCTAGGTTTTACCTTCTTCTTCCCAGCTCTAGGTTTTTTCTTCTTCTTCCCAGCTCTAGGTTTTTTTTCTTTTCTTCCCAGCTCTAGGTTTTCTCTTCTTCTTCCCAGCTCTAGGTTTTCTCTTCTTCTTCCCAGCTCTAGGTTTTTTCTTCTTCTTCCCAGCTCTAGGTTTTCTCTTCTTCTTCCCAGCTCTAGGTTTTTTCTAATTCTAACCGCTACAAAACAAAGGGAGAGCACAGATTTGCAGTCCAAGGACCACGGCTATGGAATGCTTTACCTACTTACATTCTCATGGAAGAAAACCATCAGGCCTTCAGAAAGAAACTCAAGACCTACCTCTTCTAAGAAGCTGGACAACATAGGACAGATCTAGCGCCTTGAGGCGATTCAGTTCGTATTTGTAGCGCTATACAAATCATTCATTCGTTCAGCTCTATTTTTTTTCTTCTTCTTCCCAGCTCTAGGTTTTTTCTTCTTCTTCCCAGCTCTAGGTTTTTTCTTCTTCTTCCCAGCTCTAGGTTTTTTTTCTTCTTCTTCCCAGCTCTAGGTTTTCTCTTCTTCTTCCCAGCTCTAGGTTTTCTCTTCTTCTTCCCAGCTCTAGGTTTTTTCTAATTCTAACCGCTACAAAACAAAGGGAGAGCGCAGATTTGCAGTCCAAGGACCACGGCTATGGAACGCTTTACCTACTCACATTCGCATGGAAGAAAACCATAAGGCCTTCAGAAAGAAACTCAAGACCTACCTCTTCTAAGAAGCTGGACAACATAGGACGGATCTAGCGCCTTGAGGCGATTCAGTTCGCATTTGTAGCGCTATACAAATCATTCAATCGTTCAGCTCTAGGTTTTTTCTTCTTCTTCCCAGCTCTAGGTTTTTTCTTCTCCCCAGCTCTAGGTTTTTTCTTCTTCTTCCCAGCTCTAGGTTTTTTTCTTCTTCTTCCCAGCTCTAGGTTTTCTCTTCTTCCCAGCTCTAGGTTTTTTCTAATTCTAACCGCTACAAAACAAAGGGAGAGCGCAGATTTGCAGTCCAAGGACCACGGCTATGGAACGCTTTACCTACTCACATTCGCATGGAAGAAAACCATCAGGCCTTCAGAAAGAAACTCAAGACCTACCTCTTCTAAGAAGCTGGACAACATAGTACACACCTAGCGCCTTGAGGCGATTCAGTTCGCATTTGTAGCGCTATACAAATCATTCATTCATTCAGCTCTAGGTTTTTTCTTTTTCTTCCCAGCTCTATGTTTTTTCTTCTCCCCAGCTCTAGGTTTTTTCTTCTTCTTCCCAGCTCTAGGTTTTTTCTTCTCCCCAGCTCTAGGTTTTTTCTTCTTCCCAGCTCTAGGTTTTTTCTTCTTCTTCCCAGCTCTAGGGTTTTTTTTCTTTTCTTCCCAACTCTAGGTTTTCTCTTCTTCTTCCCAGCGCTAGGTTTTTTCTTCTTCTTCCCAGCTCTAGGTTTTCTCTTCTTCCCAGCTCTAGGTTTTTTCTTCCTCTTCCCAGATCTAGGTTTTCTCTTCTTCCCAGCTCTAGGTTTTTTCTAATTATAACCGCTACAAAACAAAGGGAGAGCACAGATTTGCAGTCCAAGGACCACGGCTATGGAACGCTTTACCTACTTACATTCTCATGGAAGAAAACCATCAGGCCTTCAGAAAGAAACTCAAGACCTACCTCTTCTAAGAAGCTGGACAACATAGGACAGATCTAGCTCCTTGAGGCGATTCAGTTCGTATTTGTAGCGCTATACAAATCATTCATTCATTCAGCTCTAGGTTTTTTCTTCTTCTTCCCAGCTCTAGGTTTTTTTTCTTCTTCCCAGCTCTAGGTTTTTTCTTCTTCTTCCCAGCTCTAGGTTTTTTCTTCTTCCCAGCTCTAGGTTTTTTCTTCTTCTTCCCAGCTCTAGGTTTTTTTTCTTTTCTTCCCAGCTCTAGGTTTTCTCTTCTTCTTCCCAGCTCTAGGTTTTCTCTTCTTCTTCCCAGCTCTAGGTTTTTTCTAATTCTAACCGCTACAAAACAAAGGGAGAGCACAGATTTGCAGTCCAAGGACCACGGCTATGGAACGCTTTACCTACTCACATTCGCATGGAAGAAAACCATCAGGCCTTCAGAAAGAAACTCAAGACCTACCTCTTCTAAGAAGCTGGACAACATAGGACGGATCTAGTGCCTTGAGGCGATTCAGTTCGCATTTGTAGCGCTATACAAATCATTCATTCATTCAGCTCTATTTTTTTTCTTCTTCTTCCCAGCTCTAGGTTTTTTCTTCTTCTTCCCAGCTCTAGGTTTTTTCTTCTTCTTCCCAGCTCTAGCTTTTTTCTTCTTCTTCCCAGCTCTAGGTTTTTTTTCTTCTTCTTCCCAGCTCTAGGTTTTCTCTTCTTCTTCCCAGCTCTAGGTTTTCTCTTCTTCTTCCCAGCTCTAGGTTTTTTCTTCTTCCCAGCTCTAGGTTTTCTCTTATTCTTCCCAGCTCTAGGTTTTTTCTAATTCTAACCGCTACAAAACAAAGGGAGAGCACAGATTTGCAGTCCAAGGACCACGGCTATGGAACGCTTTACCTACTCACATTCGCATGGAAGAAAACCATCAGGCCTTCAGAAAGAAACTCAAGACCTACCTCTTCTAAGAAGCTGGACAACATAGGACGGATCTAGCGCCTTGAGGCGATTCAGTTCGCATTTGTAGCGCTATACAAATCATTCATTCATTCAGCTCTAGGTTTTTTTCTTCTTCTTCCCAGCTCTAGGTTTTTTCTTCTCCCCAGCTCTAGGTTTTTTCTTCTTCTTCCCAGCTCTAGGTTTTTTTTTCTTTTCTTCCCAACTCTAGGTTTTCTCTTCTTCTTCCCAGCTCTAGGTTTTTTCTTCTTCCCAGCTCTAGGTTTTCTCTTCTTCTTCCCAGCTCTAGGTTTTTTCTAATTCTAACCGCTACAAAGCAAAGGGAGAGCGCAGATTTGCAGTACAAGGACCACGGCTATGGAACGCTTTACCTACTCACATTCTCATGGAAGAAAACCATCAGGCCTTCAGAAAGAAACTCAAGACCTACCTCTTCTAAGAAGCTGGACAACATAGGACAGATCTAGCGCCTTGAGGCGATTCAGTTTGCATTTGTTGCGCTATACAAATCATTCATTCATTCAGCTCTAGGTTTTTTCTTCTTCTTCCCAGCTCCAGGTTTTTTCTTCTCCCCAGCTCTAGGTTTTTTCTTCTTCTTCCCAGCTCTAGGTTTTTTCTTCTTCTTCCCAGCTCTAGGTTTTTTTCCTTTTCTTCCCAGCTCTGTTTTCTCTTCTTCTTCCCAGCTCTAGGTTTTCTCTACTTCTTCCCAGCTCTAGGTTTTTTCTTCTTCCCAGCTCTAGGTTTTTTCTACTTCTTCCCATCTCTAGGTTTTTTCTTCTACCCAGCTCTAGGTTTTTTCTTCTTCTTTCCAGCTCTAGGGTTTTTCTTCTTCCCAGTTCTAGGTTTTTTCTTCTTCCCAGCTCTAGGTTTTTTCTAATTCTTCCCTTTTTTCTAATTCTACCCAGCTCTAGGTTTTTTCTTCTTCTTCCCAGCTCTAGTTTTTTTCTAATTCTACCCAGCTCTAGGTTTTTTCTTCTTCAGAGCTCTAGGTTTTTTCTTCTTCCCAGCTCTAGGTTTTTTCTTCTTCCCAGCTCTAGGTTTTTTCTTCTTCTTCCCAGCTCTAGTTTTTTTCTAATTCTACCCAGCTCTAGGTTTTTTCTTCTTCAGAGCTCTAGGTTTTTTCTTCTTCCCAGCTCTAGGTTTTTTCTTCTTCCCAGCTCTAGGTTTTTTCTTCTTCTTCCCAGCTCTAGGTTTTTTCTTCTCCCCAGCTCTATGTTTTTTTCTTTTCCCCAGCTCTAGGTTTTTTTCTCTTCTTCCCAGCTCTAGGTTTTTTTTTCTTCTTCCCAGCTCTAGGTTTTTATTTTCTTCTTCCCAGCTCTAGGTTTTTTTTTCTCTTCATCCCAGCTCTAGGTTGTTTCTTCTCCTTTTTCCATTTCTAGGTTTTTTCTTCCCAGCTCTAGGTTTTTTCTTCCCAGCTCTAGAATTTTTCTTCCCAGCTCTAGGATTTTTCTTCCCAGCTCTAGGATTTTTCTTCTCCTCAGCTCTAAGTTTTTTCTTCTTCTTCTCAGTTTTTTTCTTCTTCCCCGGTTTTTTCTTCTAACCAGCTCTATTTTTTTTCTTCTTCCCGGCTCTAGTTTTTTTCTTCTTCCCAGGTTTTTTCTTCTTCCCAGCTCTAGGTTTTTTTCTTGTTCCCAGGTTTTTTCTTCTTCCCAGCTCTAGGATTTTTCTTCCCAGCTCTAGGATTTTTCACGTCAACTTTAGCCCTTAGGGTGTCCCTCTTGCCCAGCTGGAACATTGATGGGCATTTTGATCTGCCCAAGCCACTTGGTTCCTGTGGGGTACCCTCTGCTCTGCCTTGTAGGATTGTCGATTAAATTCGGCTACACCTACTTGCTGCTATCGGGTTAGAGGCTTAGTCCCCACACGGAGCGAGACTGCGATCCACCCTACTAACATCTTTTTCCATTCCAGCATTATCGCTTCTCTGCCTTTTTGGCCATGATCAAGTGTCACGTCGACTTTAGCCCTTCTGGGTGTCCCTGTTGCCCAGCTGGGACGTTGATAGGCACTTTGATCTGTCCAAGCCACTTGGTCCCTATGGGGTACCCTCTGTTCGTCCTTGTAGGATCGTCGATTAAATTCGGCTTCACCTACTTGCTACTATTGGGTTAGAGGCTTAGTCCCTACACGGAAAGAGACTGCAATCCACCTTACTCACCTCTTTATCCATTCCAGCTTTCTTGCTTCTCTGCCTTTTTGGCCATGATCAAGTGTCACGTTGACTTTAGCCCTTAGGGGTGTCCCTCTTGCCCAGCTGGTACGTTGATAGGCATTTTGATCTGCCCAAGCCACTTGGTCCCTGTGGGGTACCCACTGCTCGGCCTTGTAGGATCGTCGATTAAATTCAGCTACACGTAATTGCTGCTATTGGGTTAGAGGCTTAGTCCCCACACAGAACGAGACGGCGATCCACCCTACTAACATCTTTTTCCATTCCAGCATTATTGCTTCTCTGCCTTTCTGGCCATGATCAAGTGTCACGTCGACTTTAGCCCTTAGGATTGTCCCTCTTGCCTAGCTGGGACGTTGATAGGCAATTAGGCATTTTGATCTGCCCAAGCCACTTGGTCCCTATGGGGTACCCTCTGCTCGGCCTTGTAGGGTCGTCGAATAAATTTGGCTTCACCTACTTGCTGCTATTGGGTTAGAGGCTTAGTCCCCACACGGAAAGAGACTGCGATCCACCTTACTCACCTCTATTTCCATACCAGCATTATCGCTTCTCTGCCTTTTTGGCCGAGATCAAGTGTCACATCGACTAGGATCGTCGATTAAATTCGGCTTCACCTACTTGCTGCTATTGGATTAGAGGCTTAGACCCCACATGGAAAGAGACTGCGATCCACCTTACTCGCCTCTTTTTCCATTCCAGCATTATCGCTTCTCTGCCTTTTTGGCATGATCAAGTGTCACATCAACTTTAGCCCTTAGGGGTGTCCCTCTTGCCCAGCTAGGATGTTGATAGGCATTTTGATCTGCCCAAGCCGCTTGGTCCCTGCGGGGTACCCTCTGCTTGGCCTTGTAGGATCTTCGATTAAATTCGGCTACACCTACTTGCTGCTATTGGGTTAGAGGCTTAGTCCACACATGGAACGAGACTGCGATCCACCCTACTAACCTCTTTTGCCATTCCAGCATTATCGCTTCTCTGACTTTTTGGCCATGATCAAGTGTCACGTCGACTTTAGCCCTTAGGGGTGTCTCTGCTACCTAGCTGGGATGTTGATAGGCATTTTGATCTGCCCAAGCCACTTGGTCCCTGTGGGGTACCCTCTGCTCGGCCTTGTAGGATCGTCGATTAAATTTGGCTTCACCTACTTGCTGCTATTGGGTTAGAGGCTTAGTCCCCACACGGAAAGAGACTGCGATCCACTTTACTCACCTCTTTGTCTATTCCAGCATTATCGCTTCTCTGCCTTTATGGCCATGATCAAGTGTCACGTCGACTTTAGCCCTTCGGGGTGTACCTGTTGACCAGCTGGGACGTTGATAGGCACTTAGATCTGCCCAAGCCACTTGGTCCCTATGGGGTACCCTCTGCTCGGCCTTGTAGGATCGTCGATTAAATTCGGCTTTACCTGCTTGCTGCTATTGGGTTAGAGGCTTAGTCCCCTCACGGAAAGAGACTGCGATCCACCTTACTCACCTCTTTTTCCATTCCAGCATTATCGCTTCTCTGCCTTTTTGGCCATGATCAAGTGTCACGTCGACTTTAGCCCTTCGGGGTGTCCCTGTTGCCCAGCTGGGACGTTGATAGAGACTTTGATCTGCCCAGGCCACTTGGTCCCTATGGTGTACCCTCTGCTTGGCCTTGTAGGATCGTCGATTAAATTTGGCTTCACCTACTTGCTGCTATTGGGTTAGAGGCTTAGTCCCCACACGGAAAGAGACTGCGATCCACCTTCCTCCTTTTTCCATTCCAGCATTATCGCTTCTCTGCCTTTTTGGCCATGATCAAGTGTCACGTCGACTTTAGCCCTTAGGGGTGTCCCTGCTACCTAGCTGGTACGTTGATAGGCATTTTGATCTGCCCAAGCCACTTGGTCCCTGTGGGGTACCTTCTGCTCGGCCTTGTAGGATCGTCGATTAAATTTGGCTTCACCTACTTGCTGCTATTGGGTTAGAGGCTTAGTCCCCACACGGAAAGAGACTGCGATCCACCTTCCTCCTTTTTCCATTCCAGCATTATCGCTTCTCTGCCTTTTTGGCCATGATCAAGTGTCACGTCGAATTTAGCCCTTCGGGGGGGCCCTGCTACCTAGCTGGGATGTTGATAGGCATTTTGATCTGCCCAAGCCACTTGGTCCCTGTGGGGTACCCTCTGCTCGGCCTTGTAGGATTGTCGATTAAATTTGGCTTCACCTACTTACTGCTATTGGGTTAGAGGCTTAATCCCCACACGGAAAGAGACTGCGATCCACCTTACTCACCTCTTTTTCCATTCCAGCATTATCGCTTCTCTGCCTTTTTGGCCATGATCAAGTGTCACATCGACTTTAGCCCTTCGGGGTGTCCCTGTTGCCCAGCTGGAACGCTGATAGGCATTTTTTTCTGCCCAAGCCACTTTTTCCCTGTGGGGTACCCTCTGCTTGGCCTTGTAGGATCGTCGATTAAATTCGGCTACACCTACTTGCTGCTATTGGGTTAGAGGCTTAGGCCCCACACGGAACGAGACTGCAATTCACCCTACTAACATCTTTTTCCATTCCAGCATTATCGCTTCTCTGCCTTTTTGGCCATGATCAAGTGTCACGTCGACTTTAGCCCTTCGGGGTGTACCTGTTGACCAGCTGGGACGTTGATAGGCACTTTGATCTGCCCAAGCCACTTGGTCCCTATGGGGTACCCTCTGCTCGGCCTTGTAGGATCGTCGATTAAATTCGGCTTTACCTGCTTGCTGCTATTGGGTTAGAGGCTTAGTCCCCTCACGGAAAGAGACTGCGATCCACCTTACTCACCTCTTTTTCCATTCCAGCATTATCGCTTCTCTGCCTTTTTGGCCATGATCAAGTGTCACGTCGACTTTAGCCCTTCGGGGTGTCCCTGTTGCCCAGCTGGGACGTTGATAGAGACTTTGATCTGCCCAGGCCACTTGGTCCCTATGGTGTACCCTCTGCTTGGCCTTGTAGGATCGTCGATTAAATTTGGCTTCACCTACTTGCTGCTATTGGGTTAGAGGCTTAGTCCCCACACGGAAAGAGACTGCGATCCACCTTCCTCCTTTTTCCATTCCAGCATTATCGCTTCTCTGCCTTTTTGGCCATGATCAAGTGTCACGTCGACTTTAGCCCTTAGGGGTGTCCCTGCTACCTAGCTGGTACGTTGATAGGCATTTTGATCTGCCCAAGCCACTTGGTCCCTGTGGGGTACCCTCTGCTCGGTCTTGTAGGATCGTCGATTAAATTTGGCTTCACCTACTTGCTGCTATTGGGTTAAAGGCTTACTCCCCACACGGAAAGAGACTGCGATCCACCTTCCTCCTTTTTCCATTCCAGCATTATCGCTTCTCTGCCTTTTTGGCCATGATCAAGTGTCACGTCGACTTTAGTCCTTAGGGGTGTCCCTGCTACCTAGCTGGTACGTTGATAGGCATTTTGATCTGCCCAAGCCACTTTTTCCCTGTGGGGTACCCTCTGCTCGGCCTTGTAGGATCGTCGATTAAATTCGGCTACACCTACTTGCTGCTATTGGGTTAGAGGCTTAGGCCCCACACGGAACGAGACTGCAATTCACCCTACTAACATCTTTTTCCATTCCAGCATTATCGCTTCTCTGCCTTTTTGACCATGATCAAGTGTCACGTCGACTTTAGCCCTTCGGGGTGTACCTGTTGACCAGCTGGGACGTTGATAGGCACTTTGATCTGCCCAAGCCACTTGGTCCCTATGGGGTACCCTCTGCTCGGCCTTGTAGGATCGTCGATTAAATTCGGCTTTACCTGCTTGCTGCTATTGGGTTAGAGGCTTAGTCCCCTCACGGAAAGAGACTGCGATCCACCTTACTCACCTCTTTTTCCATTCCAGCATTATCGCTTCTCTTCCTTTTTGGCCATGATCAAGTGTCACGTCGACTTTAGCCCTTCGGGGTGTCCCTGTTGCCCAGCTGGGACGTTGATAGAGAGTTTGATCTGCCCAGGCCACTTGGTCCCTATGGTGTACCCTCTGCTTGGCCTTGTAGGATCGTCGATTAAATTTGGCTTCACCTACTTGCTGCTATTGGGTTAGAGGCTTAGTCCCCACACGGAAAGAGACTGCGATCCACCTTCCTCCTTTTTCCATTCCAGCATTATCGCTTCTCTGTCTTTTTGGCCATGATCAAGTGTCACGTCGAATTTAGCCCTTAGGGGTGTCCCTGCTACCTAGCTGGTACGTTGATAGGCATTTTGATCTGCCCAAGCCACTTGGTCCCTGTGGGGTACCCTCTGCTCGGCCTTGTAGGATCGTCGATTAAATTTGGCTTCACCTACTTGCTGCTATTGGGTTAAAGGTTTAGTCCCCACACGGAAAGAGACTGCGATCCACCTTCCTCCTTTTTCCATTCCAGCATTATCGCTTCTCTGCCTTTTTGGCCATGATAAAGTGTCACGTCGAATTTAGCCCTTCGGGGTGTCCCTGCTACCTAGCTGGGATGTTGATAGGCATTTTGATCTGCCCAAGCCACTTGGTCCCTGTGGGGTACCCTCTGCTCGGCCTTGTAGGATTGTCGATTAAATTTGGCTTCACCTACTTACTGCTATTGGGTTAGAGGCTTAGTCCCCACACGGAAAGAGACTGCGATCCACCTTCCTCCTTTTTCCATTCCAGCATTATCGCTTCTCTGCCTTTTTGGCCATGATCAAGTGTCACGTCGACTTTAGCCCTTAGGGGTGTCCCTGCTACCTAGCTGGTACGTTGATAGGCATTTTGATCTGCCCAAGCCACTTGGTCCCTGTGGGGTACCCTCTGCTCGGCCTTGTAGGATCGTCGATTAAATTTGGCTTCACCTACTTGCTGCTATTGGGTTAAAGGCTTACTCCCCGCACGGAAAGAGACTGCGATCCACCTTCCTCCTTTTTCCATTCCAGCATTATCGCTTCTCTGCCTTTTTGGCCATGATCAAGTGTCACGTCGACTTTAGCCCTTAGGGGTGTCCCTGCTACCTAGCTGGTACGTTGATAGGCATTTTGATCTGCCCAAGCCACTTGGTCCCTGTGGGGTACCCTCTGCTCGGCCTTGTAGGATCGTCGATTAAATTTGGCTTCACCTACTTGCTGCTATTGGGTTAAAGGCTTACTCCCCGCACGGAAAGAGACTGCGATCCACCTTCCTCCTTTTTCCATTCCAGCATTATCGCTTCTCTGCCTTTTTGGCCATGATCAAGTGTCACGTCGACTTTAGCCCTTAGGGGTGTCCCTGCTACCTAGCTGGTACGTTGATAGGCATTTTGATCTGCCCAAGCCACTTTTTCCCTGTGGGGTACCCTCTGCTCGGCCTTGTAGGATCGTCGATTAAATTCGGCTGCACCTACTTGCTGCTATT
The DNA here is from genome assembly GCF_042186555.1 of Aquarana catesbeiana. Taxonomy (NCBI): domain Eukaryota; kingdom Metazoa; phylum Chordata; class Amphibia; order Anura; family Ranidae; genus Aquarana; species Aquarana catesbeiana. The sequence continues at coordinate 574,362 of NC_133327.1, read as the reverse complement.
GGGTTAGAGGCTTAGGCCCCACACGGAACGAGACTGCAATTCACCCTACTAACATCTTTTTCCATTACAGCATTATCGCTTCTCTGCCTTTTTGGCCATGATCAAGTGTCACGTCGACTTTAGCCCTTCGGGGTGTACCTGTTGACCAGCTGGGACGTTGATAGGCACTTTGATCTGCCCAAGCCACTTGGTCCCTATGGGGTACCCTCTGCTCGGCCTTGTAGGATCGTCGATTAAATTCGGCTTTACCTGCTTGCTTCTATTGGGTTAGAGGCTTAGTCCCCTCACGGAAAGAGACTGCGATCCACCTTACTCACCTCTTTTTCCATTCCAGCATTATCGCTTCTCTGCCTTTTTGGCCATGATCAAGTGTCACGTCGACTTTAGCCCTTCGGGGTGTCCCTGTTGCCCAGCTGGGACGTTGATAGAGACTTTGATCTGCCCAGGCCACTTGGTCCCTATGGTGTACCCTCTGCTTGGCCTTGTAGGATCGTCGATTAAATTTGGCTTCACCTACTTGCTGCTATTGGGTTAGAGGCTTAGTCCCCACACAGAAAGAGACTGCGATCCACCTTCCTCCTTTTTCCATTCCAGCATTATCGCTTCTCTGCCTTTTTGGCCATGATCAAGTGTCACGTCGACTTTAGCCCTTAGGGGTGTCCCTGCTACCTAGCTGGTACGTTGATAGGCATTTTGATCTGCCCAAGCCACTTGGTCCCTGTGGGGTACCCTCTGCTCGGCCTTGTAGGATCGTCGATTAAATTTGGCTTCACCTACTTGCTGCTATTGGGTTAAAGGCTTAGTCCCCACACGGAAAGAGACTGCGATCCACCTTCCTCCTTTTTCCATTCCAGCATTATCGCTTCTCTGCCTTTTTGGCCATGATAAAGTGTCACGTCGAATTTAGCCCTTCAGGGTGTCCCTGCTACCTAGCTGGGATGTTGATAGGCATTTTGATCTGCCCAAGCCAATTGGTCCCTGTGGGGTACCCTCTGCTCGGCCTTGTAGGATTGTCGATTAAATTTGGCTTCACCTACTTACTGCTATTGGGTTAGAGGCTTAGTCCCCACACGGAAAGAGACTGCGATCCACCTTACTCACCTCTTTTTCCATTTCAGCATTATCGCTTCTCTGCCTTTTTGGCCATGATCAAGTGTCACATCGACTTTAGCCCTTCGGGGTGTCCCTGTTGCCCAGCTGGAACGCTGATAGGCATTTTTTTCTGCCCAAGCCACTTTTTCCCTGTGGGGTACCCTCTGCTTGGCCTTGTAGGATCGTCGATTAAATTCGGCTACACCTACTTGCTGCTATTGGGTTAGAGGCTTAGGCCCCACACGGAACGAGACTGCAATTCACCCTACTAACATCTTTTTCCATTCCAGCATTATCGCTTCTCTGCCTTTTTGGCCATGATCAAGTGTCACGTCGACTTTAGCCCTTAGGGGTGTCCCTGTTGCCCAGCTGGGACGTGGATAGGCACTTTTATCTGCCCAAGCCACTTGGTCCCTATGGGGTACCCTCTGCTCGGCCTTGTAGGATCGTCGATTAAATTCGGCTTCACCTACTTGCTGCTATTGGGTTAGAGGCTTAGTCCCCACACGGAAAGAGACTGCGATACACCTTACTCGCCTCTTTTTCCATTCCAGCATTATCGCTTCTCTGCCTTTTTGGCCATGATCAAGTGTCACGTCGACTTTAGCCCTTCGGGGTGTCCCTGTTTCCCAGCTGGGACATTGATAGGCATTTTGATCTGCCAAGCCGCTTGGTCCCTGTGGGGTACCCTCTGCTCGGCCTTGTAGGATCGTTGATTAAATTCGGCTACAGCTACTTGCTGCTATTGGGTTAGAGGCTTAGTCCCCACACGGAAAGAGACTGCGATCCACCCTACTAACCTCTTTTGCCATTCCAGCATTATCACTTCTCTGCCTTTTTGGCCATGATCGAGTGTCACTACGACTTTAGCCCTTTGGGGTGTCCCTGTTGCCCAGCTGGGACGTTGATAGGCATTTTGATCTGCCCAAGCCACTTTTTCCTTGTGGGGTACCCTCTGCTCGGCCTTGTAGGATCGTCGATTAAATTCGGCTACACCTACTTGCTGCTATTGGGTTAGAGGCTTAGTCCCCACATGGAACGAGACTGCAATCCACCCTACTAACCTCTTTTGCCAATCCAGCATTATCGCTTCTCTGCCTTTTTGCCCATGATCAAGTGTCACGTCGACTTTAGCCCTTAGGGTGGTCCTTCTTGCCCAGCTGGGACATTGATAGGCATTTTGATCTGCCAAGCCGATTGGTCCCTGTGGGGTACCCTCTGCTCAGCCTTGTAGGAACGTTGATTAAATTTGGCTACAGCTACTTGCTGCTATTGGGTTGGAGGCTTAGTCCCCACATGGAACGAGACTGCGATCCACCCTACTAACCTCTTTTTCCATTCCAGCATTATCGGTTCTCTGCCTTTTTGGCCATGATCAAGTGTCACGTTGACTTTAGCCCTTAGGGGTGACCCTGCTACCTAGCTGGGACGTTAATAGGCATTTTGATCTGCCCAAGCCACTTGGTGCCTGTGGAGTACCCTCTGCTCGGCCTTGTAGGATCGTCGAATAAATTTGGCTTCACCTACTTGCTGCTATTGGGTTAGAGGCTTAGTCTCCACATGGAAAGAGACTGCGATCCACCTTATTCACCTCTTTTTCCATTCCAGCATCATCGCTTCTCTGCCTTTTTGGCCATGATCAAGTGTCACGTCGACTTTAGCCCTTCGGGGTGTACCTGTTGACCAGCTGGGACGTTGATAGGCACTTTGATCTGCCCAAGCCACTTGGTCCCTATGGGGTACCCTCTGCTCGGCCTTGTAAGATCGTCGATTAAATTCGGCTTTACCTGCTTGCTGCCATTGGGTTAGAGGCTTAGTCCCCTCACGGAAAGAGACTGCAATCCACCTTACTCACCTCTTTTTCCATTCCAGCATTATCGCTTCTCTGCCTTTTTGACCATGATCAAGTGTCACGTCGACTTTAGCCCTTCGGGGTGTCCCTGTTGCCCAGCTGGGACGTTGATAGAGACTTTGATCTGCCCAGGCCACTTGGTCCCTATGGTGTACCCTCTGCTTGGCCTTGTAGGATCGTCGATTAAATTCGGCTTCACCTACTTGCTGCTATTGGGTTAGAGGCTTAGTTCCCACATGGAAAGAGACTGCGATCCACCTTCCTCCTTTTTCCATTCCAGCATCGCTTCTCTGCCTTTTTGGCCATGATCAAGTGTCACGTCGACTTTAGCCCTTCGGGGTGTCCCTTTTTCCCAGCTGGGACGTTGATAGGGACTTTGATCTACCCAGGCCACTTGGTCCCTATGGTGTACCCTCTGCTCGGCCTTGTAGGATCGTCGATTAAATTTGGCTTCACCTACTTGCTGCTATTGGGTTAGAGGCTTAGTCCCCACACGGAAAGAGACTGCGATCCACCTTCCTCCTTTTTCCATTCCAGCATTATCGCTTCTCTTCCTTTTTGGCCATGATCAAGTGTCACGTCGACTTTAGCCCTTAGGGGTGTCCCTGCTACCTAGCTGGTACGTTGATAGGCATTTTGATCTGCCCAAGCCACTTGGTCCCTGTGGGGTACCCTCTGCTCGGCCTTGTAGGATCGTCGATTAAATTTGGCTTCACCTACTTGCTGCTATTGGGTTAGAGGCTTAGTCCCCACACGGAAAGAGACTGCGATCCACCTTCCTCCTTTTTCCATTCCAGCATTATCGCTTCTCTGCCTTTTTGGCCATGATCAAGTGTCACGTCGAATTTAGCCCTTCGGGGTGTCCCTGCTACCTAGCTGGGATGTTGATAGGCATTTTGATCTGCCCAAGCCACTTGGTCCCTGTGGGGTACCCTCTGCTCGGCCTTGTAGGATTGTCGATTAAATTTGGCTTCACCTACTTACTGCTATTGGGTTAGAGGCTTAGTCCCCACACGGAAAGAGACTGCGATCCACCTTACTCACCTCTTTTTCCATTTCAGCATTATCGCTTCTCTGCCTTTTTGGCCATGATCAAGTGTCACATCGACTTTAGCCCTTTGGGGTGTCCCTGTTGCCCAGCTGGAACGCTGATAGGCATTTTTTTCTGCCCAAGCCACTTTTTCCCTGTGGGGTACCCTCTGCTTGGCCTTGTAGGATCGTCGATTAAATTCGGCTACACCTACTTGCTGCTATTGGGTTAGAGGCTTAGGCCCCACACGGAACGAGACTGCAATTCACCCTACTAACATCTTTTTCCATTCCAGCATTATCGCTTCTCTGCCTTTTTGGCCATGATCAAGTGTCACGTCGACTTTAGCCCTTAGGGGTGTCCCTGTTGCCCAGCTGGGACGTGGATAGGCACTTTTATCTGCCCAAGCCACTTGGTCCCTATGGGGTACCCTCTGCTCGGCCTTGTAGGATCGTCGATTAAATTCGGCTTCACCTACTTGCTGCTATTGGGTTAGAGGCTTAGTCCCCACACGGAAAGAGACTGCGATGCACCTTACTCGCCTCTTTTTCCATTCCAGCATTATCGCTTCTCTGCCTTTTTGGCCATGATCAAGTGTCACGTCGACTTTAGCCCTTCGGGGTGTCCCTGTTTCCCAGCTGGGACATTGATAGGCATTTTGATCTGCCAAGCCGCTTGGTCCCTGTGGGGTACCCTCTGCTCGGCCTTGTAGGATCGTTGATTAAATTCGGCTACAGCTACTTGCTGCTATTGGGTTAGAGGCTTAGTCCCCACACGGAAAGAGACTGCGATCCACCCTACTAACCTCTTTTGCCATTCCAGCATTATCACTTCTCTGCCTTTTTGGCCATGATCGAGTGTCACTACGACTTTAGCCCTTTGGGGTGTCCCTGTTGCCCAGCTGGGACGTTGATAGGCATTTTGATCTGCCCAAGCCACTTTTTCCTTGTGGGGTACCCTCTGCTCGGCCTTGTAGGATCGTCGATTAAATTCGGCTACACCTACTTGCTGCTATTGGGTTAGAGGCTTAGTCCCCACATGGAACGAGTCTGCAATCCACCCTACTAACCTCTTTTGCCAATCCAGCATTATCGCTTCTCTGCCTTTTTGCCCATGATCAAGTGTCACGTCGACTTTAGCCCTTAGGGTGGTCCTTCTTGCCCAGGTGGGACATTGATAGGCATTTTGATCTGCCAAGCCGCTTGGTCCCTGTGGGGTACCCTCTGCTCGGCCTTGTAGGATCGTCGATTAAATTTGGCTACAGCTACTTGCTGCTATTGGGTTGGAGGCTTAGTCCCCACATGGAACGAGACTGCGATCCACCCTACTAACCTCTTTTTCCATTCCAGCATTATCGGTTCTCTGCCTTTTTGGCCATGATCAAGTGTCACGTTGACTTTAGCCCTTAGGGGTGACCCTGCTACCTAGCTGGGACGTTAATAGGCATTTTGATCTGCCCAAGCCACTTGGTGCCTGTGGAGTACCCTCTGCTCGGCCTTGTAGGATCGTCGAATAAATTTGGCTTCACCTACTTGCTGCTATTGGGTTAGAGGCTTAGTCTCCACATGGAAAGAGACTGCGATCCACCTTATTCACCTCTTTTTCCATTCCAGCATCATCGCTTCTCTGCCTTTTTGGCCATGATCAAGTGTCACGTCGACTTTAGCCCTTCGGGGTGTACCTGTTGACCAGCTGGGACGTTGATAGGCACTTTGATCTGCCCAAGCCACTTGGTCCCTATGGGGTACCCTCTGCTCGGCCTTGTAGGATCGTCGATTAAATTCGGCTTTACCTGCTTGCTGCTATTGGGTTAGAGGCTTAGTCCCCTCACGGAAAGAGACTGCAATCCACCTTACTCCCCTATTTTTCCATTCCAGCATTATCACTTCTCTGCCTTTTTGGCCATGATCAAGTGTCACGTCGACTTTAGCCCTTCGGGGTGTCCCTGTTGCCCAGCTGGGACGTTGATAGAGACTTTGATCTGCCCAGGCCACTTGGTCCCTATGGTGTACCCTCTGCTTGGCCTTGTAGGATCGTCGATTAAATTCGGCTTCACCTACTTGCTGCTATTGGGTTAGAGGCTTAGTTCCCACATGGAAAGAGACTGCGATCCACCTTCCTCCTTTTTCCATTCCAGCATTATCGCTTCTCTGCCTTTTTGGCCATGATCAAGTGTCACGTCGACTTTAGCCCTTCGGGGTGTCCCTGTTTCCCAGCTGGGACGTTGATAGGGACTTTGATCTACCCAGGCCACTTGGTCCCTATGGTGTACCCTCTGCTCGGCCTTGTAGGATCGTCGATTAAATTTGGCTTCACCTACTTGCTGCTATTGGGTTAGAGGCTTAGTCCCCACACGGAAAGAGACTGCGATCCACCTTCCTCCTTTTTCCATTCCAGCATTATCGCTTCTCTGCCTTTTTGGCCATGATCAAGTGTCACGTCGACTTTAGCCCTTAGGGGTGTCCCTGCTACCTAGCTGGTACGTTGATAGGCATTTTGATCTGCCCAAGCCACTTGGTCCCTGTGGGGTACCCTCTGCTCGGCCTTGTAGGATCGTCGATTAAATTTGGCTTCACCTACTTGCTGCTATTGGGTTAGAGGCTTAGGCCCCACACGGAACGAGACAGCGATCCACCCTACTAACATCTTTTTCCATTCCAGCATTATCGCTTCTCTGCCTTTTTGGCCATGATCAAGTGTCACGTCGACTTTAGCCCTTAGGGGTGTCCCTGTTGCCCAGCTGGGACGTGGATAGGCACTTTTAACTGCCCAAGCCACTTGGTCCCTATGGGGTACCCTCTGCTCGGCCTTGTAGGATCGTCGATTAAATTCGGCTACAGCTACTTGCTGCTATTGGGTTAGAGGCTTAGTCCCCACATGGAAAGAGACTGCGATCCACCCTACTAACCTCTTTTGCCATTCCAGCATTATCACTTCTCTGCCTTTTTGGCCATGATCGAGTGTCACTACGACTTTAGCCCTTTGGGGTGTCCCTGTTGCCCAGCTGGGACGTTGATAGGCATTTTGATCTGCCCAAGCCACTTTTTCCTTGTGGGGTACCCTCTGCTCGGCCTTGTAGGATCGTCGATTAAATTCGGCTACACCTACTTGCTGCTATTGGGTTAGAGGCTTAGTCCCCACATGGAACGAGACTGCAATCCACCCTACTAACCTCTTTTGCCAATCCAGCATTATCGCTTCTCTGCCTTTTTGCCCATGATCAAGTGTCACGTCGACTTTAGCCCTTAGGGTGGTCCTTCTTGCCCAGCTGGGACATTGATAGGCATTTTGATCTGCCAAGCCGATTGGTCCCTGTGGGGTACCCTCTGCTCAGCCTTGTAGGAACGTTGATTAAATTTGGCTACAGCTACTTGCTGCTATTGGGTTGGAGGCTTAGTCCCCACATGGAACGAGACTGCGATCCACCCTACTAACCTCTTTTTCCATTCCAGCATTATCGCTTCTCTGCCTTTTTGGCCATGATCAAGTGTCATGTTGACTTTAGCCCTTAGGGGTGACCCTGCTACCTAGCTGGGACGTTAATAGGCATTTTGATCTGCCCAAGCCACTTGGTGCCTGTGGAGTACCCTCTGCTCGGCCTTGTAGGATCGTCGATTAAATTCGGGTACACCTACTTGCTGCTATTGTGTTAGAGGCTTAGATAGAGAGATAGATAGATATATAATCTCTGTCTTTCTCTCTCTCTCTCTCTCTCTCTCTCTCTCTATGAGGTAGAGAGAGAGAGAGATGGATAGATATATATACAGTGGGGCAAAAAAGTATTTAGTCAGCCACCAATTGTGCAAGTTCTCCCACTTAAAAAGATGAGAGAGGCCTGTAATTGTCATCATAGGTATACCTCAACTATGAGAGACAAAATGTGGAAACAAATCCAGACAATCACATTGTCTGATTTGGAAAGAATTTATTTGCAAATTATGGTGGAAAATAAGTATTTTGTCAATATCAAAAGTTAATCTCAATACTTTGTTATATATCCTTTGTTGGCAATGACAGAGGTCAAATGTTTTCTGTAAGTCTTCACAAGGTTGTCACACACTGTTGCTGGTATGTTGGCCCATTCCTCCATGCAGATCTTATCTAGAGCAGTGATGTTTTGGGGCTGTCACTGGGCAACACGGACTTTGAACTCCCTCCAAAGGTTTTCTATGGGGTTGAGATCTGGAGACTGGCTAGGCCACTCCAGGACCTTGAAATGCTTCTCACAAAGCCACTCCTTCATTGCCCGGGTTGTGTGTTTGGGATCAATGTCATGCTGAAAGACCCAGCCACGTTTCATCTTCAATGCCCTTGCTGATGGGAGGAGGTTTGCACTCAAAATCTCATGATACATTGCCCCATTCATTCTTTCATGTAAAAGGATCAGTCGTCCTGTTCCCTTTGCAGATAAACAGCTCCAAGGCATGATGTTGCCACCCCCATGCTTCACAGTAGGTATGGTGTTCTTTGGTTGCAACTCAGCATTCTCTCTCCTCCAAACACGACGAGTTGTGTTTCTACCAAACAGTTCTACTTTGGTTTCATCTGACCATATGACATTCTCCCAATCCACTTCTGGATCATCCAAATGCTCTCTAGCAAACCTCAGACATGCCCGGACATACTGGCTTAAGCAGGGGGACACGTCTGGCACTGCAGGATCTAAGTTCCTGGCGGCGTAGTGCGTTACTGATGGTAGCCTTTGTTACGTTGGTCCCAGCTCTCTGCAGATCATTCACTAGGTCCCCCCGTGTGGTTCTGGGATTTTTGCTCACCGTTCTTTTGATCATTTTGACCCCATGGGGTGAGATCTTGCGTGGAGCCTCAGATTGAGGGAGATTATCAGTGGTCTTGTATGTCTTCCATTTTCTAATTATTGCTGTCACAGTTGATTTCTTCACACTAAGCTGCTTGCCTATTGCAGATTCAGTCTTCCCAGCCTGGTGCAGGTCTACAATTTTGTTTCTGGTGTCCTTCAACAGATCTTTGGTCTTCACCATAGTGGAGTTTGGAGTGTGACTGTTTGAGGTTGTGGACAGGTGTCTTTTTTACTGATAACAAGTTCAAACAGGTGCCATTAATACAGGTAATGAGTGGAGGACAGAGGAGCCTCTTAACCACTTCCCTACCCGCCCATAGTCATATGACATCCACAGATGGGATCTCCCATCCTGGGTGGACGTCATATGACGTCCTGGGATTCCCGGGCGTCTAGGGGGCGCGCACGCGCCCGCCGCGTTCCTCGGGACCCGGTGCGTGTGCCCGGCGGCCGCGATGTCCGCCGGGCACCCGCGATTGCCCGTTAACCGGGCCGGCATGTGGGTCTGTGTGTGTAAACACACAGATCCACAGCCTGTCAGCTCTGAGGAGTGCGATCTGTGTTCCCAGAACGGAGGAACACTGATCGGTCTCCTCCCCTAGTGCGTCCCCTCCCCCTTCAGTTAGTAATCATTCCCTAGGAAACATATTAACCCCTCCCCGCCTCCTAGTGGTTAACCCCTTCACTGCCTGTCACATTTACACAGTAATCAATGCAATTTTATAGCATTGATCGCTGTATAAATGTGATTGGTCCCAAAAATGTGTCAAAAGTGTCCGATGTGTCCGCCATAATGTTGCAGTCACCAAAAAAAATTGCGATCGCCGCTAAAAAAATAAAAAATTTTTTTTTTTTTTTTTAAATGCCATAAATCTATCCCATATTTTGTAGACGCTATAACTTTTGCGCAAACCAATTAATATACGCTTATTGAGATTTTTTTTACCAAAAATATGTAGAAGAATACGTATCGGCCAAAACTGAGGAAAAAATGTGTTTTTAAAAAAAAAAATTGGGATATTTATTATAGCAAAAAGTAAAAAATATTGTATTTTTTTCAAAATTGTCGCTCTTCTTTTGTTTATAGCGCAAAAAATAAAAACCACAGAGGCGATCAAATACCACCAAAAAAAAGCTCTATTTGTGGTGAAAAAAGGACGTCAATTTTTTTTGGGTACAACGTCGCACGACCGCGCAATTGACGTTTAAAGTGCGACAGCGCTGAAAACTAAAAATTGGCCTGGGAAGGAAGGGGGTGAAATTGCCCGGTATTGAACCGGTTAAAGAAGAAGATACAGGTCTGTGAGAGCCAGAAATCTTGCTTGTTTGTAGGTGACCAAATACTTATTTTTCACTATAATTTGCAAATAAATTCTTTCAAAAATCAGACAATGTGATTGTCTGGATTTGTTTCCACATTTTGTCTCTCATAGTTAAGGTATACCTATGATGACAATTACAGGCCTCTCTCATCTTTTTAAGTGGGAGAACTTGCACAATTGGTGGCTGACTAAATACTTTTTTTGACCCAATGTAGATGTTAAGAGATAGACAGATAGATAAAGATATAGATATAGAGAGATAAAATAGAATTCTAGTAGAAAAGACTAGAATAGAAAAAACAATAAAACAGAATAGAAAAAAGAAAAAAAAAAAAAATATATATCCATCTTCTGAAATTAGGTACATTTGAAAATTTGGTACAGAATGAATTTGAATTCGAATAGAAAAGATTAGAATATATTATATTTTTATCTATTCTGTTCTATTGTTTTACTATGCTATTCTTTTCTATTATTTTCTATTCTATTCTAATCTTTTCTATTGGAATTCGATTTCATTCTATACTGATTTCGAATTTCGGAAAATGGTTATATACAGTTTAATTTTTCAGATTCGGTCGAATTTTTTCGAATTTGGTAGATTTTCCTTCGAATACGAAACCCGAAAACTAATGTAACGAATGCAACAAATTTAACTAAACGACATCCTGCACATGTCTACTGACAACAATGATGGGGCACTATTCCTTCCACTTATTGCAATGATGGTGCACTATTCCTCCCACTGATACCAATGAAGGGGCACTATTCCTCCCACTGATACCAATGAAGGGGCACTATTCCTCCCACTGATACCAATGAAGGGGCACTATTCCTCCCACTGATACCAATGATGGGGCACTATTCCTCCCACTTGCTGCAATGATGGTGTACTATTCCTCCCACTGATACCAATGATGGGGCATTATTCCTCCCACTGATACTAATGATGGGGCACTATTCCTCCCCTCTTATACCAATTATGGGGCACTATTCCTCCCACTGACACCACTGATGGGGCACTATTCCTCCAACCGATGCCAATGATGGGGCACTAGTCTTCCCACTGACACCAACGATGGGGCACTATTCCTTCCACTGATACCGATGGGGCACTTTTCCACTCAATGGTGGGGCCATATTCCTCTTTCTACTAACCACAGGTGCTATTCAATTTTTTAAATCCTACTAACCACCAAGACTGAGGCATTATTTAGTCCCTCTGGCACTGGGACATTTCATTCTCCCTCTGGCCAGTGTGGCCCCTTAATGTCTGAGGTTCAGTAAGTTGGCCCTTCGTTTAGAAGTTTTAGAGACCCCTGCTATATAAATTAGAGAACCGCTCACTGCCACCACAGGGGGAAGAAAAAGAAAATCCCAGGATGTCACATGACCAGCCAGAAGACTGTTAGAACTTATTTTGGAGATGTCCAAAATGTCACCAGTATTGACCGGATGTAATAGATGTGACGAACTATTTATAACACTACATAATTCCAGATCCCATTCTATGCCTTTTAGGGTACATAAATCCCAACAAGATCAGGTAGTGGCCTTTAAAAGATCACTTTTTATGGCCCGTAAGTTGATAGCCTCTTGTTGGGTTTCGTCCAATCCTCCTACCCTGTGGGACTGGATCCGGGGAATAAACATGTTATGTTTGATAAACACACCTATGTTCAATGAAACCCATCCCTGGATAGATGCTCCATGTTCCAGCCTAAACGCATGATAACGAGAAGTAGTGTTTGAAGAACAGGTTGGCCTGTTTTATTTAACATTTTATACAGTGTATCGGACGTCCTGGAATATCTCTGGAATTTTTTGGTATACTTTATAAGAATAAAATAAACGTGTTGTTGTTTTATCAGCTTAACTGAGCAGTAATTTCCTGTTCTTGGGGAGGAGGGGGGTTGTTAAAAGTTCAAAAATAAAATCTGATTAAAAAAAGAAGACTGTTAGAAGAGAAACAATGAAACAATGGGGGTTATTTACGAAAGGCAAATCCACTTTGCACTGCAAGTGCACTTGGAAGTGCAGTCGCTCTAAAGCTAAGGGGTAAATCGGAAGCTCTGCTCATTTTATCATCCAATCACGTGCAAGCTAAAATGCTGTTTTTTTTATTTTCCTTGCATGTCCCCCTTGGATCTACAGCGATTTTACTTCCAGATGCACTTTCAAGTGCACTTGCAGTGCAAAGTGGATTTTCCTTTAGTAAATAACCCCCAATGAGCGGAGCGGGCAGATGACAGGTCCGTGTCCATTTTGCATATGCAGAGCAGACACAGACACAGCCCGCTCTACTTAATATGCCCTCCGATCCGTCCAGACAGAAGGGGACGGATCCCCTTCAGTTTTTTTATATGGATTGGTGTGGAGATAGGCGGGTGTAAACAGACACAAGTCTGTTTACATCTACCGCTCTATAGAGGTGAATAGAGGGTCCGACTGGGTCCACCTGAAAAACATACAGACGGACCTGATCGGACTGTTCTTGTGAACGGGGCCTCAATCTTCAGTCTTCCTCAGGATTCCTGCAGGTATCGCTGGCTGCTGCTGTACCCCAGGCAGGTATGGCTGGTGGGTACTGCTTACTGATACTGTTGGTGGGTATTGCTGGCTGGTTCCTGACCCACCATCCCCCACCATCCGCGAACATCAGTGTGACAGGAGCCGGCGCTAGAGGAAGCATGAGGCTGCAATAGAGAGCAGAGCCGATGCTTTCTGTATCGCTCCTATCACAGGCGGAGTACATTTGGTATAACTCCCCCGGTGATAGGAGGCGGCGCTATACAGGTAGCATCGGCTCTGCTTCCTCTAGCGCAGGGGTCTCCAAACTATTAACCTCCAGTTGTTCAGGAACTCCAATTCCCATCATGTCCGTGAATGTCAGAGTTTTACAATGCCTCATGAGACGTGTAGTTCTGCAACAGCTGGAGGGCCATAGTTTGGAGATCCCTGCTCTAGCGCCTGCTCCATTCTTCACATTAATGCTTTGGGATGGCGGGTCTGGAGCTCGCGATCTGGGCTTGCCGACCAGCCATCCTAGAGCAGTAGGCAGCAGGCCACATGTGTCAAACCTCCGCATTGTGTAAAAATCTGTTTGATCCCGTCTTCTCTGATCCTCCCCTTCTTCCACTGTCCCCAAATCCATCTCCTGATAGTACAGAGACCTGCGGGCAATCTGCACATGCTCAGTTTGGTGTGTATTGCTAAAGAGTTTTTTTTTTTCTTGGGATGGTGCATGTGATCAGCACAGGGCCAATCAGCACTGTCCAGAGGGTCAGGGGTCATGCAGCCTCATAGGACAGTCAGAGGAGAATCAAAACTCATCCTACAAGCTTTAACCCAGACACTGATAGAAGTCACAAGACTGCTATATACTGCTAATGAGAAAAGGTATTTAGCACTTTATATTTACGAAAATAATTGCATTTCCATGTCCTGTGTACTTTGGGAGACCAGATAGTGACTACCGGCTCCTGGGTTTAGTAACACTTTAGGCCCCTTTCACACTTGTGCGACCTGAAAGTCATGCGACTTTGACGGGACTTGAAGCAATGCCCGTGTAATCTTGAAGTCGGACCAAAGTAGTGCAGGGACTACTTTGAAGAATGGTACTCATTGGAAATCATGGAGTACAACTGGTCATGCGACTTTGCAGTCCCAAGTTGCAGGACAAGTCGTACAAGTGTGAAAGGGGCCTTAAAGGGGTTGTAAACCCTCATTTTTTTTTTTTCAAATAACAAACATGTCATACTCACCTCCACTGTGCAGTTCCTTTTGCAGAGAGTGGCCCCGAACCTCCTCTTCTGGGGTCCCACGGCGGCGCTGGTGGCTGCTCCCCGCATTGAGTGTCCACCTGGAGAAACGCCCTCCTTGGTAGACACCCGTGCGGGCGTGCTCGAGTCCTGGATCTGTGTCCATTCATATAGGATGCAGGACTCAGCCCTGCCTCCCCAGCGCAGCGTCATTGGATTTGATTGACAGTAGCGGGAGCCAATGGCTGCGCTGCTATCAATCTATCCAATCGGGAGACGAGACACCAGCTACAGATGGTGTGCTCGTTCCCGGACAGAGAATGACAGCGTCCAGGTAAGTAAAACGGGGGGCTGCAGCACTAAAAAGGTTTTTCACCTTAGTGCATAGAATGCATTAAGGTGAAAAACCATGGGGGTTTAAAACCCCTTTAAGCAAACAAAGGTGTAAAGCTGGCCTTACATGATAACATTTTCCTTTCAATTACCTTTAGATTTACCTTCAACTATATAGTGCAAGGTCCTGCCTGATTGCATACAAATTTAAAAAGTGTTTAGGTTTGACCTCATAGTATATGGTTTTGGTAAATCCAAAGGAAAAATGTACAGAAAAAAAATTCTCTAATGTATGGCCAGCCTAAGGAGATGTAGGATTAGTTGCACACCATAAGCCCATTCGTACTGTCTGCACCCTGTCCCTTGGCATGATGCCTTTATTAGCAAAGGCTATGAAGTATTAACATAAATAACACGGAAGGTGTATTGTTTTAATGAGTTTTTATTAAAGTTTTTAAACGCACAGCAAGACAGGATGGTACAAAACACAGACACACGGTATACAATTATGGATGGTCCTTGATCGTGAATGGATCTGCTCTCTGGCTTTCAAATATCATTTAGTTAAAGCGTAACTCCACTTTTATTGAGATAAAAACATTCCCCTCTGGGTGATCTATGTACATTGCATTATTATTATTATTCTACAGGATTTATATAGCGCCAACAGTTTACGTAGCGCTTTACAACTTGAGGGTAGACAGTACAAATACAATACACTTTAATACAGTAGGAATCAGAGGGCCCTGCTTCTTAGAGCTTACAATCTACGAGGGAAGGTCAAGAGGTAATAACTGTGGGCGATGTGCTGATTGAGAAGATAAATGTACAGTTGTTAGGTGGGGGCCAGATAGGCTTCTCTGAAGAGATGAGTTTTCAGGGATCGTCTGAAAGTGGATAAAGTAAGAGAAAATCGGACAGATTGGGGTAGAGCATTCCAGAGGATGGGAGAGGCTCTGGAGAAGTCCTGAAGGCGAGCATGGGATGAGGTGACAAGGGAGTTTGAGAGCATGAGGTCTTGGGAGCAGCGAAGAGAACGATTAGGTTGGTATTTTGAGACTAGGTTAGAGATGTAGCTGGGGGCCAGGTTGTGGATGGCTTTGTAAGTTATAGTTAGTATCTTGAATTTAATTCGGTGACTGAGTGGCAGCCAATGGAGGGATTGTCAGAGGGGTATAGCAGACTATGAGCGGTTTGTGAGGTGGATGAGCCTGGCAGCAGCGTTCATGATGGACTGAAGTGGGGATAGCCTATTTAGAGGTAAGCCAATGAGGAGGGAGTTGCAGTAGGCGAGGCGGGAGATGACCAGGAATTGGATTAGAAGCTTTGTGGTGACATTGGTTAGGAAGGGACGTATCTTGGAGATGTTGCGGAGGTTGAGGTGGCACATTTTGGATAGCGATAGGATGTGGGGCGGAAAGGTTAGTTCAGAGTTCAGGATTACACCTAGGACCTTGGCGTGGGGGGACAAGTTGATAGTTGAGCCGTTGATATTGACAATCGGGGAAGCGCCACCTGAAGGAGGAAATATCATGAGATCGGTTTTGGATAGGTTGAGTTTGAGGAAGTGATGTGACATCCAGGCTGATATGTCTGCTAGTAAGTTGGTAATGCGTGAGGAGACAGATGGAGAGAGCTGGGGGGTGGAGAGATAGATTTGGGTGTCATCAGCGTAGAGATGATATTTAAAGCCATGGGAGGCAATCGACTGACCCAGGGAGGTGGTGTAGATTGAGAAAAGAAGAGGTCCAAGAACAGAACCTTGGGGGACCCCAACGGAGAAAGGAAGAGGAGAGGAGGAAGTAGAGTTGTAAGTGACACTGAAGGAGCGGTGGGATAGGTAGGATGAGAACCAGCGAAGAGTACAGTCACGGAGACCAAAGGAGTGGAGTTTATTATAACAACCTTGGTGGTTTCATAATTATCAGTCAGCTGTGGCAGCTGCAGGACACTAATGAGGAAATGCTGGGCCTGCATCCCTTTAGATGTGTTCCTTTTGGGAGTATCTCACCAAAAATGACATTTGTTTCAGGGGATGCCTGAAATCTGCCTTTTATTTTAGGCAGACTTCTGGGAAAATTGGTGAGCCAATCACACAAGTAGGAAATTATGTTTCTGGGGGTTGGTCAGTACATTGTATGTGTACAGAACAACTCCAGGTAGCCATATTGCAATGCATTTTCAGAAAATGACAGCGGCTGCAGATTGAAAAGGAAAGGTCATTTTTTAATAACATTCAATTGCAATATGACTTGTGTCGCAATTGTCTACGCTATATTATTTTTTTCTTTGATATTTTTTTACCCACGAAAGTGGAGTTACCCTTTAATATTCAATGGTTCCTGGGGAAGTCAAAAAGGAAGCAGAAGAAAGATCTCCTAGACTGTATCTCATCAATAATTGGTGGTAGACAAAAGTAAAAAGTCAGAGAAAAAGAATACAAAAGAGTTGAGAGTTATTGAGGGTTCTAGGAAGAAGGGTAAGGATTGGGGTTGTTGATATCAATGACTACTTTGTCAAAGTTAAAACAATGAGCTGTCAAAATCAGATGGGACATAGTGGTTGATCCAGGGTATCCAAATTTGTTTGAACCTAGAGATGGAATCTTTGAGGGATATGGCCATTTTCTTATTAAGGGAAACAATTCATTTTCTGTTTCAGTTAACCAATGATTTGGGTTGATGACCACCATGCTTTTGCTAGAACCTGTTTGACTTCTCTGAAGAGAAATGTCAGTGAATGAAATGGGTTATTTACTGTTTACAGAGTTCAGGTTTCAGATTTACAGTGGGTATAGAAAAGAATCACCCGCTTTAAAATAATCACATTTTTGTTTCTTTGCAACCTGAAATAAAGACAGACACAGTTTTTGTTTTATCCAGCTGTATTTACTCAGTGCAACTCATAACATCCAAGTGAAAGATAACACAAACATGTCGGAAAAATATATATATAAAAAAAATATCTAATTGATTAATTTTAATTACCATATTTATTGGCGTATAACACGCACTTTTTTCCCCTTAAAATCAGGGGAAAATCGCGGGTGCGTGTTATACGCAGATCCCCTGCGATCCTGAGCTGCCAGATCTAAAAAAAAAAAAAATCGCGCCGCCGGCGCCGAAATACACAGAGCCGGTCCTCGGCTCTTCTCGGACACTTTCGGCTTCACTCGAGCGCCGCCCGAACCTAGCCGAGTGTACTCGGCTAGGTTCGGATAGCTCCGCTCACAGTCACGCCCATCCCGGGCGGGACTACGAGTGGAGCCGAAAATGAACGAGAGCCGCCGAGAAGAGCCGAGGGCCGGCTCTGTGTATTTCGGCGCCGGTGGCGCCATTTTCAAATCGCGATCGGCGATTTTGAAGCCCAGTATGGCAGGGGATCGAAGGCTGCACTGGGGCAAGGCTGCACTGAGAAGGCTGCAATGATGGGCATTTAAATGTAAGTTTTTTTTCCTTAAAATTCCCTCCTAAACTTGGGGTGCGTGTTATATGCCGATAAATACAGTAGTTTAGCATAAAAAGGGCTTTCCTGGAGCATTTTAGTCCCTGGTAGTGCAACTGAAGCAAACAATCAACTATGGGTGGCAGGGCACTGACACCAATATCTCTGGGATAAAGTTGTGGACAGGCACAAGTCTGGACATGGATACAAAAAAAATGTAAAAGGCTTTATCAATGCTTAGAAGCACAGTGAAGTCTATTATTAGGAAGTGGAAGGTATTTGGTACAACACAGACCCTTCCTAGATCAGGACGTTGCTCCAAACTGGATGAATGAGCCAGGAGGAAACCGGTCAGAGAGCCTACCAAGAGGCCTACAGCAACTCTGAAACAGCTGCAGAAATTGATGACAAAGAGTGGTCATTGTGTGCATGTGACAAGATCACAAATTCTCCACAAATGTGGCTTGTATGGGAGGGCTGCAAGAAAAAATCCACTCCTCAAGAAAGGCCACATGCAGTCATGACTGAGCTTTACCAAAATGCACTTTGAAAATTCGGAGTCCACATGGAAAAGGGTGTTCTGGTCAGATAAGTCTAAAATTGAATTATTTGGCCTAAACACCAAACGATGTGTGTGGCAGATATTCAATCCAGCTCACCATCCAAATAACACCATTCCTACAGTAAAGCATGGAGGTGGTAATATCCTGTTATTAGGGTGTTTCTCTGCAGCAGGGACTGGAGCACTTGTCAGGATAGAAGAAAAATGGATGGGGCAAAATACCATCAAATTCTTGAGGAAAATCTGTTACCCTCTGCCAGAAAGTTGTCAATGGGAAGAAGGTTTACCTTCCAACATGACAATGACCCAAAGCACACAGCAAAAATGAGCACACATTGGTTGAAGGAGAAAAAGGTGAATGTCCTTGCATGGCCTAGTCAGAGCCCAGACTTAAACCCCATTAAAAATCTGTGGAATGACTTGAAGACTGCAGTCCACAAACGGTCACCATCAAGTGTAACTGAACTTGAGCAGTTCTGCAAAGAAGAGTGGGCAAATATTTTAAAGTCTAGATGTGCAAAGTTAGTAGAGACATATCCCAACACACTAAAGGCTGGAATTAAAGCAAAAGGTGGTCCAGCAAAATACTGGCATAAGGCAGTGATCCTTTTTCTAACTCAGTGATTCTGTTTTTGATTTTTTCTAATTTTTGTTGACATGTTGGTGTTATATCTTTCACTTGGATGTTCTAGTTGCACTAGTAAATACAGCTGGATAAAACAAAAACTGTGTCTGTATTCAGGGGGGCTGATTCTTTTCTATACCCACTGTAATAAAGCAGCGTATACACCAGTGCAGTATCTCCTAACTTTCGAACATTCCACCCATATGTGTAAAGGATTTCTCTGGGTTTGACATCCCCTAAAGTATTGATGGGGTTAAATTTTGCCAAATACCAAGGGACCATATACCAACGCATTTGTAATCTGCAGATTCAATTACCAATACGTTAACTGAGCAATGAGAGGTGGTTTCCAAAATTTGTCTCCAATTATCTGGGTCTAGAGTGCCTCCAAGGTCTCTTTCTCTCAATATTCCATATATGGAAGGGGATTAGGGGACTGTCCTTCTAACAGACAGTCGTAGATCATAGAAATTGTGCCAACATTTAAGGTTTTTAAATGATTTTAACTATGCATAGACAATTATTTTTCCTGGAGATACACTTTAACAGCTTCCCGACCAGCCGCCGCAGTTATACTGAGGCAGAATGGCACGGGCAGGCAAATCGCTGTTATGTTATGTCGGGTGCGTGACCGCCGAGGGGGCCGCGACGATCCAGAACCGATCAATCCCCGGGCCCAGGCCAATGAAATCTGGCCTGGACCTGGTGATCGGTCCTGGCGAATGAGATCTTTCCCCTGCATGTGTAAGTGTAAACACAGCAGGGGAAGTGATGTCATCTCTCCTCGTGTCGGTCTTTTCCGTTCCAGACCGAGGAGAGAGAGCATCTCACAGTAAGTGCACCAACACTACACTGACACCAGTTCACATAGATACACTTGCCACCCCCGATCACCCCCCCCCCAGTTAACCCCTTCACCCCCTGTCACTGTCACCCAGTACAGAAATCAGACTTTTATTTGATCGCTGTACTGGTGTCATTAGTGACACTAATCAGTGTTAGGATAATTAGTATTAGGCCCAGATAGGTCTAGGGACCCCCCCTAATAAAGGTTTAACCCCCTTGATCACCCCCTGTCACCAGTGATCACTGTATAAGTGTCACAGGTGACTCTGGTTAGCTAGATTTTTTTTTTTTTTTTTTTTATAGCATCAGGGCAACCGCCGTATATTACCCAATAAAGGTTTAACCCCCTGATCACCCGGTGGGTGAGATCAGTTAGGTTTTAGAGTCAGATAGGGTCTGCGTCGCCCCAGGCAGCGTCAGATTAGTGCCAGTAGCGCTAACACCCACGCATGCACCATACACCTCCCTTAGTAGTATAGTGTCTGAACAGATCAATATCTGATCTAATCAGATCTATAC
Source organism: Aquarana catesbeiana (assembly GCF_042186555.1). Taxonomy (NCBI): domain Eukaryota; kingdom Metazoa; phylum Chordata; class Amphibia; order Anura; family Ranidae; genus Aquarana; species Aquarana catesbeiana. The sequence goes on along the minus strand of NC_133327.1, from coordinate 554,157 downwards.
TAGCGTCCCCAGCAGTTTAGGGTTCCCCAAAAAGGCAGTGTTAGCAGGATCAGTCCAGATACCTGCTAGCACCTGTGTTTAGCCCCTCCGCCCAGCCCACCCAAGTGCAGTATTAATCGATCACTGTCACTTACAAAAACACAACGCACATAACTGCAGCGTTCGCAGAGTCAGGCCTGATCCCTGCGAACGCTAACAGTTTTTTTGGTAGCGTTTGAATCAGTCGCTGACAGTCAGGTGCTTTTTTTATTGTGAGTCTCACTACTGTACCAGTAAATTTAGAGACCAAAATGTAAAATCGAAGGTACAGTAGTGAAGAGGCCTACACGTTTCTGGGCATGACAGATAGTGAAGAGGAAGTCACTCATCTGTCAGATTCAGGCTCAGAATACAAACCTGTAGACAGCAGTGGCTCCATGACAGAGCTGACGATGGAGTTGTGGTCCCTGCCAAGGTCAGGCATACCAGACCCCTTCTGCTGTCGTTGAGGTGCAAGAACCGCAGGGCTCTCGTATGGAGCAGAGAGCCAGTACTAGCGCTGCTCATCCTTCTATTGAACTGGCAAGCACTAGCGGCCTAGTAAATCCTGGTCATACATCCAGCACTGCAGTATTACGTGGCGAGCCCCATAAGTGCAGTTCCCACTGCCACCAAGAAGAAGACAAAGACAGGCCCATCGAGCCTATAGTGCCCTTCCTGCTGCATTCGCCAATCCTAATTGGGAGCCCACCACTTCTGCGGCACCCGTACTTCCCCCCATTCATTGGCCAACCTGGAATTCAGGTGGAAACAGTTGATTTTACGTCACTTGATTTTTATTTGCTGTTTTTTTACCGAAGATCTCTATAGATCTATTGTGGACCAAAGCAATTTATATGCTGGTCAATTCATCGCCGCTAATCCCCAGCTGACCCTTGCCAGAGAATGGAAACCAATTACGGTTTCCGAATTTAAGACCTTCCTGGGCCTATCCCTCCTCATGGGCGTAACTAAAAGGAGTGAGTTGAAGCCTCTCTCTGCTCTATATGGTACCCTGCTTCCCACAGACTCCCCAAAAATGGATAGGCTCTGGGAAATGTGGAAAGCAGTTGTCCTGGCCCTGGAGAGGGAGGACTGGGTGGATTGTTTAGAACAAGGTCCCAAGTTGGTCATCTCTGCAGGGGACAAGCTCATACAAACTAAATTTTTTCACAGGGTGCATTTTACCCCGGTGCGCATGTCCAGAATATATACTGATAGAGACCCACACTGCCCCCGGTGTCGGACGCACCTGGGCACCTATCTACATATGTTCTGGGACTGCCCCGTTCTATCAACCTTCTGGTCAGGGATATTTGAACAATTAAATGTCTGCCTTGAGCTCTGTTTACATGACACCTGAACTAGCTTTGCTGGGTATTCATGAAGATGAACAAAGATCTCATCATAGTAAACTGCTGATCTCATATCTTCTTTTCTATGCCAAAAAAGAAATCTTATGTAAATGGACCTCCTCTGCCAACCCCCCCCCCCCCCCCCCGCCCCGCTTTATCCTCCTGGGAAACAGAATCAATGCTCCTCTACCTCTTTATAAGTTAACGTACATCAGTTGTGGCTGCCCCTGGAAATCTGATCAAGTATGGTGGCCATGGACAGCTTTTTAATTAACTGGATGTAGCTGACTATGGTCCTTCCTCTCCCCTCCTCCCACTTTCCTACCCTTCCCCTTCTTCGCCCCCCCCTATACCCCCCAAAAATGGCCAAAATCATTTGATCAATCAATTTGATCATGGCCAAAAAGGCAGAGAAGCGATAATGCTGGAATGGAAAAAGAGGTAAGGTGGATCGCAGTCTCTTTCCGTGTGGAGACTAAGCCTCTAACCCAATAGCAGCAAGTAGGTGAAGCCAAATTTAATCGACGATCCTACAAGGCTGAGCAGAGGGTACCCCACAGGGACCAAGTGGCTTGGGCAGATAAAAGTGCCTATCAACCACCCAGCTGGGCAACAGGGACACCCCGAAGGGCTAAAGTCGACATGACACTTGATCATGGCCAAAAAGGCAGAGAAGCGATAATGCTGGAATGGAAAAAGAGGTGGGTAAGGCGGATCGCAGTCTCTTTCCATGTGGGGACTAAGCCTCTAACCCAATAGCAGCAAGTGTGACAGCTCTGAAAGTAAAAAAAATTGGCCTGGCCAGGAAAGGGGTGAAAGTGTCCGGTATTAAAGTGGGTAAAGCAACAATAAGCTCTCCCATTAGGATCTGTGTTCAACATTTACAAACTGGAGTTGAAAGGTACTTTAGCTTGCTGAAAGTTCTGCAAATGCGTTGTAAAATCTTGCTGTGCACAGTGCTCTTATACAAGCTGAAGCCCATGTGAAAAAGGCCTAAATGACATGTATTGTTATGTAAGCGTATAAAGGATGCAACAAGCACCGCACCTAAAACTGGACAGGTGTGAACGGGGCCTAGAGAATGAATTAGGGAGGAGCAAATGAATGACAGGATCTCCACCATCTTGCCACTATGCTTTGTGAATGAATAGTAGTACAAGGTCTCTGAATGGCAAAGGGGGCAAAGGAATGGTGCAACTTCACTCAAGCAGTGCCTGTTGTAAAGCCATAGCAGCAGTCTGCAGGAAATACGTTTTATTTTCATTACTCTCACAAGTGGGCTGACAATCCCCTGCATGGAGTAACAGGTACTCTTTATAGAGGCATCCGGGTCTAGTAGAATGCAATGCCTCCTCTGCTTCCTACAGCCAGTAGGTATAAGGTAGACAAAGCACATGGCTGCTGGGGTCATGATTTTACAACTTGGAACCCAGAAATACTCTGAGGACTTCCAGGTTCATTCAGCCGAACGACTCTCGATTCCCTGCAGCCATGCTAGGCTCACAGAAGAGCAACTAGGGAGGATTGGGAGGGGGCTCTGCAGTGTTCTCCCTATAGGATCCTTGCTGAGTGACCATCAAAAGCATCTGATTAGAGTGCCGTGTAAAGGCCCCTAGGGACCTGGTGCCCATCCTCTGGCCCAGGAGCCTCTGACCATCTCCTGTACCATGTCGGCAGGCCCTGACCATCTCCTGTACCATGTCGGCAGGCCCTGACCATCTCCTGTACCATGTCGGCAGGCCCTGACCATCTCCTGTACCATGTCGGCAGGCCCTGACCATCTCCTGTACCATGTCGGCAGTCCCTGACCATCGACCGACCATCGTCTGTACCATGTCGGCAGTCCATGACCATCTCCTGTACCATGTCGGCAGGCCCTGACCATCTCCTGTACCATGTCGGCAGGCCCTGACCATCTCCTGTACCATGTCGGCAGGCCCTGACCATCTCCTGTACCATGTCGGCAGGCCCTGACCATCTCCTGTACCATGTCGGCAGGCCCTGACCATCTCCTGTACCATGTCGGCAGGCCCTGACCATCTCCTGTACCATGTCGGCAGGCCCTGACCATCTCCTGTACCATGTCGGCAGGCCCTGACCATCGACTGTACCATGTCGGCAGGCCCTGACCATCGACTGTACCATGTCCGCAGTCCCTGACCATCGACTGTACCATGTCCGCAGTCCCTGACCATCGACTGTACCATGTCCGCAGTCCCTGACCATCGACTGTACCATGTCCGCAGTCCCTGACCATCGACTGTACCATGTCCGCAGTCCCTGACCATCGACTGTACCATGTCCGCAGTCCCTGACCATCGACTGTACCATGTCCGCAGTCCCTGACCATCGACTGTACCATGTCCGCAGTCCCTGACCATCGACTGTACCATGTCCGCAGTCCCTGACCATCGACTGTACCATGTCCGCAGTCCCTGACCATCGACTGTACCATGCCCGCAGTCCCTGACCATCGACTGTACCATGTCCGCAGTCCCTGACCATCGACTGTACCATGTCCGCAGTCCCTGACCATCGACTGTACCATGTCCGCAGTCCCTGACCATCGACTGTACCATGTCCGCAGTCCCTGACCATCGACTGTACCATGTCCGCAGTCCCTGACCATCGACTGTACCATGTCCGCAGTCCCTGACCATCGACTGTACCATGTCCGCAGTCCCTGACCATCGACCGACCATCGTCTGTACCATGTCGGCAGTCCATGACCATCGACTGTACCATGTCGGCAGTCCCTGATCACCTACTGTATCATGTCTGCAGTCTCTGACCATCTCCTGTACCATGTCTGCAGTCTCTGATCATCTACTGTACCATGTCTGCAGTCTCTGACCATCTACTGTACCATGTCTGCAGTCTCTGACCATCTACTGTACCATGTCTACAGTCCAGAGGCGTAACTAGAACCTTCAGGGCCCCGGTGCAAGAAACAATGATGGGCCCCCCCCCTTCCATCCGAGCTCCAGGCTTCAAATTTTGGGAGGGCATCCATGGACATCCTCCCAAAACCGTGCTTCCCGCATGCCCCCTGGGACGTGCATCCAGCGCAATCACAGTGGCCCTTTTACCATGTGATGTCAGCTGATCACATGTAAACAGACTTGCCGGTTATCCACAGCCCTTTCTTTATACGCTATGTCTGTGTGAGGAAAGGACTGCCATTAACTGTCAAGAATGTCAGTAAATTGTTTACACTGATAATCAGTGCCCCAATCATCAGTGCCATCTATCAGTGCCCATCAATGCCACCTATCAGTGCCCATCAATGCCGCCTACAAGTGTTACCTATCAGTGCTCATTAATGCTGCCTATTAGTGCCCATCAAATCTGCCTATCAGCACCACCTATCAGTGCTCATTATTGCAGCGTCCATCCATGCCACCTATCGGTACTCTTCAATACTGCCCATCAGTGCCCATCAATACTGCCTAGTTCTGCCTATCAGTGTTCCTCAGTGCCCATCCGTGCACATCAATGCCCATCAGTGCCCCCTTTCAGTGCCTCCTATCAGTGCCCCCTTTCAGTGCCTCCTATCAGTGCTCATCAGTAAATCCCATTGGTGCCTCCCATCGGTGCCCCCTATCAATGCTCATCAGTAAATCCTATCAGTGCCTCCCATCGGTGCCCCCTAGTGCCTTCTCAGTGCCCCCTATCGGTGTCCCCTATCAGTGCCTCCCATCGGTGCCCCCTAGTGCCTTCTCAGTGCCCCCTATCATTGCCCGCCAGTGCCTCCCATCGGTGCTCCCTATCAGTGCCTCCCATCGGTGTCCCCTATCAGTGCCTCCCATCGGTGTCCCCTATCAGTGCCTCCCATCGGTGTCCCCTATCAGTGCCCCCTAGTGCCTTCTCAGTGCCCCCTATCATTGCCCGCCAGTGCCTCCCATCGGTGTCCCCTATCAGTGCCTCCCATCGGTGCCCCCTATCAGTGCCTCCCATCGGTGTCCCCTATCAGTGCCTCCCATCGGTGTCCCCTAGTGCCTTCTCAGTGCCCCCTATCATTGCCCGCCAGTGCCTCCCATCGGTGTCCCCTATCAGTGCCTCCCATCGGTGTCCCCTATCAGTGCCTCCCATCGGTGCCCCCTATCAGTGCCTCCCATCGGTGCCCCCTATCAGTGCCTCCCATCGGTGCCCCCTATCAGTGCCTCCCATCGGTGTCCCCTATCAGTGCCTCCCATCGGTGTCCCCTATCAGTGCCTCCCATCGGTGCCCCCTAGTGCCTTCTCAGTGCCCCCTATCATTGCCCGCCAGTGCCTCCCATCGGTGTCCCCTATCAGTGCCTCCCATCGGTGCCCCCTATCAGTGCCTCCCATCGGTGCCCCCTATCAGTGCCTTCTCAGTGCCCCCTATCATTGCCCGCCAGTGCCTCCCATCGGTGTCCCCTATCAGTGCCTCCCATCGGTGCCCCCTATCAGTGCCTCCCATCGGTGTCCCCTATCAGTGCCTCCCATCGGTGTCCCCTATCAGTGCCTCCCATCGGTGTCCCCTATCAGTGCCTCCCATCGGTGTCCCCTATCAGTGCCTCCCATCGGTGCCCCCTAGTGCCTTCTCAGTGCCCCCTATCATTGCCCGCCAGTGCCTCCCATCGGTGTCCCCTATCAGTGCCTCCCATCGGTGCCCCCTATCAGTGCCTCCCATCGGTGCCCCCTATCAGTGCCTCCCATCGGTGCCCCCTATCAGTGCCTCCCATCGGTGCCCCCTATCAGTGCCTCCCATCGGTGCCCCCTATCAGTGCCTCCCATCGGTGCCCCCTATCAGTGCCTCCCATCGGTGCCCCCTATCAGTGCCTCCCATCGGTGCCCCCTATCAGTGCCTCCCATCGGTGCCCCCTATCAGTGCCTCCCCTTCAGTGTTCATCATTAAATCTTATCAGTGCCCCCTATCAGTGCCCATCAGAGTCCTCTATCAGAGTCCTCTGTCTTCTCAGGACAGCACGGCTCTGAGCGTAGAGCGTGTCTCTCCAGTGGCATCACTAGGGTTGGTGTCACCCGGTGAGGAAAAAAATTGGTGTCACCCCCGTCCACCAACTATAGCTCCCCCTCAGTACAGACCCCCCCCTCCACTAACTGCAGACCCCCATCTATCAGTATAGCCCCCCTCTATCAGCATAGACTCCCATCTATCAGTGTAGACCCCCTTAGTGCAGACCCCCATCTATCAGTATAGACCGCCCTCAGTGCAGACCCTCATCTATCAGTATAGACCCCCCTCTATCACTATAGACCCCAGTGTAGACCTCCCCTCCATCATTGCAGACCCCCCTCCATCAGTGCAGACCTCCCCTCCATCAGTGCAGACCCCACCTCCATCAGTTCACATCCCCCTCAGTACAGACCCCCCCTCCATCAGTTCACCGCCCCCCTCAGTACAGACCTCCCCTCCCTCATTGCAGACCCCCCTCCATCAGTTCACACCCCCCCATTATTACAGACCCCCCCCACAACGAAGACCACCCCCCCTCAGTGCAGACCCCCCACCTCATCAATGCAGACCCCCCCACCTCATCAATGTAGACCCCCCTCAGTGCAGACCCCCACCTCATCAATGCAGACCCCCACCTCATCAATGCAGAACCCCCTCAGTGCACACCCCCACCTCATCAATGTAGACCCCCCTCAGTGCAGATCCACACCTCATCAATGCAGACCCCCCTCAGTGCAGACCCCCACCTCATCAGTGCAGACCCTCCCTCAGTGCAGACCCCCACCTCATCAATGCAGACCCCCCTCAGTGCAAACCCCCACCTCATCAATGCAGACCCCCCTCAGTGCAAACCCCCACCTCATCAATGCAGACCCCCCTCAGTGCAAACCCCCACCCCATAGTGTTCCCCCCAGCACGTCTATTTGAATACAAACTTTACAGACCTCAGAACAGCGCTCTCCCTCGGACTCCTCCTCCTCCCCCTCCGTAACCAGAGAGGAGGGGGAGGCGGCTTCGGTCCGCTCCGCTGTACGCCTGTGTGTCTCTCATCTAACAGCAGAGAGACACCGGCATTGTTTGTTTTATTTCCCTCTCCGTGTGTCCTCTCTCTCGCACAGCATGACAGGACACACAGCTGATCTCCCCTCTCTGTGTGCTCCGCGGGAAATGTGAGCTCCTTAACTTCACACTTGACTGCCCGCGGAGCACAGAGAGGGGAGGTGGGAGATCAGCTGTGTGTCCTGTCATGCCGTGTGAGAGAGGACACACGGAGAGGGAAATAAAACAAACAATGCCGGTGTCTCTCTGCTGTTAGATGAGAGACACGCTCAGCCTCAGAGTGCTGTGAAGAGCAACCCCGCTGGGGCCCCCCCCCACAGTGGCGGAATGCCGGGCCCCATCGCAACTGCGACTGTTGCGACCCCGGTAATTCCGCCACTGCTGCAGTCTCTGATCACCTACTGTATCATGTCGGCAGTCTCTGACCATCTACTCCAATACATTTAAATTATCTGACAGTCTTCTTTCGTATGATGAATGTTATGTGTAGTCCTTTGTATCTATCAGGGGCCCCAGATGAGGCCCTCTATACCTACTATTAGTTGTTGTAGGACATCAATGCTCTTATCTGGTACAAAACTTCTTTATTACCTCATAATTGTTGCAAGCTCCAAGGCCCAGAGTGTTGTTCTTCACTTGAACTTTGATGTGCTCCGTGGATCCTTGTTCCTAAGCCCCGAGACCCTTGAATAGAACATCGGCATTGGTTTAAACAGATCATCACATGATAAGACAATGGCTGCACCCCAAAAGGAATCCTGTGATTGGAAACAGCCGGAGTGACACCAGCCGAATGTAAAATCATCAGTTCTAGAGTATTCCCGAATAATACAGCCGGCCTGGCCAGAGATGTTACCACCTGTGTCTACAATTCCCCTATGGGGGGGGGGGGGGTCACCCCTCCCTTCTCTTCCCGGAACATATCTGCACAGTGTACCCCCCCCCACCCCTCATGGTGCAATTCAAAGTACATTCTTTTGTGGCACAGATGTAACTTCTAATCCTTCTCCTCTAAACTGAAAGGCATAGTCCGCCTTTTGCAAAATTTTAGTAAATGCACCAACACTGATGGACGTAAACATTTTTTTATTCTTTCATTATTGCACTAAGGCTTGCAGAGCATTGCAACCACTTCCAATGTGTCCCGGGTGCAATGCTCTGGCTCTTTCATTGTTTTCCTCCAGCCTCAGGTATGTGCAGAGGTAGGGACTTGGTGCTGCTGAACTACAGGGCGCAGAAGGAGGAGGTGATGCAGAGGCAGGGGGGGGACCAGGGCAGGAGGGGACCGAGGGGGACCAGGGGCAGGAGGGGACCGAGGGGGACCAGGGGCAGGAGGGGACCGAGGGGGACCAGGGGCAGGAGGGGACCGAGGGGGACCAGGGGCAGGAGGGGACCGAGGGGGTCCTCCACAAATCCCATCTGCCGTGATGACTTTCTTTATAGTTTTGCACGCAGCGAAGAAAGGTTCTAAATGCAGCCTGGGTCCTTTTTCTTCAGGAGCATCCCAATCACATCATTATTCTGACAGACACCCATCAAACAGGAACTGAGAAGAAATCTCCCACATGGGGGTCACCAACATTAATAAAACCTTTTGCTGCGCTATTTAAAACAAATAGGCTGGACTAGAGACAGATCTCAACACTATAAAAAGGATATTGGGGGGGGGGGTTGGGAGCGATGTTGACGCTTGATATCTGGCCTCCTCTGACATATTGCGCTCACCTTGCCCTTGGACCAACCCATCTTCTCCAGCATCTTCTGCCCGAACTTGGAGTCATCCTTGGTCCAGGCGCTGTTCCTGGGGTCCACCGACCACTTCTGCTTCCTGCAGGCTGGAGAGAGAACTAAGACTATCAGACACTATGTGTGTATGAGAAATAAATAAAATAAATATATACACACACACACACACACACACACACACACACACACACACCTTGGTTTGAGAGCGTTTTGCACGAACATTTTTTTTAAATAAAATGTGACTTGATATACAAGTAGCTTCAAGTCACAAGTGAGGTGCCTCTAAGTGTAGCAATATGGTTACATTTAACCCTTTCATGACTAAGCCTATTTTTGAAATTTGGTGTTTACAAGTTAAAATCCAAATTTTTTGCTAGAAAATTACTTAGAACCCCCAAACATTATATATATTTTTTTAGCAGAGAATCTAGAGAATAAAATGGAGATTGTTGCAATATTTTATATCACACGGTATTTGTGCAGCGGTGTTTTAAACGCAAATTTTTGGAAAAGGGACACTTCCATGAATTTAAAAAAATCCAAACAGTAAATTTACCCCAATTTTTTTGTATAATTTACGTCCTTTTTTTTCTTTTGGTGGCATTTGATCACCTCTGCGGTTTTTATTTTTTTCCGCTATAAACAAAAAAAAGAGTGAACATTTATAAAAACAAAAAAAAAAAAAACAAACAAAAAAAAAGCAATATTTTTTACTTTTTGCTATAATAAATATCCCGCCCAAAAAAACAAAACAAAATTTCTTCCTCAGTTTAGGCCAATATGTATTCTTCTACATATTTTGGTAAAAAAAAAAAAAAAAAGCAATAAGCGCATATTTATTGGTTTGCGCAAAAGTTATCGCGTCAGCATAAGTGTTTAACCCCTTCCCTGCCAGTGACATTTACACAGTAATCAGTGCATTTTTATAGCATTGATCGCTGTATAAATGTCAATGGCCCCAAAAATGTGTCAAAAGTGTCCGATCTGTCCGCTATAATGTCCCAGATCACCATTACTAAAAAAAAAAAAAAAAAAAATTTATATAATAAAAAAAGAGAGAGAGAGTGACCCTGAACTTGCATGCGTGATTTCAACTTTAACGGCAGTGGAGTCTTTTCTTATATCCTTGCTGGGTTTTTTTATATACCATTCGTGCGATTTTATGCAGTGTATGTCTGCTATTTTAAATAAATGGAATTCGGCTTTCTACACTATGGGAGTTCCTTTTTGATACGGCTCACCCCCGCTGAAGTGCTTGCTGCTTGAGTCATCCTGTGACCACGCTCCCCTGAGTGTCCCCCGCTGCCACTGATGAGCTATCTGGGAAGGAGGAAGGAGATCTGAGGGCCACCAGCTGTTACCCTGTCGGGACATCCGCGGTGATCTACTGAGCCTGTATTGACCCCCCCTGAGTAAGGGCGTTCGAAGGCTTTCTGGTAAGCCTCCAACTTTTTCACCTGGTGACAGGCAGCACTATCAAGTGGAGTATCGTATTTGTATTATGCACTTTCCATTTAATTATCTTTGGACATTTTTCAATTTTTTCACTCTACTTGAACATTTTCACTATACTATAGTTTGGCATTTATGAGCACTTCATTGTATTGATTGCTAGCAATATATTGGTGGATTTTCATTACTGTTTACACTATTTATCAACACTTTATCACGTTTTTTGATTGTACTAATATTAGTTTGATTAGCATAATAACTTACTTTGATATATGTCTAGCGCTGCACTGTTTAATACATTATATATATATATATATATATATATACACACACCTCTTTTGCCCTCATATCGGGGTTATAGTGCTGAGCAGCAGGACCCCCATCACGGTTTTTCTTGTTTTAAAATTCATATATTTTCATTATTTATGCACCTAGCGCAAATCTTTTTTTGTTTTTACTATGTGTGTGTGTGTATATATATATATATATATATATATATATATATATATATATATATATACATACATACACACACACACACACACACACACATACACACACACACACACACATATATATATAAAAATGCCATAAATCTTTCCTATAGCTTATAGACGCTATAACTTTTGCGCAAACCAATCAATATACGCTTTTTATTACCAAAAATATGTAGAAGAAGGATACATATCGGCCTAAACCGAGGGAAAAAAAATGGGGATATTTATTATAGCAAAAAGTACAAAAATATTGTGTTTTTTTTTTTTTCAAAATTGTCGCTCTTTTTTTGTTCATAGCGCAAATAAAAACCGCAGAGATGATCAAATACCATCAAAGAAAGCTCTATTTGTGGGAAAAATAGGAAGTCAATTTTGTTTGGGTACAACGTCGCACGACCACACAATTGTAAGTTAAAGCGACGCAGTGCCGTATCGCAAAAAAATGGCCTGGTCATTTAGCAGCCAAATCTTCCGGGGCTGAAGTGGTTAATCTCCCTTAACATCCAATAAATCCGGGTCACTCACAATCCGGGGACACCCGAACCAATTGGCTGCGAGGAATGGATATAAAGACACCAGATGGATGAAAAGTCAAATACAATAATAATTGATTACGATCTGTTGGCTTGGTATATAAGTCACTAACGATATGTTGTTAATTTATACTTCATAAAAGTATCCAAAAAAAAAAAAAAAAAAGTATCACTGTCATATTGAATTTTAAGCCGGGGATCAAGGAATTAAGGTACATATTGAACACGTTTAAAAAAAATGTTGTCATTTGAAAAAAATGACAACAAAAAAAATGTGCCTTTAGGACGTATGGGAGGAAGTGACGTTTTGATGTCGCGTCCGCCCTGCTATGGTATGGAGACGGGTGGGGGCCATCTTCCCCTCACTCGTCTTACATACCCAGCCAGGGTATGTAAACTTATGAGCACAACTGTATGCTCATATATTGCCTCCCCATACACCAATGCATTTATGGACATGATAGAAAACGCTTTTATTTATCATGGTAATTTGTTTATTCAAAACGGCACCTGTTGGTAGAGATTTATTGATGACACCTTTGCGATATGGTCGGGCGACTTGGAGTCCTTAACCATTTCAGCCCTGGAAGATCTTCCTGACCAGTGCGTTTTTTTGCGATTCGGCACTGCATGGCTTTAACTGACAATTGCGCGGTCGTGCGACGTGGCTCCCAAATAAAATTGATGTCCTTTTTTCCCCCACAAATAGAGCTTTCTTTTGGTGGTATTTGATCACCTCTGCGGTTTTTATTTTTTGCGCTATAAACAAAAAAAGAGCGACAATTTTGAAAAAAAAAAACGCATTTTTTTTTACTATAATAAATATCCCCAAAAAATATTTAAAAAAACATTTTTTTTCCCTCATTTTAGGCCGATATTTATTCTTCTACATATTTTTGGTAAAAATAAATAAATAAATAATATCGCAATAAGCGTTTATTGATTGGTTTGCGCAAAAGTTATAGCGTTTACAAAATAGGGGATAGTTTTATGGCATTTTTATTATTAATTTTTTTTTTTTCCTAGTAATGGCGGTGATCAGCGATTTTTATTGTGACTGCGACATTATGGAGGACACATCGGACATTTTTGACACATTTTTGGGACCGTTGTCATTTATACAGCAATCAGTGCTATAGAAATGCACTGATACCTGTGTAAATGACACTGGCAGTGAAGGGGTTAACCACTAGGGGGCTAGGGAGGGGTTAAGTATGTCCTGGGGAGTGTTACTAACTGTGGGGGGGGGGGGCGTGGCTACGTCTGACACGTCACTGATCTCTGCTCCCGATCACAGGGAGCAGAGATCAGTGACACTGTCACTAGGCAGAACGGGGAGATGCTTGTTTACATTAGCATCTCTCCGTGAGGCGATCGCGGGTATCTCTGCGGCGATCGAGTCCGCGGGACCCGCGACCCGACTCACGGAGCTCCCGGCCGGCGCACGCAACGCAATGGCACGGCGGCAAATTCAAAGGGACATACGGGTACGCCCATTTGCCCAGCCGTGCCATTCTGCCGACGTACATCGGCGTGTGCCAGTCGGGAACCGGTTAAAACGTGTTCAATATGTACCTTAATTCCTTGATCCCCGGCTTAAAATATCAATATGACAGTTAGTGATACTCATATACCTTTTTTGGATACTTTATGAAGTATAAATGAACAACATAACGTTAGTGACTTATATACAACAGATCGTAATCAATTATTATTGTATTCGAGTTTTCATCCATCTTTAAATCCATTCCTCGCAGCCAATTGGTTCGGGTGTCCCGGATTGTGAGTGGCCCAGATTTATTGGATGAGATGGAAGGGAGATAAAGACTTCGAGGTTACCCTAAATCGGTAAAAAGGAACGAGATGATTTGTTCTGCCACAGACCTAAATACACCAATACTGGACGTCTCCCTTTCATCTCACAATTCCATCCTTATTCTATTAAGCTTTAGAACATAATAAAAAAACACTGGTCTATCCTGTACAGAAATTCCAGTTTCCTCCTTTACCTTCCTACCGTGGAGGTTGGACGATCTATGAGAGATTGGTTCAATCTGATCAATATCGTCCTCCCTCACCTTTCACCGCCTTTCTGGGACCACGCAATTTTGGCTCCTTTCCCTGTCTGTTCCATTCAGTGTAAAAGTATGATGATAAAAAGGGAAATCTTTTTCCCATCCACATAAAGGTTACAACATTGACATCAAAAATCATTCTACTTGCCAATCCTCTTATGGTATATACATAATAAAATGCCCTTGTGGGTTATTAGATGTGGGAGAAACTACCCAAAAAGTTAAAGATAGGATTGCCCCAGGTACAAGTACTCTATTAGAGATAAATTAGATCCTTTAGCCAGGCATTTTCTGGAGAAGAGACATACTGTTTCTCAATGAGAGTTTATGGTTATAGATGGCATATCTAAGAATAGACGTGGAGGGAATAGAGGATTAACTAGGGGTGCAATGGATCAAAAAAAACTCACCGATCGGATCGTTCCTCGGATCAGAGTCACCGATTGGATCATTTTTTTGATCAGCAGATAAAAAAAAAAAAAAAAAGGACAAATCTTGTTGCACCCACCGGAGTTTTAGATTTCACCGTTACCGTATATACTCGAGTATAAGCCGAGTTTTTCAGCACATTTTTTTGTTCTGAAAGTTCCCCCCTCGTCTTATACTCAAGTCAAGCACTTTCCTGGTGCAAAGAATGACATTTTCCAAACTGAATTGGGGCCCCATATCTCGGGGCCACTTGGTGCTAGGAACCCCAAATTTGGTGTGCAAACCCAGTGGAACTAGCACCACAACATATCCAAATTTGGGGTTCTTAGAATCAAGTGGCCCCGAGATATGGGGCCCCAAATTCGGTTCAGAAAATGTCATTCTCTGCTGCAGAAAAGTGCTCGACATTTTCCGAACTGAATTTGGGCCCCCGTATCTTGGGCTAGGAACCCCAGCTTTGGATATGTTGTAGTGCTAGTTCCACTGGGTTTGCACACCAAATTTAGGGTTCCTAGTACCAAGTGGCCCCGAGGTACGGGGCCCCAAAGTCGGTCCACTGTGTCTACCTGCAGCAATGTCATTTCGGGACCCTTTGGGTCCAGAGACCCCAAGTTTTGGCTGCAGCTAGGGGGTATCTAGGAACCCTTAACTACCGAGCATGAAGTTCAGGGGACCTATGGCTGCAAATGGGCACAGTGAGGCTGCAAATGGGCATTGTTGACCCTCTTTTCCACTTCGGGTCCTTTCACACTGGGGCGGTTTGCAGGCGCTATTGCGCTAATAATAGCGCCTGCAAACCGACCCGAAAGTGCCGCTGCTTTCATTCCAGCGTGAAAGCCCCGAGGGCTTTCACACTGGAGCGATGCGCTGGCAGGACGGTAAAAAAAGTCCTGCCAGCAGCATCTTCGGAGCGGTGAAGGAGCGGAGTGTATACCGCTCCTTCACCGCTCCTGCCCATTGAAATCAATGGGACGGCGCGGCTATACCGCCGGCAAAGTGCCTCTGCAGAGGCGCTTTGCGGTGGTTTTAACCCTTTCTCGGCTGCTAGCGGGGGGTAAAACCCCCCTCGCTAGCGGCCGCATACCGACGGTAAAGCGCCGCTTACCATAGTGGCGCTTTACCGCCGACAACGCCCCCCGCCCCAGTGTGAAAGGACCCTTACAGTAGCTGCGCATTTCTCACCCTAAGCTTATACTCGAGTCAATACGTTTTCCGTTTTTTGGGGTAAAATGAGGTGCCTCGGCTTATACTCGAGTATTTACGGTATTTTCAACACAAAACGGAGCTTTTATACAGCATTGGTAAATCCGACGTTTAACTAAATGTTAAATGTGAAAATCAGACGTGTTCTGTCACATTAGCAATCATGTGAGGTCAGCAGGTTTGCTGCTGCTTTTAAAATTTTACATCTAAACAGTCCGTCCGATTTACAAATACTGTATTCAAGCATATAAGCTCCGTCTCGTGTGGAAAACAACTGTGAGATCTAAAACTCCGGTGGGTGTAACAAGATGTCCGCTTACCCCCCTTCTCACTCTGTCATTACTGTGCAGGAGTGCGGGGTGTAGCAAGATGGCGGCGACGAAGCGTCACTTCCTGACGAGACAGCGGCGGCCGCCGACGGGTGTGCCAAGATGGCAGCCACTCAGGAGCTAGGCCTATGGCCGAGGCAGCAGAGCGCTCCGCGGATCGCGTGGTGTGCCGATCCGAACAGGTTGACCCGTTCGGATCATGGGATCGCTGACGATCCGTTGCACCACTAGAATTAACCCTTAAAAAAAAACGGGAGGTTCAATGGATACATTGTTTGATTTTGACATTATTGCCCAATGGATGGAATTCAGATTTTGATTTAATTTTTTCCCGTTTTTTTCTGGCTTAGGCTTGTAAAATAATGATAATAATTTTTTATTTTTTTGTTGATATAACTGGTCATATATAGAAAGTCACAATATGTGTTTGTTCTTCTTCTTCTTTAGTGCATATCGAATGTAATGAGAAAAGCGGGAGCACCTGATGAGCCACCATTCTACATATGTCTAACATGTATTTCCCCCATTTGTTAATTAGCCTCATTGGTATTGAATGATTAATTAATCCCAATGTGAGTGTAAAGATCACCATTGTTGTGAAGAAGGGCGCTATCTGTACAGCCTGAAACCGTCATGATAGATATATATATATATATATATATAATGTATATTGGTGTCCTATGAGGTCCCCCCACACACATATATATATATAGTGAGAGAACTGATGGAATATCAGATATAAGAACACAGACACATATTGTCTCTCTCTCTCTCTCTCCAGGGATACAGATCACAGCGCTCCACACATGGACATCTCATTCTCTCCATCATAATAACTACAATACAGAGGAGTCCCTTCATACAACATACACAGAACCCAATACACACAGATCACCTCGCACTCACGTTCAGCATCGCCATGGTGACTCCAGAGGGGAGGGGGGGGGGGGGCCGGAACAGCGCGATCACGTGACGTCCCGAAATGCCGGGATTTCTCCAGCTGATCCTTCCTGTCCGCAGTAGAGGAGCCATTTTATCGTAGACGGAGGCAACAAATGATTAGCAAATAGGGAAACATATTAAATAGTGATCATTTATTAATCAGGAATAAGAATCTATAAAAAATATATATATATAGAATATATAATAAATAGGAATAATGGCGGGAAGTAAATAAGTGAATCAGGGCACGTGACTGATGAGCTACAATCACGTGGCGGATTGGCTACACACACGTGAGCAGCGGACCGTTAGGCGTGACGTCACAGTAGGAGGAGTCACAAGGGCCGGAGGCTATAAATAGAGGCAGCAGAGGACGGCGCGCACAGTCTTTCCCTGGCTCTCGGCTGAGGAGCATCTCCCTCTGATAGCTCCGGTCTCAGCCACCGCTATCCCTGATCACATGAGAGGGGAAGGCTAGAGCGAAACTTTATACATATATCTCTATAGATAGATAAATATGTATATATACAATACATACAGTATATACACAGCAGGGTAAATATGTGAATTAGGATTAGCTACAGACACGTGACGTCACAGAACCCAATACACACAGATCACCTCACACTCATGTTCAGCCAGCATCGCCATGGTGACTCCGGAGGGGGAGGGGCGGGAACAGCGCGATCACGTGATGTCCCGAAATGCCGGGATTTCTCCAGCTGATCCTTCCTGTCCGCAGTAGAGGAGCCATTTTATCGTAGACGGAGGCAACAAAATCATTAAGAAAGAGAAATACATATTGAATAGTTATAGTTTATTAATAATGAAAAAAACACAATATTTAGAATATATAATAAATAGAAAATAAAGAGCAATAATAGCGGGAAGTATATATGTGAATCAGGACTAGCTACAGTCACGTAACTGATGAGCTGAAAGTCACGTTGACAATATAGCTACAGACACGTGACCAGCTACTACCAAGAGGACCGTTAAACGTGACGTCACAGTAGGAGGAGTCAAAGGGGCAGTCGTAAGACAGGTGACAGTGACGTCACATAAGAGGAGTTCATAAATAGAGGCAGCAGAGGACGGCGCGCACAGTCTTTCCCTGGCTCTCGGCTGAGGAGCATCTCCCTTTGATAGCTCCGGTCTCAGCCACCGCTATCCCTGATCACATGTGAGGGGAAGGCTAGAGCGAAACTATATACATATATCTATATAGATAAATATGTATATATATATATACAATACATACAGTATATACACAGTAGGGAGGGACCCCATAGAATACACACATTATATAAATAAATTAAATAGAGATATAGAGATAGATAGATAGATAGAGATATAGAGATACATACATAAATAGACAGATATATAGATAGATTGATACATAGATAGAGATATAGCTATAGATAAATAGTTAGAGATATAGCTATAGATAAATAGATAGAGATATAGATAAATAGATAGATGGATAGATATAGATAGAGTATAAGAGTATACATGTGTATAAGACTATATATGTGTATAGAGTATAAGAGTATATATGTGTATAGAGTATAAGAGTATACATGTGTATAGAGTATAAGAGTATACATGTGTATAGAGTATAAGAGTATACATGTGTATAGAGTATAAGAGTATACATGTGTGTAGAGTATAAGAGTATACATGTGTATAAGACTATATATGTGTATAGAGTATAAGAGTATATATGTGTATAGAGTATAAGAGTATACATGTGTATAGAGTATAAGAGTATACATGTGTATAGAGTATAAGAATATACATGTGTATAGAGTATAAGAGTATACATGTGTGTAGAGTATAAGAGTATACATGTGTGTAGAGTATAAGAGTATACATGTGTGTAGAGTATAAGAGTATACATGTGTATAGAGTATAAGAGTATATATGTGTATAGAGTATAATGCCCCGTACACACGGTCGGATTTTCCGATGGAAAATGTCCGATCGGAGCGTGTTGTCGGAAATTCCGACCGTGTGTGGGCTCCATCGGACATTTTACATCGGATTTTCCGACACACAAAGTTGGAGAGCAGGAGATAAAATTTTCCGACAACAAAATCCGTTGTCGGAAATTCCGATCGTGTGTACACAAATCCGACGGACAAAGTGCCACGCATGCTCAGAATAAATAAAGAGATGAAAGCTATTGGCCACTGCCCCGTTTATAGTCCCGACGTACATGTTTTACGTCACCGTGTTCAGAACGATCGGATTTTCCGACAACTTTGTGTGACCGTGTGTATGCAAGACAAGTTTGAGCCAACATCCGTTGGAAAAAATCCTAGGATTTTGTTGTCGGAATGTCCGAACAAAGTCCGACCGTGTGTACGGGGCATAAGAGTGTATATGTGTATAGAGTATAAGGGTGTATATGTGTATAGAGTATAAGAGTATATAGAGTATAAGAGTGTATAGAGTATAAGAGTATATATGTGTATAGAGTATGAGTATATATGTGTATAGAGTATAAGAGTATATATGTGTATAGAGTATAAGAGTGTATATGTGTATAAAGTATAAGGGTGTATATGTGTATAGAGTATAAGGGTGTATATGTGTATAGAGTATAAGAGTGTATATGTGTATAGAGTATATAAGTATATATGTGTATAGAATATGAGTGTATAGAGTATAAGAGTATATATGTGTATAGAGTATAATAGTACATATGTGTATAGAGTATAAGAGTATATATGTGTATAGAATATGAGTGTATAGAGTATAAGAGTATATATGTGTGTAGAGTATAAGAGTATATATCTGTTTAGAGTATAAGAGTATATATGTGTGTAGAGTATATATGTGTGTAAAGTATAAGAGTATATATGTGTGTAGAGTATAGGAGTATATATGTGTGTAGAGTATAAGAGTATATATGTGTGTAGAGTATAAGAGTATATGTGTGTAGAGTATATATGTGTGTAAAGTATAAGAGTATATATGTGTGTAGAGTATAAGAGTATATATGTGTATAGAGTTTCTTCTTCTTCCCAGCTCTAGGTTTTTTTTCTTTTCTTCCCAGCTCTAGGTTTTCTCTTCTTCCCAGCTCTAGGTTTTCTCTTCTTCTTCCCAGCTCTAGGTTTTTTCTTCTTCTTCCCAGCTCTAGGTTTTTTCTAATTGTAACCGCTACAAAACAAAGGGAGAGCGCAGATTTGCAGTCCAGGCCTTCAGAAAGAAACTCAAGACCTACCTCTTCTAAGAAGCTGGACAACATAGGACGGATCTAGCGCCTTGAGGCGATTCAGTTCCTATTTGTAGCGCTATACAAATCATTCATTCATTCAGCTCTAGGTTTTTTCTTCTTCTTCCCAGCTCTAGGTTTTTTCTTCACCCCAGCTCTAGGTTTTTTCTTCTTCTTCCCAGCTCTAGGTTTTTTCTTCTTCTTCCCAGCTCTAATAAATTAAATAGAGATATAGAGATAGATAGAGATATAGAGATACATACATAAATAGACAGATATATAGATAGATTGATACATAGATAGAGATATAGCTATAGATAAATAGTTAGAGATATAGCTATAGATAAATAGATAGAGATATAGATAAATAGATAGATGGATAGATATAGATAGAGTATAAGAGTATACATGTGTATAAGACTATATATGTGTATAGAGTATAAGAGTATATAAGTGTATAGAGTATAATAGTATATAAGTGTATAGAGTATAAGAATATACATGTGTATAGAGTATAAGAGTATACATGTGTATAGAGTATAAGAGTATATATGTGTGTAGAGTATAAGAGTATACATGTGTGTAGAGTAAAAGAGTATACATGTGTGTAGAGTAAAAGAGTATACATGTGTGTAGAGTATAAGAGTATACATGTGTGTAGAGTATAAGAGTATACATGTGTGTAGAGTATAAGAGTATACATGTGTGTAGAGTTTCTTCTTCTTCCCAGCTCTAGGTTTTCTCTTCTTCTTCCCAGCTCTAGGTTTTTTTTCTCTTCTTCCCAGCTCTAGGTTTTTTCTAATTCTAACCGCTACAAAACAAAGGGAGAGCGCAGATTTGCAGTCCAGGCCTTCAGAAAGAAACTCAAGACCTACCTCTTCTAAGAAGCTGGACAACATAGGACGGATCTAGCGCCTTGAGGCGATTCAGTTCCTATTTGTAGCGCTATACAAATCATTCATTCATTCAGCTCTAGGTTTTCTCTTCTTCTTCCCAGCTCTAGGTTTTCTCTTCTTCTTCCCAGCTCTAGGTTTTCTCTTCTTCTTCCCAGCGCTAGGTTTTCTCTTCTTCTTCCCAGCTCTAGGTTTTCTCTTCTTCTTCCCAGCTCTAGGTTTTCTCTTCTTCTTCCCAGCTCTAGGTTTTCTCTAATTGTAACCGCTACAAAACAAAGGGAGAGCACAGATTTGCAGTCCAGGCCTTCAGAAAGAAACTCAAGACCTACCTCTTCTAAGAAGCTGGACAACATAGGACGGATCTAGCGCCTTGAGGCGATTCAGTTAAGAGTATAAGAGTATATATGTGTGTAGAGTATAAGAGTATATATGTGTGTAGAGTATAAGAGTATATATGTGTGTAGAGTATAAGAGTATATATGTGTGTAGAGTATAAGAGTATACATGTGTGTAGAGTATAAGAGTATACATGTGTGTAGAGTATAAGAGTATACATGTGTGTAGAGTATAAGAGTATACATGTGTGTAGAGTATAAGAGTATACATGTGTGTAGAGTATAAGAGTATACATGTGTGTAGAGTATAAGAGTATACATGTGTGTAGAGTATAAGAGTATACATGTGTGTAGAGTATAAGAGTATACATGTGTGTAGAGTTTCTTCTTCTTCCCAGCTCTAGGTTTTTTCTTCTTCTTCCCAGCTCTAGGTTTTTTCTTCTTCTTCCCAGCTCTAGGTTTTCTCTTCTTCTTCCCAGCTCTAGGTTTTTTCTAATTCTAACCGCTACAAAACAAAGGGAGAGCGCAGATTTGCAGTCCAAGGACCACGGCTATGGAACGCTTTACCTACTCACATTCGCATGGAAGAAAACCATCAGGCCTTCAGAAAGACACTCAAGACCTACCTCTTCTAAGAAGCTGGACAACATAGGACGGATCTAGCGCCTTGAGGCGATTCAGTTCGCATTTGTAGCGCTATACAAATCATTCATTCATTCAGCTCTAGGTTTTTTCTTCTTCCCAGCTCTAGGTTTTTTCTTCTCCCCAGCTCTAGGTTTTTTCTTCTTCTTCCCAGCTCTAGGTTTTTTCTTCTTCTTCCCAGCTCTAGGTTTTTTCTTCTTCTTCCCAGCTCTAGGTTTTCTCTTCTTCCCAGCTCTAGGTTTTTTCTAATTCTAACCGCTACAAAACAAAGGGAGAGCGCAGATTTGCAGTCCAAGGACCACGGCTATGGAACGCTTTACCTACTCACATTCGCATGGAAGAAAACCATCAGGCCGTCAGAAAGAAACTCAAGACCTACCTCTTCTAAGAAGCTGGACAACATAGGACGGAACTAGCGCCTTGAGGCGATTCAGTTCGCATTTGTAGCGCTATACAAATCATTCATTCATTCAGCTCTAGGTTTTTTCTTCTTCTTCCCAGCTCTAGGTTTTTTCTTCTCCCCAGCTCTAGGTTTTTTCTTCTTCTTCCCAGCTCTAGGTTTTTTCTTCTTCTTCCCAGCTCTAGGTTTTTTTTCTTTTCTTCCCAACTCTAGGTTTTCTCTTCTTCTTCCCAGCTCTAGGTTTTTTCTTCTTCTTCCCAGCTCTAGATTTTCTCTTCTTCTTCCCAGCTCTAGGTTTTTTCTAATTCTAACCGCTACAAAGCAAAGGGAGAGCGCAGATTTGCAGTCCAAGGACCACGGCTATGGAACGCTTTACCTACTCACATTCGCATGGAAGAAAACCATCAGGCCTTCAGAAAGAAACTCAAGACCTACCTCTTCTAAGAAGCTGGACAACATAGGACAGATCTAGCGCCTTGAGGCGATTCAGTTCGTATTTGTAGCGCTATAAAAATCATTCATTCATTCAGCTCTAGGTTTTTTCTTCTTCTTCCCAGCTCTAGGTTTTTTTTTCTTCTTCCCAGCTCTAGGTTTTTTCTTCTTCTTCCCAGCTCTAGGTTTTTTCTTCTTCTTCCCAGCTCTAGGTTTTCTCTTCTTCTTCCCAGCTCTAGGTTTTTTCTTCTTCCCAGCTCTAGGTTTTCTCTTCTTCTTCCCAGCTCTAGGTTTTTTTCTAATTCTAACCGCTACAAAGCAAAGGGAGAGCGCAGATTTGCAGTCCAAGGACAACGGCTATGGAACGCTTTACCTACTCACATTCGCATGGAAGAAAACCATCAGGCCTTCAGAAAGAAACTCAAGACCTACCTCTTCTAAGAAGCTGGACAACATAGGACGGATCTAGCGCCTTGAGGCAATTCAGTTCGCATTTGTAGCGCTATACAAATCATTCATTCATTCAGCTCTAGGTTTTTTCTTCTTCTTCCCAGCTCTAGGTTTTTTCTTCTCCCCAGCTCTAGGTTTTTTCTTCTTCTTCCCAGCTCTAGGTTTTTTCTTCATCTTCCCAGCTCTAGGTTTTTTTTCTTTTCTTCCCAGCTCTAGGTTTTTTTTCCTTCTTCTTCCCAGCTCTAGGTTTTTTCTTCTTCTTCCCAGCTCTAGGTTTTCTCTTCTTCTTCCCAGCTCTAGGTTTTTTCTTCTTCTTCCCAGCTCTAGGTTTTTTTTTCTTTTCTTCCCAGCTCTAGGTTTTCTCTTCTTCTTCCCAGCTCTAGGTTTTCTCTTCTTCTTCCCAGCACTAGGTTTTTTCTTCTTCTTCCCAGCTCTAGGTTTTCTCTTCTTCTTCCCAACTCTAGGTTTTTTCTAATTCTAACCGCTACAAAACAAAGGGAGAGCGCAGATTTGCAGTCCAAGGACCACGGCTATGGAACGCTCTACCTACTCACATTCGCATGGAAGAAAACCATCAGGCCTTCAGAAAGAAACTCAAGACCTACCTCTTCTAAGAAGCTGGACAACATAGGACGGATCTAGCGCCTTGAGGCGATTCAGTTCATATTTGTAGCGCTATACAAATCATTCATTCATTCAGCTCTATTTTTTTTCTTCTTCTTCCCAGCTCTAGGTTTTTTCTTCTTCTTCCCAGCTCTAGGTTTTTTCTTCTTCTTCCCAGCTCTAGGTTTTTTCTTCTTCTTCCCAGCTCTAGGTTTTCTCTTCTTCCCAGCTCTAGGTTTTTTCTAATTCTAACCGCTACAAAACAAAGGGAGAGCGCAGATTTGCAGTCCAAAGACCACGGCTATGGAACGCTTTACCTACTCACATTCGCATGGAAGAAAACCATCAGGCCTTCAGAAAGAAACTCAAGACCTACCTCTTCTAAGAAGCTGGACAACATAGGACGGATCTAGCGCCTTGAGGCGATTCAGTTCGCATTTGTAGCGCTATACAAATCATTCATTCATTCATTCAGCTCTAGGTTTTTTCTTCTTCTTCCCAGCTCTAGGTTTTTTTTTCTCCCCAGCTCTAGGTTTTTTCTTCTTCTTCCCAGCTCTAGGTTTTTTCTTCTCCCCAGCTCTAGGTTTTTTCTTCTTCCCAGCTCTAGTTTTTTTCTTCTTCTTCCCAGCTCTAGGTTTTTTTTCTTTTCTTCCCAACTCTAGGTTTTCTCTTCTTCTTCCCAGCTCTAGGTTTTTTCTTCTTCTTCCCAGCTCTAGGTTTTCTCTTCTTCTTCCCAGCTCTAGGTTTTTTCTTCTTCTTCCCGCTACAAAACAAAGGGAGAGCACAGATTTGCAGTCCAAGGACCACGGCTATGGAACGCTTTACCTACTTACATTCTCATGGAAGAAAACCATCAGGCCTTCAGAAAGAAACTCAAGACCTACCTCTTTTAAGAAGCTGGACAACATAGGACGGATCTAGCGCCTTGAGGCGATTCAGTTCGTATTTGTAGCGCTATACAAATCATTCATTCATTCAGCTCTAGGTTTTTTCTTCTTCTTCCCAGCTCTAGGTTTTTTTTCTTCTTCCCAGCTTTAGGTTTTTTCTTCTTCTTCCCAGCTCTAGGTTTTTTCTTCTTCCCAGCTCTAGGTTTTTTCTTCTTCTTCCCAGCTCTAGGTTTTTTCTTCTTCTTCCCAGCTCTAGGTTTTTTTTCTTTTCTTCCCAGCTCTAGGTTTTCTGTTCTTCTTCCCAGCTCTAGGTTTTCTCTTCTTCCCAGCTCTAGGTTTTTTCTAATTCTAACCGCTACAAAACAAAAGGAGAGCGCAGATTTGCAGTCCAAGGACCACGGCTATGGAACGCTTTACCTACTCACATTCGCATGGAAGAAAACCATCAGGCCTTCAGAAAGAAACTCAAGACCTACCTCTTCTAAGAAGCTGGACAATATAGGACGGATCTAGTGCCTTGAGGCGATTCAGTTCGCATTTGTAGCGCTATACAAATCATTCATTCATTCAGCTCTATTTTTTTTCTTCTTCTTCCCAGCTCTAGGTTTTTTCTTCTTCCCAGCTCTAGCTTTTTTCTTCTTCTTCCCAGCTCTAGGTTTTTTTTCTTCTTCTTCCCAGCTCTAGGTTTTCTCTTCTTCTTCCCAGCTCTAGGTTTTCTCTTCTTCCCAGCTCTAGGTTTTTTCTTCTTCCCAGCTCTAGGTTTTCTCTTATTCTTCCCAGCTCTAGGTTTTTTCTAATTCTAACCGCTACAAAACAAAGGGAGAGCGCAGATTTGCAGTCCAAGGACCACGGCTATGGAACGCTTTACCTACTCACATTCGCATGGAAGAAAACCATCAGGCCTTCAGAAAGAAACTCAAGACCTACCTCTTCTAAGAAGCTGGACAACATAGGACGGATCTAGCGCCTTGAGGCGATTCAGTTCGCATTTTTAGCGCTATACAAATCATTCATTCATTCAGCTCTAGGTTTTTTCTTCTTCTTCCCAGCTCTAGGTTTTTTCTTCTCCCAAGCTCTAGGTTTTTTCTTCTTCTTCCCAGCTCTAGGTTTTTTCTTCTTCTTCCCAGCTCTAGGTTTTTTTTCTTTTCTTCCCAGCTCTAGGTTTTCTCTTCTTTCCAGCTCTAGGTTTTTTCTTCTTCTTCCCAGCTCTAGGTTTTCTCTTATTCTTCCCAGCTCTAGGTTTTTTCTAATTCTAACCGCTACAAAACAAAGGGAGAGCGCAGATTTGCAGTCCAAGGACCACGGCTATGGAACGCTCTACCTACTCACATTCGCATGGAAGAAAACCATCAGGCCTTCAGAAAGAAACTCAAGACCTACCTCTTCTAAGAAGCTGGACAACATAGGACGGAACTAGCGCCTTGAGGCGATTCAGTTCGTATTTGTAGCGCTATACAAATCATTTATTCATTCAGCTCTAGGTTTTTTCTTCTTCTTCCCAGCTCTAGGTTTTTTCTTCTTCTTCCCAGCTCTAGATTTTTTCTTCTTCTTCCCAGCTCTAGGTTTTTTTTCTTTTCTTCCCAGCTCTAGGTTTTCTCTTCTTCTTCCCAGCTCTAGGTTTTCTCTTCTTCTTCCCAGCTCTAGGTTTTTTCTTCTTCTTCCCAGCTCTAGGTTTTCTCTTCTTCTTCCCAGCTCTAGGTTTTTTCTAATTCTAACCGCTACAAAACAAAGGGAGAGCACAGATTTGCAGTCCAAGGACCACGGCTATGGAAAGCTTTACCTACTTACATTCTCATGGAAGAAAACCATCAGGCCTTCAGAAAGAAACTCAAGACCTACCTCTTCTAAGAAGCTGGACAACATAGGACAGATCTAGCGCCTTGAGGCGATTCAGTTCGTATTTGTAGCACTATACAAATCATTCATTCATTCAGCTCTATTTTTTTTCTTCTTCTTCCCAGCTCTAGGTTTTTTCTTCTTCTTCCCAGCTCTAGGTTTTTTCTTCTTCCCAGCTCTAGGTTTTTTTTCTTCTTCTTCCCAGCTCTAGGTTTTCTCTTCTTCTTCCCAGCTCTAGGTTTTTTCTTCTTCTTCCCAGCTCTAGGTTTTTTCTAATTCTAACCGCTACAAAACAAAGGGAGAGCGCAGATTTGCAGTCCAAGGACCACGGCTATGGAACGCTCTACCTACTCACATTCGCATGGAAGAAAACCATCAGGCCTTCAGAAAGAAACTCAAGACCTACCTCTTCTAAGAAGCTGGACAACATAGGACGGATCTAGCGCTTTGAGGCGATTCAGTTCATATTTGTAGCGCTATACAAATCATTTATTCATTCAGCTCTAGGTTTTTTCTTCTTCTTCCCAGCTCTAGGTTTTTTCTTCTTCTTCCCAGCTCTAGGTTTTTTCTTCTTCTTCCCAGCTCTAGGTTTTTTTTCTTTTCTTCCCAGCTCTAGGTTTTCTCTTCTTCTTCCCAGCTCTAGGTTTTCTCTTCTTCTTCCCAGCTCTAGGTTTTTTCTTCTTCTTCCCAACTCTAGGTTTTCTATTCTTCTTCCCAGCTCTAGGTTTTTTCTAATTCTAACCGCTACAAAACAAAGGGAGAGCACAGATTTGCAGTCCAAGGACCACGGCTATGGAATGCTTTACCTACGTACATTCTCATGGAAGAAAACCATCAGGCCTTCAGAAAGAAACTCAAGACCTACCTCTTCTAAGAAGCTGGACAACATAGGACGGATCTAGCGCCTTGAGGCGATTCAGTTCGCATTTGTAGCGCTATACAAATCATTCATTCATTCAGCTCTAGGTTTTTTCTTCTTCTTCCCAGCTCTAGGTTTTTTCTTCTCCCCAGCTCTAGGTTTTTTCTTCTTCTTCCCAGCTCTAGGTTTTTTCTTCTTCTTCCCAGCTCTAGGTTTTTTTTCTTTTCTTCCCAACTCTAGGTTTTCTCTTCTTCTTCCCAGCTCTAGGTTTTTTCTTCTTCTTCCCAGCTCTAGGTTTTCTCTTCTTCTTCCCAGCTCTAGGTTTTCTCTTCTTCTTCCCAGCTCTAGGTTTTTTCTACTTCTTCCCAGATCTAGGTTTTCTCTTCTTCCCAGCTCTAGGTTTTTTCTAATTCTAACCGCTACAAAACAAAGGGAGAGCACAGATTTGCAGTCCAAGGACCACGGCTATGGAACGCTTTACCTACTTACATTCTCATGGAAGAAAACCATCAGGCCTTCAGAAAGAAACTCAAGACCTACCTCTTCTAAGAAGCTGGACAATATAGGACAGATCTAGCGCCTTGAGGCGATTCAGTTCGTATTTGTAGCGCTATACAAATCATTCATTCATTCAGCTCTAGGTTTTTTCTTCTTCTTCCCAGCTCTAGGTTTTTTTTCTTCTTCCCAGCTCTAGGTTTTTTCTTCTCCTTCCCAGCTCTAGGTTTTTTTCTTCTTCCCAGCTCTAGGTTTTTTTCTTCTTCTTCCCAGCTCTAGGTTTTTTTCTTCTTCTTCCCAGCTCTAGGTTTTTTTTTCTTTTCTTCCCAGCTCTAGGTTTTCTCTTCTTCTTCCCAGCTCTAGGTTTTCTCTTCTTCTTCCCAGCTCTAGGTTTTCTCTTCTTCTTCCCAGCTCTAGGTTTTTTCTAATTCTAGCCGTTACAAAACAAAGGGGAGAGCGCAGATTTGCAGTCCAAGGACCACGGCTATGGAACGCTTTACCTACTCACATTCGCATGGAAGAAAACCATCAGGCCTTCAGAAAGAAACTCAAGACCTACCTCTTCTAAGAAGCTGGACAACATAGGACGGATCTAGTGCCTTGAGGCGATTCAGTTCGCATTTGTAGCGCTATACAAATCATTCATTCATTCAGCTCTATTTTTTTTCTTCTTCTTCCCAGCTCTAGGTTTTTTCTTCTTCTTCCCAGCTCTAGGTTTTTTCTTCTTCTTCCCAGCTCTAGCTTTTTTCTTCTTCTTCCCAGCTCTAGGTTTTTTTTCTTCTTCTTCCCAGCTCTAGGTTTTCTCTTCTTCTTCCCAGCTCTAGGTTTTCTCTTCTTCTTCCCAGCTCTAGGTTTTTTCTTCTTCCCAGCTCTAGGTTTTCTCTTATTCTTCCCAGCTCTAGGTTTTTTCTAATTCTAACCGCTACAAAACAAAGGGAGAGCGCAGATTTGCAGTCCAAGGACCACGGCTATGGAACGCTTTACCTACTCACATTCGCATGGAAGAAAACCATCAGGCCTTCAGAAAGAAACTCAAGACCTACCTCTTCTAAGAAGCTGGACAACATAGGACGGATCTAGCGCCTTGAGGCGATTCAGTTCGCATTTGTAGCGCTATACAAATCATTCATTCATTCAGCTCTAGGTTTTTTCTTCTTCTTCCCAGCTCTAGGTTTTTTCTTCTCCCCAGCTCTAGGTTTTTTCTTCTTCTTCCCAGCTCTAGGTTTTTTCTTCTCCCCAGCTCTAGGTTTTTTCTTCTTCTTCCCAGCTCTAGGTTTTTTTTCTTTTCTTCCCAACTCTAGGTTTTCTCTTCTTCTTCCCAGCTCTAGGTTTTTTCTTCTTCTTCCCAGCTCTAGGTTTTCTCTTCTTCTTCCCAGCTCTAGGTTTTTTCTTCTTCTTCCCAGATCTAGGTTTTCTCTTCTTCCCAGCTCTAGGTTTTTTCTAATTCTAACCGCTACAAAACAAAGGGAGAGCACAGATTTGCAGTCCAAGGACCACGGCTATGGAACGCTTTACCTACTTACATTCTCATGGAAGAAAACCATCAGGCCTTCAGAAAGAAACTCAAGACCTACCTCTTCTAAGAAGCTGGACAATATAGGACAGATCTAGCGCCTTGAGGCGATTCAGTTCGTATTTGTAGCGCTATACAAATCATTCATTCATTCAGCTCTAGGTTTTTTCTTCTTCTTCCCAGCTCTAGGTTTTTTTTCTTCTTCCCAGCTCTAGGTTTTTTCTTCTTCTTCCCAGCTCTAGGTTTTTTTCTTCTTCTTCCCAGCTCTAGGTTTTTTTCTTCTTCTTCCCAGCTCTAGGTTTTTTTTTCTTTTCTTCCCAGCTCTAGGTTTTCTCTTCTTCTTCCCAGCTCTAGGTTTTCTCTTCTTCTTCCCATCTCTAGGTTTTCTCTTCTTCCCAGCTCTAGGTTTTTTCTAATTCTAACCGTTACAAAACAAAGGGGAGAGCGCAGATTTGCAGTCCAAGGACCACGGCTATGGAACGCTTTACCTACTCACATTCGCATGGAAGAAAACCATCAGGCCTTCAGAAAGAAACTCAAGACCTACCTCTTCTAAGAAGCTGGACAACATAGGACGGATCTAGCGCCTTGAGGCGATTCAGTTCGTATTTGTAGCGCTATACAAATCATTCATTCATTCAGCTCTAGGTTTTTTCTTCTTCTTCCCAGCTCTAGGTTTTTTTTCTTCTTCCCAGCTTTAGGTTTTTTCTTCTTCTTCCCAGCTCTAGGTTTTTTCTTCTTCTTCCCAGCTCTAGGTTTTTTCTTCTTCTTCCCAGCTCTAGGTTTTTTTTCTTTTCTTGCCAGCTCTAGGTTTTCTGTTCTTCTTCCCAGCTCTAGGTTTTCTCTTCTTCCCAGCTCTAGGTTTTTTCTAATTCTAACCGCTACAAAACAAAGGGAGAGCGCAGATTTGCAGTCCAAGGACCACGGCTATGGAACGCTTTACCTACTCACATTCGCATGGAAGAAAACCATCAGGCCTTCAGAAAGAAACTCAAGACCTACCTCTTCTAAGAAGCTGGACAACATAGGACGGATCTAGTGCCTTGAGGCGATTCAGTTCGCATTTGTAGCGCTATACAAATCATTCATTCATTCAGCTCTATTTTTTTTCTTCTTCTTCCCAGCTCTAGGTTTTTTCTTCTTCTTCCCAGCTCTAGGTTTTTTCTTCTTCTTCCCAGCTCTAGCTTTTTTCTTCTTCTTCCCAGCTCTAGGTTTTTTTTCTTCTTCTTCCCAGCTCTAGGTTTTCTCTTCTTCTTCCCAGCTCTAGGTTTTTTCTTCTTCCCAGCTCTAGGTTTTCTCTTATTCTTCCCAGCTCTAGGTTTTTTCT
The DNA here is from genome assembly GCF_042186555.1 of Aquarana catesbeiana. Lineage (NCBI taxonomy): Eukaryota > Metazoa > Chordata > Amphibia > Anura > Ranidae > Aquarana > Aquarana catesbeiana. The sequence goes on along the minus strand of NC_133327.1, from coordinate 523,686 downwards.
AATTCTAACCGCTACAAAACAAAGGGTGAGCGCAGATTTGCAGTCCAAGGACCACGGCTATGGAACGCTTTACCTACTCACATTCGCATGGAGGAAAACCATCAGGCCTTCAGAAAGAAACTCAAGACCTACCTCTTCTAAGAAGCTGGACAACATAGGACGGATCTAGTGCCTTGAGGCGATTCAGTTCGCATTTGTAGCGCTATACAAATCATTCATTCATTCAGCTCTATTTTTTTTCTTCTTCTTCCCAGCTCTAGGTTTTTTCTTCTTCTTCCCAGCTCTAGGTTTTTTCTTCTTCTTCCCAGCTCTAGCTTTTTTCTTCTTCTTCCCAGCTCTAGGTTTTTTTTCTTCTTCTTCCCAGCTCTAGGTTTTCTCTTCTTCTTCCCAGCTCTAGGTTTTCTCTTCTTCTTCCCAGCTCTAGGTTTTTTCTTCTTCCCAGCTCTAGGTTTTCTCTTATTCTTCCCAGCTCTAGGTTTTTTCTAATTCTAACCGCTACAAAACAAAGGGAGAGCGCAGATTTGCAGTCCAAGGACCACGGCTATGGAACGCTTTACCTACTCACATTCGCATGGAAGAAAACCATCAGGCCTTCAGAAAGAAACTCAAGACCTACCTCTTCTAAGAAGCTGGACAACATAGGACGGATCTAGCGCCTTGAGGCGATTCAGTTCGCATTTGTAGCGCTATACAAATCATTCATTCATTCAGCTCTAGGTTTTTTCTTCTTCTTCCCAGCTCTAGGTTTTTTCTTCTCCCCAGCTCTAGGTTTTTTCTTCTTCTTCCCAGCTCTAGGTTTTTTCTTCTCCCCAGCTCTAGCTTTTTTCTTCTTCTTCCCAGCTCTAGGTTTTTTTTCTTTTCTTCCCAACTCTAGGTTTTCTCTTCTTCTTCCCAGCTCTAGGTTTTTTCTTCTTCTTCCCAGCTCTAGGTTTTCTCTTCTTCTTCCCAGCTCTAGGTTTTTTCTTCTTCTTCCCAGATCTAGGTTTTCTCTTCTTCCCAGCTCTAGGTTTTTTCTAATTCTAACCGCTACAAAACAAAGGGAGAGCACAGATTTGCAGTCCAAGGACCACGGCTATGGAACGCTTTACCTACTTACATTCTCATGGAAGAAAACCATCAGGCCTTCAGAAAGAAACTCAAGACCTACCTCTTCTAAGAAGCTGGACAATATAGGACAGATCTAGCGCCTTGAGGCGATTCAGTTCGTATTTGTAGCGCTATACAAATCATTCATTCATTCAGCTCTAGGTTTTTTCTTCTTCTTCCCAGCTCTAGGTTTTTTTTCTTCTTCCCAGCTCTAGGTTTTTTCTTCTTCTTCCCAGCTCTAGGTTTTTTTCTTCTTCTTCCCAGCTCTAGGTTTTTTTCTTCTTCTTCCCAGCTCTAGGTTTTTTTCTTCTTCTTCCCAGCTCTAGGTTTTTTTTTCTTTTCTTCCCAGCTCTAGGTTTTCTCTTCTTCTTCCCAGCTCTAGGTTTTCTCTTCTTCTTCCCATCTCTAGGTTTTCTCTTCTTCCCAGCTCTAGGTTTTTTCTAATTCTAACCGTTACAAAACAAAGGGGAGAGCGCAGATTTGCAGTCCAAGGACCACGGCTATGGAATGCTTTACCTACTCACATTCGCATGGAAGAAAACCATCAGGCCTTCAGAAAGAAACTCAAGACCTACCTCTTCTAAGAAGCTGGACAACATAGGACGGATCTAGCGCCTTGAGGCGATTCAGTTCGTATTTGTAGCGCTATACAAATCATTCATTCATTCAGCTCTAGGTTTTTTCTTCTTCTTCCCAGCTCTAGGTTTTTTTTCTTCTTCCCAGCTTTAGGTTTTTTCTTCTTCTTCCCAGCTCTAGGTTTTTTCTTCTTCTTCCCAGCTCTAGGTTTTTTCTTCTTCTTCCCAGCTCTAGGTTTTTTTTCTTTTCTTCCCAGCTCTAGGTTTTCTGTTCTTCTTCCCAGCTCTAGGTTTTCTCTTCTTCCCAGCTCTAGGTTTTTTCTAATTCTAACCGCTACAAAACAAAGGGAGAGCGCAGATTTGCAGTCCAAGGACCACGGCTATGGAACGCTTTACCTACTCACATTCGCATGGAAGAAAACCATCAGGCCTTCAGAAAGAAACTCAAGACCTACCTCTTCTAAGAAGCTGGACAACATAGGACGGATCTAGTGCCTTGAGGCGATTCAGTTCGCATTTGTAGCGCTATACAAATCATTCATTCATTCAGCTCTATTTTTTTTCTTCTTCTTCCCAGCTCTAGGTTTTTTCTTCTTCTTCCCAGCTCTAGGTTTTTTCTTCTTCTTCCCAGCTCTAGCTTTTTTCTTCTTCTTCCCAGCTCTAGGTTTTTTTTCTTCTTCTTCCCAGCTCTAGGTTTTCTCTTCTTCTTCCCAGCTCTAGGTTTTTTCTTCTTCCCAGCTCTAGGTTTTCTCTTATTCTTCCCAGCTCTAGGTTTTTTCTAATTCTAACCGCTACAAAACAAAGGGTGAGCGCAGATTTGCAGTCCAAGGACCACGGCTATGGAACGCTTTACCTACTCACATTCGCATGGAAGAAAACCATCAGGCCTTCAGAAAGAAACTCAAGACCTACCTCTTCTAAGAAGCTGGACAACATAGGACGGATCTAGTGCCTTGAGGCGATTCAGTTCGCATTTGTAGCGCTATACAAATCATTCATTCATTCAGCTCTATTTTTTTTCTTCTTCTTCCCAGCTCTAGGTTTTTTCTTCTTCTTCCCAGCTCTAGGTTTTTTCTTCTTCTTCCCAGCTCTAGCTTTTTTCTTCTTCTTCCCAGCTCTAGGTTTTTTTTCTTCTTCTTCCCAGCTCTAGGTTTTCTCTTCTTCTTCCCAGCTCTAGGTTTTCTCTTCTTCTTCCCAGCTCTAGGTTTTTTCTTCTTCTTCCCAGCTCTAGGTTTTTTTTCTTTTCTTCCCAGCTCTAGGTTTTCTCTTCTTCTTCCCAGCTCTAGGTTTTCTCTTCTTCTTCCCAGCTCTAGGTTTTTTCTTCTTCTTCCCAGCTCTAGGTTTTCTCTTCTTCTTCCCAGCTCTAGGTTTTTTCTAATTCTAACCGCTACAAAACAAAGGGAGAGCGCAGATTTGCAGTCCAAGGACCACGGCTATGGAACGCTTTACCTACTCACATTCGCATGGAAGAAAACCATCAGGCCTTCAGAAAGAAACTCAAGACCTACCTCTTCTAAGAAGCTGGACAACATAGGACGGAACTAGTGCCTTGAGGCGATTCAGTTCGCATTTGTAGCGCTATACAAATCATTCATTCATTCAGCTCTAGGTTTTTTCTTCTTCTTCCCAGCTCTAGGTTTTTTCTTCTCCCCAGCTCTAGGTTTTTTCTTCTTCTTCCCAGCTCTAGGTTTTTTCTTCTTCTTCCCAGCTCTAGGTTTTTTTTCTTTTCTTCCCAACTCTAGGTTTTCTCTTCTTCTTCCCAGCTCTAGGTTTTTTCTTCTTCTTCCCAGCTCTAGATTTTCTCTTCTTCTTCCCAGCTCTAGGTTTTTTCTAATTCTAACCGCTACAAAGCAAAGGGAGAGCGCAGATTTGCAATCCAAGGACCACGGCTATGGAACGCTTTACCTACTCACATTCGCATGGAAGAAAACCATCAGGCCTTCAGAAAGAAACTCAAGACCTACCTCTTCTAAGAAGCTGGACAACATAGGACAGATCTAGCGCCTTGAGGCGATTCAGTTCGTATTTGTAGCGCTATAAAAATCATTCATTCATTCAGCTCTAGGTTTTTTCTTCTTCTTCCCAGCTCTAGGTTTTTTCTTCTTCTTCCCAGCTCTAGGTTTTCTCTTCTTCTTCCCAGCTCTAGGTTTTTTCTTCTTCCCAGCTCTAGGTTTTCTCTTCTTCTTCCCAGCTCTAGGTTTTTTTCTAATTCTAACCGCTACAAAGCAAAGGGAGAGCGCAGATTTGCAGTCCAAGGACAACGGCTATGGAACGCTTTACCTACTCACATTCGCATGGAAGAAAACCATCAGGCCTTCAGAAAGAAACTCAAGACCTACCTCTTCTAAGAAGCTGGACAACATAGGACGGATCTAGCGCCTTGAGGCGATTCAGTTCGCATTTGTAGCGCTATACAAATCATTCATTCATTCAGCTCTAGGTTTTTTCTTCTTCTTCCCAGCTCTAGGTTTTTTCTTCTCCCCAGCTCTAGGTTTTTTCTTCTTCTTCCCAGCTCTAGGTTTTTTCTTCATCTTCCCAGCTCTAAGTTTTTTTTCTTTTCTTCCCAGCTCTAGGTTTTTTTTCCTTCTTCTTCCCAGCTCTAGGTTTTTTCTTCTTCTTCCCAGCTCTAGGTTTTCTCTTCTTCTTCCCAGCTCTAGGTTTTTTCTAATTCTAACCGCTACAAAACAAAGGGAGAGCGCAGATTTGCAGTCCAAGGACCACGGCTATGGAACGCTCTACCTACTCACATTCGCATGGAAGAAAACCATCAGGCCTTCAGAAAGAAACTCAAGACCTACCTCTTCTAAGAAGCTGGACAACATAGGACGGAACTAGCGCCTTGAGGCGATTCAGTTCGTATTTGTAGCGCTATACAAATCATTTATTCATTCAGCTCTAGGTTTTTTCTTCTTCTTCCCAGCTCTAGGTTTTTTCTTCTTCTTCCCAGCTCTAGATTTTTTCTTCTTCTTCCCAGCTCTAGGTTTTTTTTCTTTTCTTCCCAGCTCTAGGTTTTCTCTTCTTCTTCCCAGCTCTAGGTTTTCTCTTCTTCTTCCCAGCTCTAGGTTTTTTCTTCTTCTTCCCAGCTCTAGGTTTTCTCTTCTTCTTCCCAGCTCTAGGTTTTTTCTAATTCTAACCGCTACAAAACAAAGGGACAGGGAGAGCACAGATTTGCAGTCCAAGGACCACGGCTATGGAAAGCTTTACCTACTTACATTCTCATGGAAGAAAACCATCAGGCCTTCAGAAAGAAACTCAAGACCTACCTCTTCTAAGAAGCTGGACAACATAGGACAGATCTAGCGCCTTGAGGCGATTCAGTTCGTATTTGTAGCACTATACAAATCATTCATTCATTCAGCTCTATTTTTTTTCTTCTTCCCAGCTCTAGGTTTTTTCTTCTTCTTCCCAGCTCTAGGTTTTTTCTTCCTCCCAGCTCTAGGTTTTTTTTCTTCTTCTTCCCAGCTCTAGGTTTTCTCTTCTTCTTCCCAGCTCTAGGTTTTTTCTTCTTCTTCCCAGCTCTAGGTTTTTTCTAATTCTAACCGCTACAAAACAAAGGGAGAGCGCAGATTTGCAGTCCAAGGACCACGGCTATGGAACGCTCTACCTACTCACATTCGCATGGAAGAAAACCATCAGGCCTTCAGAAAGAAACTCAAGACCTACCTCTTCTAAGAAGCTGGACAACATAGGACGGATCTAGCGCTTTGAGGCGATTCAGTTCATATTTGTAGCGCTATACAAATCATTTATTCATTCAGCTCTAGGTTTTTTCTTCTTCTTCCCAGCTCTAGGTTTTTTCTTCTTCTTCCCAGCTCTAGGTTTTTTCTTCTTCTTCCCAGCTCTAGGTTGTTTTTCTTTTCTTCCCAGCTCTAGGTTTTCTCTTCTTCTTCCCAGCTCTAGGTTTTCTCTTCTTCTTCCCAGCTCTAGGTTTTTTCTTCTTCTTCCCAGCTCTAGGCTTTCTCTTCTTCTTCCCAGCTCTAGGTTTTTTCTAATTCTAACCGCTACAAAACAAAGGGAGAGCACAGATTTGCAGTCCAAGGACCACGGCTATGGAATGCTTTACCTACGTACATTCTCATGGAAGAAAACCATCAGGCCTTCAGAAAGAAACTCAAGACCTACCTCTTCTAAGAAGCTGGACAACATAGGACGGATCTAGCGCCTTGAGGCGATTCAGTTCGCATTTGTAGCGCTATACAAATCATTCATTCATTCAGCTCTCGGTTTTTTCTTCTTCCCAGCTCTAGGTTTTTTCTTCTCCCCAGCTCTAGGTTTTTTCTTCTTCTTCCCAGCTCTAGGTTTTCTCTTCTTCTTCCCAGCTCTAGGTTTTTTCTTCTTCTTCCCAGCTCTAGGTTTTCTCTTCTTCTTCCCAGCTCTAGGTTTTCTCTTCTTCTTCCCAGCTCTAGGTTTTTTCTTCTTCTTCCCAGATCTAGGTTTTCTCTTCTTCCCAGCTCTAGGTTTTTTCTAATTCTAACCGCTACAAAACAAAGGGAGAGCACAGATTTGCAGTCCAAGGACCACGGCTATGGAAAGCTTTACCTACTTACATTCTCATGGAAGAAAACCATCAGGCCTTCAGAAAGAAACTCAAGACCTACCTCTTCTAAGAAGCTGGACAACATAGGACAGATCTAGCGCCTTGAGGCGATTCAGTTCGTATTTGTAGCACTATACAAATCATTCATTCATTCAGCTCTATTTTTTTTCTTCTTCCCAGCTCTAGGTTTTTTCTTCTTCTTCCCAGCTCTAGGTTTTTTCTTCCTCCCAGCTCTAGGTTTTTTTTCTTCTTCTTCCCAGCTCTAGGTTTTCTCTTCTTCTTCCCAGCTCTAGGTTTTTTCTTCTTCTTCCCAGCTCTAGGTTTTTTCTAATTCTAACCGCTACAAAACAAAGGGAGAGCGCAGATTTGCAGTCCAAGGACCACGGCTATGGAACGCTCTACCTACTCACATTCGCATGGAAGAAAACCATCAGGCCTTCAGAAAGAAACTCAAGACCTACCTCTTCTAAGAAGCTGGACAACATAGGACGGATCTAGCGCTTTGAGGCGATTCAGTTCATATTTGTAGCGCTATACAAATCATTTATTCATTCAGCTCTAGGTTTTTTCTTCTTCTTCCCAGCTCTAGGTTTTTTCTTCTTCTTCCCAGCTCTAGGTTTTTTCTTCTTCTTCCCAGCTCTAGGTTGTTTTTCTTTTCTTCCCAGCTCTAGGTTTTCTCTTCTTCTTCCCAGCTCTAGGTTTTCTCTTCTTCTTCCCAGCTCTAGGTTTTTTCTTCTTCTTCCCAGCTCTAGGCTTTCTCTTCTTCTTCCCAGCTCTAGGTTTTTTCTAATTCTAACCGCTACAAAACAAAGGGAGAGCACAGATTTGCAGTCCAAGGACCACGGCTATGGAATGCTTTACCTACGTACATTCTCATGGAAGAAAACCATCAGGCCTTCAGAAAGAAACTCAAGACCTACCTCTTCTAAGAAGCTGGACAACATAGGACGGATCTAGCGCCTTGAGGCGATTCAGTTCGCATTTGTAGCGCTATACAAATCATTCATTCATTCAGCTCTAGGTTTTTTCTTCTTCCCAGCTCTAGGTTTTTTCTTCTCCCCAGCTCTAGGTTTTTTCTTCTTCTTCCCAGCTCTAGGTTTTCTCTTCTTCTTCCCAGCTCTAGGTTTTTTCTTCTTCTTCCCAGCTCTAGGTTTTCTCTTCTTCTTCCCAGCTCTAGGTTTTCTCTTCTTCTTCCCAGCTCTAGGTTTTTTCTTCTTCTTCCCAGATCTAGGTTTTCTCTTCTTCCCAGCTCTAGGTTTTTTCTAATTCTAACCGCTACAAAACAAAGGGAGAGCACAGATTTGCAGTCCAAGGACCACGGCTATGGAACGCTTTACCTACTTACATTCTCATGGAAGAAAACCATCAGGCCTTCAGAAAGAAACTCAAGACCTACCTCTTCTAAGAAGCTGGACAATATAGGACAGATCTAGCGCCTTGAGGCGATTCAGTTCGTATTTGTAGCGCTATACAAATCATTCATTCATTCAGCTCTAGGTTTTTTCTTCTTCTTCCCAGCTCTAGGTTTTTTTTCTTCTTCCCAGCTCTAGGTTTTTTCTTCTTCTTCCCAGCTCTAGGTTTTTTTCTTCTTCTTCCCAGCTCTAGGTTTTTTTTTCTTTTCTTCCCAGCTCTAGGTTTTCTCTTCTTCTTCCCAGCTCTAGGTTTTCTCTTCTTCTTCCCATCTCTAGGTTTTCTCTTCTTCCCAGCTCTAGGTTTTTTCTAATTCTAACCGTTACAAAACAAAGGGGAGAGCGCAGATTTGCAGTCCAAGGACCACGGCTATGGAACGCTTTACCTACTCACATTCGCATGGAAGAAAACCATCAGGCCTTCAGAAAGAAACTCAAGACCTACCTCTTCTAAGAAGCTGGACAACATAGGACGGATCTAGCGCCTTGAGGCGATTCAGTTCGTATTTGTAGCGCTATACAAATCATTCATTCATTCAGCTCTAGGTTTTTTCTTCTTCTTCCCAGCTCTAGGTTTTTTTTCTTCTTCCCAGCTTTAGGTTTTTTCTTCTTCTTCCCAGCTCTAGGTTTTTTCTTCTTCTTCCCAGCTCTAGGTTTTTTCTTCTTCTTCCCAGCTCTAGGTTTTTTTTCTTTTCTTCCCAGCTCTAGGTTTTCTGTTCTTCTTCCCAGCTCTAGGTTTTCTCTTCTTCCCAGCTCTAGGTTTTTTCTAATTCTAACCGCTACAAAACAAAGGGAGAGCGCAGATTTGCAGTCCAAGGACCACGGCTATGGAACGCTTTACCTACTCACATTCGCATGGAAGAAAACCATCAGGCCTTCAGAAAGAAACTCAAGACCTACCTCTTCTAAGAAGCTGGACAACATAGGACGGATCTAGTGCCTTGAGGCGATTCAGTTCGCATTTGTAGCGCTATACAAATCATTCATTCATTCAGCTCTATTTTTTTTCTTCTTCTTCCCAGCTCTAGGTTTTTTCTTCTTCTTCCCAGCTCTAGGTTTTTTCTTCTTCTTCCCAGCTCTAGCTTTTTTCTTCTTCTTCCCAGCTCTAGGTTTTTTTTCTTCTTCTTCCCAGCTCTAGGTTTTCTCTTCTTCTTCCCAGCTCTAGGTTTTTTCTTCTTCCCAGCTCTAGGTTTTCTCTTATTCTTCCCAGCTCTAGGTTTTTTCTAATTCTAACCGCTACAAAACAAAGGGTGAGCGCAGATTTGCAGTCCAAGGACCACGGCTATGGAACGCTTTACCTACTCACATTCGCATGGAAGAAAACCATCAGGCCTTCAGAAAGAAACTCAAGACCTACCTCTTCTAAGAAGCTGGACAACATAGGACGGATCTAGTGCCTTGAGGCGATTCAGTTCGCATTTGTAGCGCTATACAAATCATTCATTCATTCAGCTCTATTTTTTTTCTTCTTCTTCCCAGCTCTAGGTTTTTTCTTCTTCTTCGCAGCTCTAGGTTTTTTCTTCTTCTTCCCAGCTCTAGCTTTTTTCTTCTTCTTCCCAGCTCTAGGTTTTTTTTCTTCTTCTTCCCAGCTCTAGGTTTTCTCTTCTTCTTCCCAGCTCTAGGTTTTCTCTTCTTCTTCCCAGCTCTAGGTTTTTTCTTCTTCTTCCCAGCTCTAGGTTTTCTCTTCTTCTTCCCAGCTCTAGGTTTTTTCTTCTTCCCAGCTCTAGGTTTTCTCTTCTTCTTCCCAGCTCTAGGTTTTTTTCTAATTCTAACCGCTACAAAGCAAAGGGAGAGCGCAGATTTGCAGTCCAAGGACAACGGCTATGGAACGCTTTACCTACTCACATTCGCATGGAAGAAAACCATCAGGCCTTCAGAAAGAAACTCAAGACCTACCTCTTCTAAGAAGCTGGACAACATAGGACGGATCTAGCGCCTTGAGGCGATTCAGTTCGCATTTGTAGCGCTATACAAATCATTCATTCATTCAGCTCTAGGTTTTTTCTTCTTCTTCCCAGCTCTAGGTTTTTTCTTCTCCCCAGCTCTAGGTTTTTTCTTCTTCTTCCCAGCTCTAGGTTTTTTCTTCATCTTCCCAGCTCTAGGTTTTTTTTCTTTTCTTCCCAGCTCTAGGTTTTTTTTCCTTCTTCTTCCCAGCTCTAGGTTTTTTCTTCTTCTTCCCAGCTCTAGGTTTTCTCTTCTTCTTCCCAGCTCTAGGTTTTTTCTAATTCTAACCGCTACAAAACAAAGGGAGAGCGCAGATTTGCAGTCCAAGGACCACGGCTATGGAACGCTCTACCTACTCACATTCGCATGGAAGAAAACCATCAGGCCTTCAGAAAGAAACTCAAGACCTACCTCTTCTAAGAAGCTGGACAACATAGGACGGATCTAGCGCCTTGAGGCGATTCAGTTCATATTTGTAGCGCTATACAAATCATTTATTCATTCAGCTCTAGGTTTTTTCTTCTTCTTCCCAGCTCTAGGTTTTTTCTTCTTCTTCCCAGCTCTAGGTTTTTTCTTCTTCTTCCCAGCTCTAGGTTTTTTTTTCTTTTCTTCCCAGCTCTAGGTTTTCTCTTCTTCTTCCCAGCTCTAGGTTTTCTCTTCTTCTTCCCAGCACTAGGTTTTTTCTTCTTCTTCCCAGCTCTAGGTTTTCTCTTCTTCTTCCCAGCTCTAGGTTTTTTCTAATTCTAACCGCTACAAAACAAAGGGAGAGCACAGATTTGCAGTCCAAGGACCACGGCTATGGAACGCTCTACCTACTCACATTCGCATGGAAGAAAACCATCAGGCCTTCAGAAAGAAACTCAAGACCTACCTCTTCTAAGAAGCTGGACAACATAGGACGGATCTAGCGCCTTGAGGCGATTCAGTTCATATTTGTAGCGCTATACAAATCATTCATTCATTCAGCTCTATTTTTTTTCTTCTTCTTCCCAGCTCTAGGTTTTTTCTTCTTCTTCCCAGCTCTGGGTTTTTTCTTCTTCTTCCCAGCTCTAGGTTTTTTCTTCTTCTTCCCAGCTCTAGGTTTTCTCTTCTTCCCAGCTCTAGGTTTTTTCTAATTCTAACCGCTACAAAACAAAGGGAGAGCGCAGATTTGCAGTCCAAAGACCACGGCTATGGAACGCTTTACCTACTCACATTCGCATGGAAGAAAACCATCAGGCCTTCAGAAAGAAACTCAAGACCTACCTCTTCTAAGAAGCTGGACAACATAGGACGGATCTAGCGCCTTGAGGCGATTCAGTTCGCATTTGTAGCGCTATACAAATCATTCATTCATTCATTCAGCTCTAGGTTTTTTCTTCTTCTTCCCAGCTCTAGGTTTTTTTTCTCCCCAGCTCTAGGTTTTTTCTTCTTCTTCCCAGCTCTAGGTTTTTTCTTCTCCCCAGCTCTAGGTTTTTTCTTCTTCCCAGCTCTAGTTTTTTTCTTCTTCTTCCCAGCTCTAGGTTTTTTTTCTTTTCTTCCCAACTCTAGGTTTTCTGTTCTTCTTCCCAGCTCTAGGTTTTTTCTTCTTCTTCCCAGCTCTAGGTTTTTTCTTCTTCTTCCCAGCTCTAGGTTTTTTTTCTTTTCTTCCCAGCTCTAGGTTTTCTGTTCTTCTTCCCAGCTCTAGGTTTTCTCTTCTTCCCAGCTCTAGGTTTTTTCTAATTCTAACCGCTACAAAACAAAGGGAGAGCGCAGATTTGCAGTCCAAGGACCACGGCTATGGAACGCTCTACCTACTCACATTCGCATGGAAGAAAACCATCAGGCCTTCAGAAAGAAACTCAAGACCTACCTCTTCTAAGAAGCTGGACAACATAGGACGGAACTAGCGCCTTGAGGCGATTCAGTTCGTATTTGTAGCGCTATACAAATCATTTATTCATTCAGCTCTAGGTTTTTTCTTCTTCTTCCCAGCTCTAGGTTTTTTCTTCTTCTTCCCAGCTCTAGATTTTTTCTTCTTCTTCCCAGCTCTAGGTTTTTTTTCTTTTCTTCCCAGCTCTAGGTTTTCTCTTCTTCTTCCCAGCTCTAGGTTTTCTCTTCTTCTTCCCAGCTCTAGGTTTTTTCTTCTTCTTCCCAGCTCTAGGTTTTCTCTTCTTCTTCCCAGCTCTAGGTTTTTTCTAATTCTAACCGCTACAAAACAAAGGGACAGGGAGAGCACAGATTTGCAGTCCAAGGACCACGGCTATGGAAAGCTTTACCTACTTACATTCTCATGGAAGAAAACCATCAGGCCTTCAGAAAGAAACTCAAGACCTACCTCTTCTAAGAAGCTGGACAACATAGGACAGATCTAGCGCCTTGAGGCGATTCAGTTCGTATTTGTAGCACTATACAAATCATTCATTCATTCAGCTCTATTTTTTTTCTTCTTCCCAGCTCTAGGTTTTTTCTTCTTCTTCCCAGCTCTAGGTTTTTTCTTCCTCCCAGCTCTAGGTTTTTTTTCTTCTTCTTCCCAGCTCTAGGTTTTCTCTTCTTCTTCCCAGCTCTAGGTTTTTTCTTCTTCTTCCCAGCTCTAGGTTTTTTCTAATTCTAACCGCTACAAAACAAAGGGAGAGCGCAGATTTGCAGTCCAAGGACCACGGCTATGGAACGCTCTACCTACTCACATTCGCATGGAAGAAAACCATCAGGCCTTCAGAAAGAAACTCAAGACCTACCTCTTCTAAGAAGCTGGACAACATAGGACGGATCTAGCGCTTTGAGGCGATTCAGTTCATATTTGTAGCGCTATACAAATCATTTATTCATTCAGCTCTAGGTTTTTTCTTCTTCTTCCCAGCTCTAGGTTTTTTCTTCTTCTTCCCAGCTCTAGGTTTTTTCTTCTTCTTCCCAGCTCTAGGTTGTTTTTCTTTTCTTCCCAGCTCTAGGTTTTCTCTTCTTCTTCCCAGCTCTAGGTTTTCTCTTCTTCTTCCCAGCTCTAGGTTTTTTCTTCTTCTTCCCAGCTCTAGGCTTTCTCTTCTTCTTCCCAGCTCTAGGTTTTTTCTAATTCTAACCGCTACAAAACAAAGGGAGAGCACAGATTTGCAGTCCAAGGACCACGGCTATGGAATGCTTTACCTACGTACATTCTCATGGAAGAAAACCATCAGGCCTTCAGAAAGAAACTCAAGACCTACCTCTTCTAAGAAGCTGGACAACATAGGACGGATCTAGCGCCTTGAGGCGATTCAGTTCGCATTTGTAGCGCTATACAAATCATTCATTCATTCAGCTCTCGGTTTTTTCTTCTTCCCAGCTCTAGGTTTTTTCTTCTCCCCAGCTCTAGGTTTTTTCTTCTTCTTCCCAGCTCTAGGTTTTCTCTTCTTCTTCCCAGCTCTAGGTTTTTTCTTCTTCTTCCCAGCTCTAGGTTTTCTCTTCTTCTTCCCAGCTCTAGGTTTTCTCTTCTTCTTCCCAGCTCTAGGTTTTTTCTTCTTCTTCCCAGATCTAGGTTTTCTCTTCTTCCCAGCTCTAGGTTTTTTCTAATTCTAACCGCTACAAAACAAAGGGAGAGCACAGATTTGCAGTCCAAGGACCACGGCTATGGAAAGCTTTACCTACTTACATTCTCATGGAAGAAAACCATCAGGCCTTCAGAAAGAAACTCAAGACCTACCTCTTCTAAGAAGCTGGACAACATAGGACAGATCTAGCGCCTTGAGGCGATTCAGTTCGTATTTGTAGCACTATACAAATCATTCATTCATTCAGCTCTATTTTTTTTCTTCTTCCCAGCTCTAGGTTTTTTCTTCTTCTTCCCAGCTCTAGGTTTTTTCTTCCTCCCAGCTCTAGGTTTTTTTTCTTCTTCTTCCCAGCTCTAGGTTTTCTCTTCTTCTTCCCAGCTCTAGGTTTTTTCTTCTTCTTCCCAGCTCTAGGTTTTTTCTAATTCTAACCGCTACAAAACAAAGGGAGAGCGCAGATTTGCAGTCCAAGGACCACGGCTATGGAACGCTCTACCTACTCACATTCGCATGGAAGAAAACCATCAGGCCTTCAGAAAGAAACTCAAGACCTACCTCTTCTAAGAAGCTGGACAACATAGGACGGATCTAGCGCTTTGAGGCGATTCAGTTCATATTTGTAGCGCTATACAAATCATTTATTCATTCAGCTCTAGGTTTTTTCTTCTTCTTCCCAGCTCTAGGTTTTTTCTTCTTCTTCCCAGCTCTAGGTTTTTTCTTCTTCTTCCCAGCTCTAGGTTGTTTTTCTTTTCTTCCCAGCTCTAGGTTTTCTCTTCTTCTTCCCAGCTCTAGGTTTTCTCTTCTTCTTCCCAGCTCTAGGTTTTTTCTTCTTCTTCCCAGCTCTAGGCTTTCTCTTCTTCTTCCCAGCTCTAGGTTTTTTCTAATTCTAACCGCTACAAAACAAAGGGAGAGCACAGATTTGCAGTCCAAGGACCACGGCTATGGAATGCTTTACCTACGTACATTCTCATGGAAGAAAACCATCAGGCCTTCAGAAAGAAACTCAAGACCTACCTCTTCTAAGAAGCTGGACAACATAGGACGGATCTAGCGCCTTGAGGCGATTCAGTTCGCATTTGTAGCGCTATACAAATCATTCATTCATTCAGCTCTAGGTTTTTTCTTCTTCCCAGCTCTAGGTTTTTTCTTCTCCCCAGCTCTAGGTTTTTTCTTCTTCTTCCCAGCTCTAGGTTTTCTCTTCTTCTTCCCAGCTCTAGGTTTTTTCTTCTTCTTCCCAGCTCTAGGTTTTCTCTTCTTCTTCCCAGCTCTAGGTTTTCTCTTCTTCTTCCCAGCTCTAGGTTTTTTCTTCTTCTTCCCAGATCTAGGTTTTCTCTTCTTCCCAGCTCTAGGTTTTTTCTAATTCTAACCGCTACAAAACAAAGGGAGAGCACAGATTTGCAGTCCAAGGACCACGGCTATGGAACGCTTTACCTACTTACATTCTCATGGAAGAAAACCATCAGGCCTTCAGAAAGAAACTCAAGACCTACCTCTTCTAAGAAGCTGGACAATATAGGACAGATCTAGCGCCTTGAGGCGATTCAGTTCGTATTTGTAGCGCTATACAAATCATTCATTCATTCAGCTCTAGGTTTTTTCTTCTTCTTCCCAGCTCTAGGTTTTTTTTCTTCTTCCCAGCTCTAGGTTTTTTCTTCTTCTTCCCAGCTCTAGGTTTTTTTCTTCTTCTTCCCAGCTCTAGGTTTTTTTTTCTTTTCTTCCCAGCTCTAGGTTTTCTCTTCTTCTTCCCAGCTCTAGGTTTTCTCTTCTTCTTCCCATCTCTAGGTTTTCTCTTCTTCCCAGCTCTAGGTTTTTTCTAATTCTAACCGTTACAAAACAAAGGGGAGAGCGCAGATTTGCAGTCCAAGGACCACGGCTATGGAACGCTTTACCTACTCACATTCGCATGGAAGAAAACCATCAGGCCTTCAGAAAGAAACTCAAGACCTACCTCTTCTAAGAAGCTGGACAACATAGGACGGATCTAGCGCCTTGAGGCGATTCAGTTCGTATTTGTAGCGCTATACAAATCATTCATTCATTCAGCTCTAGGTTTTTTCTTCTTCTTCCCAGCTCTAGGTTTTTTTTCTTCTTCCCAGCTTTAGGTTTTTTCTTCTTCTTCCCAGCTCTAGGTTTTTTCTTCTTCTTCCCAGCTCTAGGTTTTTTCTTCTTCTTCCCAGCTCTAGGTTTTTTTTCTTTTCTTCCCAGCTCTAGGTTTTCTGTTCTTCTTCCCAGCTCTAGGTTTTCTCTTCTTCCCAGCTCTAGGTTTTTTCTAATTCTAACCGCTACAAAACAAAGGGAGAGCGCAGATTTGCAGTCCAAGGACCACGGCTATGGAACGCTTTACCTACTCACATTCGCATGGAAGAAAACCATCAGGCCTTCAGAAAGAAACTCAAGACCTACCTCTTCTAAGAAGCTGGACAACATAGGACGGATCTAGTGCCTTGAGGCGATTCAGTTCGCATTTGTAGCGCTATACAAATCATTCATTCATTCAGCTCTATTTTTTTTCTTCTTCTTCCCAGCTCTAGGTTTTTTCTTCTTCTTCCCAGCTCTAGGTTTTTTCTTCTTCTTCCCAGCTCTAGCTTTTTTCTTCTTCTTCCCAGCTCTAGGTTTTTTTTCTTCTTCTTCCCAGCTCTAGGTTTTCTCTTCTTCTTCCCAGCTCTAGGTTTTTTCTTCTTCCCAGCTCTAGGTTTTCTCTTATTCTTCCCAGCTCTAGGTTTTTTCTAATTCTAACCGCTACAAAACAAAGGGTGAGCGCAGATTTGCAGTCCAAGGACCACGGCTATGGAACGCTTTACCTACTCACATTCGCATGGAAGAAAACCATCAGGCCTTCAGAAAGAAACTCAAGACCTACCTCTTCTAAGAAGCTGGACAACATAGGACGGATCTAGTGCCTTGAGGCGATTCAGTTCGCATTTGTAGCGCTATACAAATCATTCATTCATTCAGCTCTATTTTTTTTCTTCTTCTTCCCAGCTCTAGGTTTTTTCTTCTTCTTCGCAGCTCTAGGTTTTTTCTTCTTCTTCCCAGCTCTAGCTTTTTTCTTCTTCTTCCCAGCTCTAGGTTTTTTTTCTTCTTCTTCCCAGCTCTAGGTTTTCTCTTCTTCTTCCCAGCTCTAGGTTTTCTCTTCTTCTTCCCAGCTCTAGGTTTTTTCTTCTTCTTCCCAGCTCTAGGTTTTCTCTTCTTCTTCCCAGCTCTAGGTTTTTTCTTCTTCCCAGCTCTAGGTTTTCTCTTCTTCTTCCCAGCTCTAGGTTTTTTTCTAATTCTAACCGCTACAAAGCAAAGGGAGAGCGCAGATTTGCAGTCCAAGGACAACGGCTATGGAACGCTTTACCTACTCACATTCGCATGGAAGAAAACCATCAGGCCTTCAGAAAGAAACTCAAGACCTACCTCTTCTAAGAAGCTGGACAACATAGGACGGATCTAGCGCCTTGAGGCGATTCAGTTCGCATTTGTAGCGCTATACAAATCATTCATTCATTCAGCTCTAGGTTTTTTCTTCTTCTTCCCAGCTCTAGGTTTTTTCTTCTCCCCAGCTCTAGGTTTTTTCTTCTTCTTCCCAGCTCTAGGTTTTTTCTTCATCTTCCCAGCTCTAGGTTTTTTTTCTTTTCTTCCCAGCTCTAGGTTTTTTTTCCTTCTTCTTCCCAGCTCTAGGTTTTTTCTTCTTCTTCCCAGCTCTAGGTTTTCTCTTCTTCTTCCCAGCTCTAGGTTTTTTCTAATTCTAACCGCTACAAAACAAAGGGAGAGCGCAGATTTGCAGTCCAAGGACCACGGCTATGGAACGCTCTACCTACTCACATTCGCATGGAAGAAAACCATCAGGCCTTCAGAAAGAAACTCAAGACCTACCTCTTCTAAGAAGCTGGACAACATAGGACGGATCTAGCGCCTTGAGGCGATTCAGTTCATATTTGTAGCGCTATACAAATCATTTATTCATTCAGCTCTAGGTTTTTTCTTCTTCTTCCCAGCTCTAGGTTTTTTCTTCTTCTTCCCAGCTCTAGGTTTTTTCTTCTTCTTCCCAGCTCTAGGTTTTTTTTTCTTTTCTTCCCAGCTCTAGGTTTTCTCTTCTTCTTCCCAGCTCTAGGTTTTCTCTTCTTCTTCCCAGCACTAGGTTTTTTCTTCTTCTTCCCAGCTCTAGGTTTTCTCTTCTTCTTCCCAGCTCTAGGTTTTTTCTAATTCTAACCGCTACAAAACAAAGGGAGAGCACAGATTTGCAGTCCAAGGACCACGGCTATGGAACGCTCTACCTACTCACATTCGCATGGAAGAAAACCATCAGGCCTTCAGAAAGAAACTCAAGACCTACCTCTTCTAAGAAGCTGGACAACATAGGACGGATCTAGCGCCTTGAGGCGATTCAGTTCATATTTGTAGCGCTATACAAATCATTCATTCATTCAGCTCTATTTTTTTTCTTCTTCTTCCCAGCTCTAGGTTTTTTCTTCTTCTTCCCAGCTCTGGGTTTTTTCTTCTTCTTCCCAGCTCTAGGTTTTTTCTTCTTCTTCCCAGCTCTAGGTTTTCTCTTCTTCCCAGCTCTAGGTTTTTTCTAATTCTAACCGCTACAAAACAAAGGGAGAGCGCAGATTTGCAGTCCAAAGACCACGGCTATGGAACGCTTTACCTACTCACATTCGCATGGAAGAAAACCATCAGGCCTTCAGAAAGAAACTCAAGACCTACCTCTTCTAAGAAGCTGGACAACATAGGACGGATCTAGCGCCTTGAGGCGATTCAGTTCGCATTTGTAGCGCTATACAAATCATTCATTCATTCATTCAGCTCTAGGTTTTTTCTTCTTCTTCCCAGCTCTAGGTTTTTTTTCTCCCCAGCTCTAGGTTTTTTCTTCTTCTTCCCAGCTCTAGGTTTTTTCTTCTCCCCAGCTCTAGGTTTTTTCTTCTTCCCAGCTCTAGTTTTTTTCTTCTTCTTCCCAGCTCTAGGTTTTTTTTC
This sequence comes from Aquarana catesbeiana, assembly GCF_042186555.1. NCBI lineage: Eukaryota > Metazoa > Chordata > Amphibia > Anura > Ranidae > Aquarana > Aquarana catesbeiana. Next base: position 505,700 of record NC_133327.1, on the reverse strand, counting down.
TTTTCTTCCCAACTCTAGGTTTTCTGTTCTTCTTCCCAGCTCTAGGTTTTTTCTTCTTCTTCCCAGCTCTAGGTTTTTTCTTCTTCTTCCCAGCTCTAGGTTTTTTTTCTTTTCTTCCCAGCTCTAGGTTTTCTGTTCTTCTTCCCAGCTCTAGGTTTTCTCTTCTTCCCAGCTCTAGGTTTTTTCTAATTCTAACCGCTACAAAACAAAGGGAGAGCGCAGATTTGCAGTCCAAGGACCACGGCTATGGAACGCTTTACCTACTCACATTCGCATGGAAGAAAACCATCAGGCCTTCAGAAAGAAACTCAAGACCTACCTCTTCTAAGAAGCTGGACAATATAGGACGGATCTAGTGCCTTGAGGCGATTCAGTTCGCATTTGTAGCGCTATACAAATCATTCATTCATTCAGCTCTATTTTTTTTCTTCTTCTTCCCAGCTCTAGGTTTTTTCTTCTTCTTCCCAGCTCTAGGTTTTCTCTTCTTCCCAGCTCTAGGTTTTTTCTTCTTCTTCCCAGCTCTAGGTTTTCTCTTCTTCTTCCCAGCTCTAGGTTTTTTCTAATTCTAACCGCTACAAAACAAAGGGAGAGCGCAGATTTGCAGTCCAAGGACCACGGCTATGGAACGCTCTACCTACTCACATTCGCATGGAAGAAAACCATCAGGCCTTCAGAAAGAAACTCAAGACCTACCTCTTCTAAGAAGCTGGACAACATAGGACGGAACTAGCGCCTTGAGGCGATTCAGTTCGTATTTGTAGCGCTATACAAATCATTTATTCATTCAGCTCTAGGTTTTTTCTTCTTCTTCCCAGCTCTAGGTTTTTTCTTCTTCTTCCCAGCTCTAGATTTTTTCTTCTTCTTCCCAGCTCTAGGTTTTTTTTCTTTTCTTCCCAGCTCTAGGTTTTCTCTTCTTCTTCCCAGCTCTAGGTTTTCTCTTCTTCTTCCCAGCTCTAGGTTTTTTCTTCTTCTTCCCAGCTCTAGGTTTTCTCTTCTTCTTCCCAGCTCTAGGTTTTTTCTAATTCTAACCGCTACAAAACAAAGGGACAGGGAGAGCACAGATTTGCAGTCCAAGGACCACGGCTATGGAAAGCTTTACCTACTTACATTCTCATGGAAGAAAACCATCAGGCCTTCAGAAAGAAACTCAAGACCTACCTCTTCTAAGAAGCTGGACAACATAGGACAGATCTAGCGCCTTGAGGCGATTCAGTTCGTATTTGTAGCACTATACAAATCATTCATTCATTCAGCTCTATTTTTTTTCTTCTTCCCAGCTCTAGGTTTTTTCTTCTTCTTCCCAGCTCTAGGTTTTTTCTTCCTCCCAGCTCTAGGTTTTTTTTCTTCTTCTTCCCAGCTCTAGGTTTTCTCTTCTTCTTCCCAGCTCTAGGTTTTTTCTTCTTCTTCCCAGCTCTAGGTTTTTTCTAATTCTAACCGCTACAAAACAAAGGGAGAGCGCAGATTTGCAGTCCAAGGACCACGGCTATGGAACGCTCTACCTACTCACATTCGCATGGAAGAAAACCATCAGGCCTTCAGAAAGAAACTCAAGACCTACCTCTTCTAAGAAGCTGGACAACATAGGACGGATCTAGCGCTTTGAGGCGATTCAGTTCATATTTGTAGCGCTATACAAATCATTTATTCATTCAGCTCTAGGTTTTTTCTTCTTCTTCCCAGCTCTAGGTTTTTTCTTCTTCTTCCCAGCTCTAGGTTTTTTCTTCTTCTTCCCAGCTCTAGGTTGTTTTTCTTTTCTTCCCAGCTCTAGGTTTTCTCTTCTTCTTCCCAGCTCTAGGTTTTCTCTTCTTCTTCCCAGCTCTAGGTTTTTTCTTCTTCTTCCCAGCTCTAGGCTTTCTCTTCTTCTTCCCAGCTCTAGGTTTTTTCTAATTCTAACCGCTACAAAACAAAGGGAGAGCACAGATTTGCAGTCCAAGGACCACGGCTATGGAATGCTTTACCTACGTACATTCTCATGGAAGAAAACCATCAGGCCTTCAGAAAGAAACTCAAGACCTACCTCTTCTAAGAAGCTGGACAACATAGGACGGATCTAGCGCCTTGAGGCGATTCAGTTCGCATTTGTAGCGCTATACAAATCATTCATTCATTCAGCTCTAGGTTTTTTCTTCTTCCCAGCTCTAGGTTTTTTCTTCTCCCCAGCTCTAGGTTTTTTCTTCTTCTTCCCAGCTCTAGGTTTTCTCTTCTTCTTCCCAGCTCTAGGTTTTTTCTTCTTCTTCCCAGCTCTAGGTTTTCTCTTCTTCTTCCCAGCTCTAGGTTTTCTCTTCTTCTTCCCAGCTCTAGGTTTTTTCTTCTTCTTCCCAGATCTAGGTTTTCTCTTCTTCCCAGCTCTAGGTTTTTTCTAATTCTAACCGCTACAAAACAAAGGGAGAGCACAGATTTGCAGTCCAAGGACCACGGCTATGGAACGCTTTACCTACTTACATTCTCATGGAAGAAAACCATCAGGCCTTCAGAAAGAAACTCAAGACCTACCTCTTCTAAGAAGCTGGACAATATAGGACAGATCTAGCGCCTTGAGGCGATTCAGTTCGTATTTGTAGCGCTATACAAATCATTCATTCATTCAGCTCTAGGTTTTTTCTTCTTCTTCCCAGCTCTAGGTTTTTTTTCTTCTTCCCAGCTCTAGGTTTTTTCTTCTTCTTCCCAGCTCTAGGTTTTTTTCTTCTTCTTCCCAGTTCTAGGTTTTTTTTTCTTTTCTTCCCAGCTCTAGGTTTTCTCTTCTTCTTCCCAGCTCTAGGTTTTCTCTTCTTCTTCCCAGCTCTAGGTTTTCTCTTCTTCTTCCCAGCTCTAGGTTTTTTCTAATTCTAGCCGTTACAAAACAAAGGGGAGAGCGCAGATTTGCAGTCCAAGGACCACGGCTATGGAACGCTTTACCTACTCACATTCGCATGGAAGAAAACCATCAGGCCTTCAGAAAGAAACTCAAAACCTACCTCTTCTAAGAAGCTGGACAACATAGGACGGATCTAGTGCCTTGAGGCGATTCAGTTCGCATTTGTAGCGCTATACAAATCATTCATTCATTCAGCTCTATTTTTTTTCTTCTTCTTCCCAGCTCTAGGTTTTTTCTTCTTCTTCCCAGCTCTAGGTTTTTTCTTCTTCTTCCCAGCTCTAGCTTTTTTCTTCTTCTTCCCAGCTCTAGGTTTTTTTTCTTCTTCTTCCCAGCTCTAGGTTTTCTCTTCTTCTTCCCAGCTCTAGGTTTTCTCTTCTTCTTCCCAGCTCTAGGTTTTTTCTTCTTCCCAGCTCTAGGTTTTCTCTTATTCTTCCCAGCTCTAGGTTTTTTCTAATTCTAACCGCTACAAAACAAAGGGAGAGCGCAGATTTGCAGTCCAAGGACCACGGCTATGGAACGCTTTACCTACTCACATTCGCATGGAAGAAAACCATCAGGCCTTCAGAAAGAAACTCAAGACCTACCTCTTCTAAGAAGCTGGACAACATAGGACGGATCTAGCGCCTTGAGGCGATTCAGTTCGCATTTGTAGCGCTATACAAATCATTCATTCATTCAGCTCTAGGTTTTTTCTTCTTCTTCCCAGCTCTAGGTTTTTTCTTCTCCCCAGCTCTAGGTTTTTTCTTCTTCTTCCCAGCTCTAGGTTTTTTCTTCTCCCCAGCTCTAGGTTTTTTCTTCTTCTTCCCAGCTCTAGGTTTTTTTTCTTTTCTTCCCAACTCTAGGTTTTCTCTTCTTCTTCCCAGCTCTAGGTTTTTTCTTCTTCTTCCCAGCTCTAGGTTTTCTCTTCTTCTTCCCAGCTCTAGGTTTTTTCTTCTTCTTCCCAGATCTAGGTTTTCTCTTCTTCCCAGCTCTAGGTTTTTTCTAATTCTAACCGCTACAAAACAAAGGGAGAGCACAGATTTGCAGTCCAAGGACCACGGCTATGGAACGCTTTACCTACTTACATTCTCATGGAAGAAAACCATCAGGCCTTCAGAAAGAAACTCAAGACCTACCTCTTCTAAGAAGCTGGACAATATAGGACAGATCTAGCGCCTTGAGGCGATTCAGTTCGTATTTGTAGCGCTATACAAATCATTCATTCATTCAGCTCTAGGTTTTTTCTTCTTCTTCCCAGCTCTAGGTTTTTTTTCTTCTTCCCAGCTCTAGGTTTTTTCTTCTTCTTCCCAGCTCTAGGTTTTTTTCTTCTTCTTCCCAGCTCTAGGTTTTTTTCTTCTTCTTCCCAGCTCTAGGTTTTTTTCTTCTTCTTCCCAGCTCTAGGTTTTTTTCTTCTTCTTCCCAGCTCTAGGTTTTTTTTTCTTTTCTTCCCAGCTCTAGGTTTTCTCTTCTTCTTCCCAGCTCTAGGTTTTCTCTTCTTCTTCCCAGCTCTAGGTTTTCTCTTCTTCCCAGCTCTAGGTTTTTTCTAATTCTAACCGTTACAAAACAAAGGGGAGAGCGCAGATTTGCAGTCCAAGGACCACGGCTATGGAACGCTTTACCTACTCACATTCGCATGGAAGAAAACCATCAGGCCTTCAGAAAGAAACTCAAGACCTACCTCTTCTAAGAAGCTGGACAACATAGGACGGATCTAGCGCCTTGAGGCGATTCAGTTCGTATTTGTAGCGCTATACAAATCATTCATTCATTCAGCTCTAGGTTTTTTCTTCTTCTTCCCAGCTCTAGGTTTTTTTTCTTCTTCCCAGCTTTAGGTTTTTTCTTCTTCTTCCCAGCTCTAGGTTTTTTCTTCTTCTTCCCAGCTCTAGGTTTTTTCTTCTTCTTCCCAGCTCTAGGTTTTTTCTTCTTCTTCCCAGCTCTAGGTTTTTTTTCTTTTCTTCCCAGCTCTAGGTTTTCTCTTCTTCTTCCCAGCTCTAGGTTTTTTCTTCTTCCCAGCTCTAGGTTTTCTCTTATTCTTCCCAGCTCTAGGTTTTTTCTAATTGTAACCGCTACAAAACAAAGGGTGAGCGCAGATTTGCAGTCCAAGGACCACGGCTATGGAACGCTTTACCTACTCACATTCGCATGGAAGAAAACCATCAGGCCTTCAGAAAGAAACTCAAGACCTACCTCTTCTAAGAAGCTGGACAACATAGGACGGATCTAGTGCCTTGAGGCGATTCAGTTCGCATTTGTAGCGCTATACAAATCATTCATTCATTCAGCTCTATTTTTTTTCTTCTTCTTCCCAGCTCTAGGTTTTTTCTTCTTCTTCCCAGCTCTAGGTTTTTTCTTCTTCTTCCCAGCTCTAGGTTTTTTCTTCTTCTTCCCAGCTCTAGCTTTTTTCTTCTTCCCAGCTCTAGGTTTTTTTTCTTCTTCTTCCCAGCTCTAGGTTTTCTCTTCTTCCTCCCAGCTCTAGGTTTTCTCTTCTTCTTCCCAGCTCTAGGTTTTTTCTTCTTCCCAGCTCTAGGTTTTCTCTTATTCTTCCCAGCTCTAGGTTTTTTCTAATTCTAACCGCTACAAAACAAAGGGTGAGCGCAGATTTGCAGTCCAAGGCCCACGGCTATGGAACGCTTTACCTACTCACATTCGCATGGAAGAAAACCATCAGGCCTTCAGAAAGAAACTCAAGACCTACGTCTTCTAAGAAGCTGGACAACATAGGACGGATCTAGCGCCTTGAGGCGATTCAGTTCGCATTTGTAGCGCTATACAAATCATTCATTCATTCAGCTCTAGGTTTTTTTCTTCTTCTTCCCAGCTCAAGTTTTTTTTTTCTCCCCAGCTCTAGGTTTTTTCTTCTTCTTCCCAGCTCTAGGTTTTTTCTTCTTCTTCCCAGCTCCAGGTTTTTTTTCGTTTCTTCCCAACTCTAGGTTTTCTCTTCTTCTTCCCAGCTCTAGGTTTTTTCTTCTTATTCCCAGCTCTAGGTTTTTTCTTCTTCTTCCCAGCTCTAGGTTTTCTCTTCTTCCCAGCTCTAGTTTTTTTCTAATTCTAACCGCTACAAAACAAAGGGAGAGCGCAGATTTGCAGTCCAAGGACCACGGCTATGGAACGCTTTACCTACTCATATTCGCATGGAAGAAAACCATCAGGCCTTCAGAAAGAAACTCAAGACCTACCTCTTCTAAGAAGCTGGACAACATAGGACGGAACTAGCGCCTTGAGGCGATTCAGTTCGCATTTGTAGCGCTATACAAATCATTCATTCATTCAGCTCTAGGTTTTTTCTTCTTCTTCCCAGCTCTAGGTTTTTTCTTCTCCCCAGCTCTAGGTTTTTTCTTCTTCTTCCCAGCTCTAGGTTTTTTCTTCTTCTTCCCAGCTCTAGGTTTTTTTTCTTTTCTTCCCAACTCTAGGTTTTCTCTTCTTCTTCCCAGCTCTAGGTTTTTTCTTCTTCTTCCCAGCTCTAGATTTTCTCTTCTTCTTCCCAGCTCTAGGTTTTTTCTAATTCTAACCGCTACAAAGCAAAGGGAGAGCGCAGATTTGCAGTCCAAGGACCACGGCTATGGAACGCTTTACCTACTCACATTCGCATGGAAGAAAACCATCAGGCCTTCAGAAAGAAACTCAAGACCTACCTCTTCTAAGAAGCTGGACAACATAGGACAGATCTAGCGCCTTGAGGCGATTCAGTTCGTATTTGTAGCGCTATAAAAATCATTCATTCATTCAGCTCTAGGTTTTTTCTTCTTCTTCCCAGCTCTAGGTTTTTTTTTCTTCTTCCCAGCTCTAGGTTTTTTCTTCTTCTTCCCAGCTCTAGGTTTTTTCTTCTTCTTCCCAGCTCTAGGTTTTCTCTTCTTCTTCCCAGCTCTAGGTTTTTTCTTCTTCCCAGCTCTAGGTTTTCTCTTCTTCTTCCCAGCTCTAGGTTTTTTTCTAATTCTAACCTCTACAAAGCAAAGGGAGAGCGCAGATTTGCAGTCCAAGGACCACGGCTATGGAACGCTTTACCTACTCACATTCGCATGGAAGAAAACCATCAGGCCTTCAGAAAGAAACTCAAGACCTACCTCTTCTAAGAAGCTGGACAACATAGGACGGATCTAGCGCCTTAAGGCGATTCAGTTCGCATTTGTAGCGCTATACAAATCATTCATTCATTCAGCTCTAGGTTTTTTCTTCTTCCCAGCTCTAGGTTTTTTCTTCTCCCCAGCTCTAGGATTTTTCTTCTTCTTCCCAGCTCTAGGTTTTTTCTTCATCTTCCCAGCTCTAGGTTTTTTTTCTTTTCTTCCCAGCTCTAGGTTTTTTTTCCTTCTTCCCAGCTCTAGGTTTTTTCTTCTTCTTCCCAGCTCTAGGTTTTCTCTTCTTCTTCCCAGCTCTAGGTTTTTTCTAATTCTAACCGCTACAAAACAAAGGGAGAGCGCAGATTTGCAGTCCAAGGACCACGGCTATGGAACGCTCTACCTACTCACATTCGCATGGAAGAAAACCATCAGGCCTTCAGAAAGAAACTCAAGACCTGCCTCTTCTAAGAAGCTGGACAACATAGGACGGATCTAGCGCCTTGAGGCGATTCAGTTCATATTTGTAGCGCTATACAAATCATTTATTCATTCAGCTCTAGGTTTTTTCTTCTTCTTCGCAGCTCTAGGTTTTTTCTTCTTCTTCCCAGCTCTAGGTTTTTTCTTCTTCTTCCCAGCTCTAGGTTTTTTTTCTTTTCTTCCCAGCTGTAGGTTTTCTCTTCTTCTTCCCAGCTCTAGGTTTTCTCTTCTTCTTCCCAGCACTAGGTTTTTTCTTCTTCTTCCCAGCTCTAGGTTTTCTCTTCTTCTTCCCAGCTCTAGGTTTTTTCTAATTCTAACCGCTACAAAACAAAGGGAGAGCACAGATTTGCAGTCCAAGGACCACGGCTATGGAATGCTTTACCTACTTACATTCTCATGGAAGAAAACCATCAGGCCTTCAGAAAGAAACTCAAGACCTACCTCTTCTAAGAAGCTGGACAACATAGGACAGATCTAGCAACCTTGAGGCGATTCAGTTCGTATTTGTAGCGCTATACAAATCATTCATTCATTCAGCTCTATTTTTTTTCTTCTTCTTCCCAGCTCTAGGTTTTTTCTTCTTCTTCCCAGCTCTAGGTTTTTTCTTCTTCTTCCCAGCTCTAGGTTTTTTCTTCTTCTTCCCAGCTCTAGGTTTTCTCTTCTTCCCAGCTCTAGGTTTTTTCTAATTCTAACCGCTACAAAACAAAGGGAGAGCGCAGATTTGCAGTCCAAAGACCACGGCTATGGAACGCTTTATCTACTCACATTCGCATGGAAGAAAACCATCAGGCCTTCAGAAAGAAACTCAAGACCTACCTCTTCTAAGAAGCTGGACAACATAGGACGGATCTAGCGCCTTGAGGCGATTCAGTTCGCATTTGTAGCGCTATACAAATCATTCATTCATTCATTCAGCTCTAGGTTTTTTCTTCTTCTTCCCAGCTCTAGGTTTTTTTTTCTCCCCAGCTCTAGGTTTTTTCTTCTTCTTCCCAGCTCTAGGTTTTTTCTTCTCCCCAGCTCTAGGTTTTTTCTTCTTCCCAGCTCTAGGTTTTTTCTTCTTCTTCCCAGCTCTAGGTTTTTTTTCTTTTCTTCCCAACTCTAGGTTTTCTCTTCTTCTTCCCAGCTCTAGGTTTTTTCTTCTTCTTCCCAGCTCTAGGTTTTCTCTTCTTCTTCCCAGCTCTAGGTTTTTTCTTCTTCTTCCCAGATCTAGGTTTTCTCTTCTTCCCAGCTCTAGGTTTTTTCTTATTCTAACCGCTACAAAACAAAGGGAGAGCACAGATTTGCAGTCCAAGGACCACGGCTATGGAACGCTTTACCTACTTACATTCTCATGGAAGAAAACCATCAGGCCTTCAGAAAGAAACTCAAGACCTACCTCTTCTAAGAAGCTGGACAACATAGGACGGATCTAGCGCCTTGAGGCGATTCAGTTCGTATTTGTAGCGCTATACAAATCATTCATTCATTCAGCTCTAGGTTTTTTCTTCTTCTTTCCAGCTTTAGGTTTTTTCTTCTTCTTCCCAGCTCTAGGTTTTTTCTTCTTCTTCCCAGCTCTAGGTTTTTTCTTCTTCTTCCCAGCTCTAGGTTTTTTCTTCTTCTTCCCAGCTCTAGGTTTTTTTTCTTTTCTTCCCAGCTCTAGGTTTTCTGTTCTTCTTCCCAGCTCTAGGTTTTCTCTTCTTCCCAGCTCTAGGTTTTTTCTAATTCTAACCGCTACAAAACAAAGGGAGAGCGCAGATTTGCAGTCCAAGGACCACGGCTATGGAACGCTTTACCTACTCACATTCGCATGGAAGAAAACCATCAGGCCTTCAGAAAGAAACTCAAGACCTACCTCTTCTAAGAAGCTGGACAATATAGGACGGATCTAGTGCCTTGAGGCGATTCAGTTCGCATTTGTAGCGCTATACAAATCATTCATTCATTCAGCTCTATTTTTTTTCTTCTTCTTCCCAGCTCTAGGTTTTTTCTTCTTCTTCCCAGCTCTAGCTTTTTTCTTCTTCTTCCCAGCTCTAGTTTTTTTTTCTTCTTCTTCCCAGCTCTAGGTTTTCTCTTCTTCTTCCCAGCTCTAGGTTTTCTCTTCTTCCCAGCTCTAGGTTTTTTCTTCTTCCCAGCTCTAGGTTTTCTCTTATTCTTCCCAGCTCTAGGTTTTTTCTAATTCTAACCGCTACAAAACAAAGGGAGAGCGTAGATTTGCAGTCCAAGGACCACGGCTATGGAACGCTTTACCTACTCACATTCGCATGGAAGAAAACCATCAGGCCTTCAGAAAGAAACTCAAGACCTACCTCTTCTAAGAAGCTGGACAACATAGGACGGATCTAGCGCCTTGAGGCGATTCAGTTCGCATTTTTAGCGCTATACAAATCATTCATTCATTCAGCTCTAGGTTTTTTCTTCTTCTTCCCAGCTCTAGGTTTTTTCTTCTTCTTCCCAGCTCTAGGTTTTTTCTTCTTCTTCCCAGCTCTAGGTTTTTTCTTCTTCTTCCCAGCTCTAGGTTTTTTTTCTTTTCTTCCCAGCTCTAGGTTTTCTCTTCTTCCCAGCTCTAGGTTTTTTCTTCTTCTTCCCAGCTCTAGGTTTTCTCTTCTTCTTCCCAGCTCTAGGTTTTTTCTAATTCTAACCGCTACAAAACAAAGGGAGAGCGCAGATTTGCAGTCCAAGGACCACGGCTATGGAAAGCTTTACCTACTTACATTCTCATGGAAGAAAACCATCAGGCCTTCAGAAAGAAACTCAAGACCTACCTCTTCTAAGAAGCTGGACAACATAGGACAGATCTAGCGCCTTGAGGCGATTCAGTTCGTATTTGTAGCACTATACAAATCATTCATTCATTCAGCTCTATTTTTTTTCTTCTTCTTCCCAGCTCTAGGTTTTTTCTTCTTCTTCCCAGCTCTAGGTTTTTTCTTCCTCCCAGCTCTAGGTTTTTTTTCTTCTTCTTCCCAGCTCTAGGTTTTCTCTTCTTCTTCCCAGCTCTAGGTTTTTTCTTCTTCTTCCCAGCTCTAGGTTTTTTCTAATTCTAACCGCTACAAAACAAAGGGAGAGCGCAGATTTGCAGTCCAAGGACCACGGCTATGGAACGCTCTACCTACTCACATTCGCATGGAAGAAAACCATCAGACCTTCAGAAAGAAACTCAAGACCTACCTCTTCTAAGAAGCTGGACAACATAGGACGGATCTAGCGCTTTGAGGCGATTCAGTTCATATTTGTAGCGCTATACAAATCATTTATTCATTCAGCTCTAGGTTTTTCTTCTTCTTCCCAGCTCTAGGTTTTTTCTTCTTCTTCCCAGCTCTAGGTTTTTTCTTCTTCTTCCCAGCTCTAGGTTTTTTTTCTTTTCTTCCCAGCTCTAGGTTTTCTCTTCTTCTTCCCAGCTCTAGGTTTTCTCTTCTTCTTCCCAGCTCTAGGTTTTTTCTTCTTCTTCCCAGCTCTAGGTTTTCTCTTCTTCTTCCCAGCTCTAGATTTTTTCTAATTCTAACCGCTACAAAACAAAGGGAGAGCACAGATTTGCAGTCCAAGGACCACGGCTATGGAATGCTTTACCTACGTACATTCTCATGGAAGAAAACCATCAGGCCTTCAGAAAGAAACTCAAGACCTACCTCTTCTAAGAAGCTGGACAACATAGGACGGATCTAGCGCCTTGAGGCGATTCAGTTCGCATTTGTAGCGCTATACAAATCATTCATTCATTCAGCTCTAGGTTTTTTCTTCTTCTTCCCAGCTCTAGGTTTTTTCTTCTCCCCAGCTCTAGGTTTTTTCTTCTTCTTCCCAGCTCTAGGTTTTTTCTTCTTCTTCCCAGCTCTAGGTTTTTTTTCTTTTCTTCCCAACTCTAGGTTTTCTCTTCTTCTTCCCAGCTCTAGGTTTTTTCTTCTTCTTCCCAGCTCTAGGTTTTCTCTTCTTCCCAGCTCTAGGTTTTCTCTTCTTCTTCCCAGCTCTAGGTTTTTTCTTCTTCTTCCCAGATCTAGGTTTTCTCTTCTTCCCAGCTCTAGGTTTTTTCTAATTCTAACCGCTACAAAACAAAGGGAGAGCACAGATTTGCAGTCCAAGGACCACGGCTATCGAACGCTTTACCTACTTACATTCTCATGGAAGAAAACCATCAGGCCTTCAGAAAGAAACTCAAGACCTACCTCTTCTAAGAAGCTGGACAATATAGGACAGATCTAGCGCCTTGAGGCGATTCAGTTCGTATTTGTAGCGCTATACAAATTATTCATTCATTCAGCTCTAGGTTTTTTCTTCTTCTTCCCAGCTCTAGGTTTTTTTTCTTCTTCCCAGCTCTAGGTTTTTTCTTCTTCTTCCCAGCTCTAGGTTTTTTTCTTCTTCTTCCCAGCTCTAGGTTTTTTTCTTCTTCTTTACAGCTCTAGGTTTTTTTTTCTTTTCTTCCCAGCTCTAGGTTTTTTCTTCTTCTTCCCAGCTCTAGGTTTTCTCTTCTTCTTCCCAGCTCTAGGTTTTTTCTAATTCTAACCGCTACAAAGCAAAGGGAGAGCGCAGATTTGCAGTCCAAGGACCACGGCTATGGAACGCTTTACCTACTCACATTCGCATGGAAGAAAACCATCAGGCCTTCAGAAAGAAACTCAAGACCTACCTCTTCTAAGAAGCTGGACAACATAGGACAGATCTAGTGCCTTGAGGCGATTCAGTTCGTATTTGTAGCGCTATAAAAATCATTCATTCAGCTCTAGGTTTTTTCTTCTTCTTCCCAGCTCTAGGTTTTTTTTTCTTCTTCCCAGCTCTAGGTTTTTTCTTCTTCTTCCCAGCTCTAGGTTTTTTCTTCTTCTTCCCAGCTCTAGGTTTTCTCTTCTTCTTCCCAGCTCTAGGTTTTTTCTTCTTCCCAGCTCTAGGTTTTCTCTTCTTCTTCCCAGCTCTAGGTTTTTTTCTAATTCTAACCGCTACAAAACAAAGGGAGAGCGCAGATTTGCAGTCCAAGGACCACGGCTATGGAACGCTTTACCTACTCACATTCGCATGGAAGAAAACCATCAGGCCTTCTGAAAGAAACTCAAGACCTACCTCTTCTAAGAAGCTGGACAATATAGGACGGATCTAGCGCCTTGAGGCGATTCAGTTCGCATTTGTAGCGCTATACAAATCATTCATTCATTCAGCTCTAGGTTTTTTCTTCTTCTTCCCAGCTCTAGGTTTTTTCTTCTCCCCAGCTCTAGGTTTTTTCTTCTTCTTCCCAGCTCTAGGTTTTTTCTTCTTCTTCCCAGCTCTAGGTTTTCTCTTCTTCTTCCCAGCTCTAGGTTTTTTCTAATTCTAACCGCTACAAAACAAAGGGAGAGCGCAGATTTGCAGTCCAAGGACCACGGCTATGGAACGCTCTACCTACTCACATTCGCATGGAAGAAAACCATCAGGCCTTCAGAAAGAAACTCAAGACCTACCTCTTCTAAGAAGCTGGACAACATAGGACGGATCTAGCGCCTTGAGGCGATTCAGTTCATATTTGTAGCGCTATACAAATCATTTATTCATTCAGCTCTAGGTTTTTTCTTCTTCTTCGCAGCTCTAGGTTTTTTCTTCTTCTTCCCAGCTCTAGGTTTTTTCTTCTTCTTCCCAGCTCTAGGTTTTTTTTCTTTTCTTCCCAGCTGTAGGTTTTCTCTTCTTCTTCCCAGCTCTAGGTTTTCTCTTCTTCTTCCCAGCACTAGGTTTTTTCTTCTTCTTCCCAGCTCTAGGTTTTCTCTTCTTCTTCCCAGCTCTAGGTTTTTTCTAATTCTAACCGCTACAAAACAAAGGGAGAGCACAGATTTGCAGTCCAAGGACCACGGCTATGGAATGCTTTACCTACTTACATTCTCATGGAAGAAAACCATCAGGCCTTCAGAAAGAAACTCAAGACCTACCTCTTCTAAGAAGCTGGACAACATAGGACAGATCTAGCAACCTTGAGGCGATTCAGTTCGTATTTGTAGCGCTATACAAATCATTCATTCATTCAGCTCTATTTTTTTTCTTCTTCTTCCCAGCTCTAGGTTTTTTCTTCTTCTTCCCAGCTCTAGGTTTTTTCTTCTTCTTCCCAGCTCTAGGTTTTTTCTTCTTCTTTCCAGCTCTAGGTTTTCTCTTCTTCCCAGCTCTAGGTTTTTTCTAATTCTAACCGCTACAAAACAAAGGGAGAGCGCAGATTTGCAGTCCAAAGACCACGGCTATGGAACGCTTTATCTACTCACATTCGCATGGAAGAAAACCATCAGGCCTTCAGAAAGAAACTCAAGACCTACCTCTTCTAAGAAGCTGGACAACATAGGACGGATCTAGCGCCTTGAGGCGATTCAGTTCGCATTTGTAGCGCTATACAAATCATTCATTCATTCATTCAGCTCTAGGTTTTTTCTTCTTCTGCCCAGCTCTAGGTTTTTTTTTCTCCCCAGCTCTAGGTTTTTTCTTCTTCTTCCCAGCTCTAGGTTTTTTCTTCTCCCCAGCTCTAGGTTTTTTCTTCTTCCCAGCTCTAGGTTTTTTCTTCTTCTTCCCAGCTCTAGGTTTTTTTTCTTTTCTTCCCAACTCTAGGTTTTCTCTTCTTCTTCCCAGCTCTAGGTTTTTTCTTCTTCTTCCCAGCTCTAGGTTTTCTCTTCTTCTTCCCAGCTCTAGGTTTTTTCTTCTTCTTCCCAGATCTAGGTTTTCTCTTCTTCCCAGCTCTAGGTTTTTTCTTATTCTAACCGCTACAAAACAAAGGGAGAGCACAGATTTGCAGTCCAAGGACCACGGCTATGGAACGCTTTACCTACTTACATTCTCATGGAAGAAAACCATCAGGCCTTCAGAAAGAAACTCAAGACCTACCTCTTCTAAGAAGCTGGACAACATAGGACGGATCTAGCGCCTTGAGGCGATTCAGTTCGTATTTGTAGCGCTATACAAATCATTCATTCATTCAGCTCTAGGTTTTTTCTTCTTCTTTCCAGCTTTAGGTTTTTTCTTCTTCTTCCCAGCTCTAGGTTTTTTCTTCTTCTTCCCAGCTCTAGGTTTTTTCTTCTTCTTCCCAGCTCTAGGTTTTTTCTTCTTCTTCCCAGCTCTAGGTTTTTTTTCTTTTCTTCCCAGCTCTAGGTTTTCTGTTCTTCTTCCCAGCTCTAGGTTTTCTCTTCTTCCCAGCTCTAGGTTTTTTCTAATTCTAACCGCTACAAAACAAAGGGAGAGCGCAGATTTGCAGTCCAAGGACCACGGCTATGGAACGCTTTACCTACTCACATTCGCATGGAAGAAAACCATCAGGCCTTCAGAAAGAAAGTCAAGACCTACCTCTTCTAAGAAGCTGGACAATATATGACGGATCTAGTGCCTTGAGGCGATTCAGTTCGCATTTGTAGCGCTATACAAATCATTCATTCATTCAGCTCTATTTTTTTTCTTCTTCTTCCCAGCTCTAGGTTTTTTCTTCTTCTTCCCAGCTCTAGCTTTTTTCTTCTTCTTCCCAGCTCTAGTTTTTTTTTCTTCTTCTTCCCAGCTCTAGGTTTTCTCTTCTTCTTCCCAGCTCTAGGTTTTCTCTTCTTCCCAGCTCTAGGTTTTTTCTTCTTCCCAGCTCTAGGTTTTCTCTTATTCTTCCCAGCTCTAGTTTTTTTCTAATTCTAACCGCTACAAAACAAAGGGAGAGCGTAGATTTGCAGTCCAAGGACCACGGCTATGGAACGCTTTACCTACTCACATTCGCATGGAAGAAAACCATCAGGCCTTCAGAAAGAAACTCAAGACCTACCTCTTCTAAGAAGCTGGACAACATAGGACGGATCTAGCGCCTTGAGGCGATTCAGTTCGCATTTTTAGCGCTATACAAATCATTCATTCATTCAGCTCTAGGTTTTTTCTTCTTCTTCCCAGCTCTAGGTTTTTTCTTCTCCCCAGCTCTAGGTTTTTTCTTCTTCTTCCCAGCTCTAGGTTTTTTCTTCTTCTTCCCAGCTCTAGGTTTTTTTTCTTTTCTTCCCAGCTCTAGGTTTTCTCTTCTTCCCAGCTCTAGGTTTTTTCTTCTTCTTCCCAGCTCTAGGTTTTCTCTTCTTCTTCCCAGCTCTAGGTTTTTTCTAATTCTAACCGCTACAAAACAAAGGGAGAGCGCAGATTTGCAGTCCAAGGACCACGGCTATGGAAAGCTTTACCTACTTACATTCTCATGGAAGAAAACCATCAGGCCTTCAGAAAGAAACTCAAGACCTACCTCTTCTAAGAAGCTGGACAACATAGGACAGATCTAGCGCCTTGAGGCGATTCAGTTCGTATTTGTAGCACTATACAAATCATTCATTCATTCAGCTCTATTTTTTTTCTTCTTCTTCCCAGCTCTAGGTTTTTTCTTCTTCTTCCCAGCTCTAGGTTTTTTCTTCCTCCCAGCTCTAGGTTTTTTTTCTTCTTCTTCCTATCTCTAGGTTTTCTCTTCTTCTTCCCAGCTCTAGGTTTTTTCTTCTTCTTCCCAGCTCTAGGTTTTTTCTAATTCTAACCGCTACAAAACAAAAGGAGAGCGCAGATTTGCAGTCCAAGGACCACGGCTATGGAACGCTCTACCTACTCACATTCGCATGGAAGAAAACCATCAGACCTTCAGAAAGAAACTCAAGACCTACCTCTTCTAAGAAGCTGGACAACATAGGACGGATCTAGCGCTTTGAGGCGATTCAGTTCATATTTGTAGCGCTATACAAATCATTTATTCATTCAGCTCTAGGTTTTTCTTCTTCTTCCCAGCTCTAGGTTTTTTCTTCTTCTTCCCAGCTCTAGGTTTTTTCTTCTTCTTCCCAGCTCTAGGTTTTTTTTCTTTTCTTCCCAGCTCTAGGTTTTCTCTTCTTCTTCCCAGCTCTAGGTTTTCTCTTCTTCTTTCCAGCTCTAGGTTTTTTCTTCTTCTTCCCAGCTCTAGGTTTTCTCTTCTTCTTCCCAGCTCTAGGTTTTTTCTAATTCTAACCGCTACAAAACAAAGGGAGAGCACAGATTTGCAGTCCAAGGACCACGGCTATGGAATGCTTTACCTACGTACATTCTCATGGAAGAAAACCATCAGGCCTTCAGAAAGAAACTCAAGACCTACCTCTTCTAAGAAGCTGGACAACATAGGACGGATCTAGCGCCTTGAGGCGATTCAGTTCGCATTTGTAGCGCTATACAAATCATTCATTCATTCAGCTCTAGGTTTTTTCTTCTTCTTCCCAGCTCTAGGTTTTTTCTTCTCCCCAGCTCTAGGTTTTTTCTTCTTCTTCCCAGCTCTAGGTTTTTTCTTCTTCTTCCCAGCTCTAGGTTTTTTTTCTTTTCTTCCCAACTCTAGGTTTTCTCTTCTTCTTCCCAGCTCTAGGTTTTTTCTTCTTCTTCCCAGCTCTAGGTTTTCTCTTCTTCTTCCCAGCTCTAGGTTTTCTCTTCTTCTTCCCAGCTCTAGGTTTTTTCTTCTTCTTCCCAGATCTAGGTTTTCTCTTCTTCCCAGCTCTAGGTTTTTTCTAATTCTAACCGCTACAAAACAAAGGGAGAGCACAGATTTGCAGTCCAAGGACCACGGCTATGGAACGCTTTACCTACTTACATTCTCATGGAAGAAAACCATCAGGCCTTCAGAAAGAAACTCAAGACCTACCTCTTCTAAGAAGCTGGACAATATAGGACAGATCTAGCGCCTTGAGGCGATTCAGTTCGTATTTGTAGCGCTATACAAATTATTCATTCATTCAGCTCTAGGTTTTTTCTTCTTCTTCCCAGCTCTAGGTTTTTTTTCTTCTTCCCAGCTCTAGCTTTTTTCTTCTTCTTCCCAGCTCTAGGTTTTTTTCTTCTTCTTCCCAGCTCTAGGTTTTTTTCTTCTTCTTCCCAGCTCTAGGTTTTTTTTTCTTTTCTTCCCAGCTCTAGGTTTTTTCTTCTTCTTCCCAACTCTAGGTTTTCTCTTCTTCTTCCCAGCTCTAGGTTTTTTCTAATTCTAACCGCAACAAAGCAAAGGGAGAGCGCAGATTTGCAGTCCAAGGACCACGGCTATGGAACGCTTTACCTACTCACATTCGCATGGAAGAAAACCATCAGGCCTTCAGAAAGAAACTCAAGACCTACCTCTTCTAAGAAGCTGGACAACATAGGACAGATCTAGTGCCTTGAGGCGATTCAGTTCGTATTTGTAGCGCTATAAAAATCATTCATTCAGCTCTAGGTTTTTTCTTCTTCTTCCCAGCTCTAGGTTTTTTTTTCTTCTTCCCAGCTCTAGGTTTTTTCTTCTTCTTCCCAGCTCTAGGTTTTTTCTTCTTCTTCCCAGCTCTAGGTTTTCTCTTCTTCTTCCCAGCTCTAGGTTTTTTCTTCTTCCCAGCTCTAGGTTTTCTCTTCTTCTTCCCAGCTCTAGGTTTTTTTCTAATTCTAACCGCTACAAAACAAAGGGAGAGCGCAGATTTGCAGTCCAAGGACCACGGCTATGGAACGCTTTACCTACTCACATTCGCATGGAAGAAAACCATCAGGCCTTCAGAAAGAAACTCAAGACCTACCTCTTCTAAGAAGCTGGACAACATAGGACGGATCTAGCGCCTTGAGGCGATTCAGTTCGCATTTTTAGCGCTATACAAATCATTCATTCATTCAGCTCTAGGTTTTTTCTTCTTCTTCCCAGCTCTAGGTTTTTTCTTCTCCCCAGCTCTAGGTTTTTTCTTCTTCTTCCCAGCTCTAGGTTTTTTCTTCTTCTTCCCAGCTCTAGGTTTTTTCTAATTCTAACCGCTACAAAACAAAGGGAGAGCGCAGATTTGCAGTCCAAGGACCACGGCTATGGAACGCTCTACCTACTCACATTCACATGGAAGAAAACCATCAGGCCTTCAGAAAGAAACTCAAGACCTACCTCTTCTAAGAAGCTGGACAACATAGGACGGATCTAGCGCTTTGAGGCGATTCAGTTCATATTTGTAGCGCTATACAAATCATTTATTCATTCAGCTCTAGGTTTTTCTTCTTCTTCCCAGCTCTAGGTTTTTTCTTCTTCTTCCCAGCTCTAGGTTTTTTCTTCTTCTTCCCAGCTCTAGGTTTTTTTTCTTTTCTTCCCAGCTCTAGGTTTTCTCTTCTTCTTCCCAGCTCTAGGTTTTCTCTTCTTCTTCCCAGCTCTAGGTTTTTTCTTCTTCTTCCCAGCTCTAGGTTTTCTCTTCTTCTTCCCAGCTCTAGGTTTTTTCTAATTCTAACCGCTACAAAACAAAGGGAGAGCACAGATTTGCAGTCCAAGGACCACGGCTATGGAATGCTTTACCTACGTACATTCTCATGGAAGAAAACCATCAGGCCTTCAGAAAGAAACTCAAGACCTACCTCTTCTAAGAAGCTGGACAACATAGGACGGATCTAGCGCCTTGAGGCGATTCAGTTCGCATTTGTAGCGCTATACAAATCATTCATTCATTCAGCTCTAGGTTTTTTCTTCTTCTTCCCAGCTCTAGGTTTTTTCTTCTCCCCAGCTCTAGGTTTTTTCTTCTTCTTCCCAGCTCTAAGTTTTTTCTTCTTCTTCCCAGCTCTAGGTTTTTTTTCTTTTCTTCCCAACTCTAGGTTTTCTCTTCTTCTTCCCAGCTCTAGGTTTTTTCTTCTTCTTCCCAGCTCTAGGTTTTCTCTTCTTCTTCCCAGCTCTAGGTTTTCTCTTCTTCTTCCCAGCTCTAGGTTTTTTCTTCTTCTTCCCAGATCTAGGTTTTCTCTTCTTCCCAGCTCTAGGTTTTTTCTAATTCTAACCGCTACAAAACAAAGGGAGAGCACAGATTTGCAGTCCAAGGACCACGGCTATGGAACGCTTTACCTACTTACATTCTCATGGAAGAAAACCATCAGGCCTTCAGAAAGAAACTCAAGACCTACCTCTTCTAAGAAGCTGGACAATATAGGACAGATCTAGCGCCTTGAGGCGATTCAGTTCGTATTTGTAGCGCTATACAAATTATTCATTCATTCAGCTCTAGGTTTTTTCTTCTTCTTCCCAGCTCTAGGTTTTTTTTCTTCTTCCCAGCTCTAGGTTTTTTCTTCTTCTTCCCAGCTCTAGGTTTTTTTCTTCTTCTTCCCAGCTCTAGGTTTTTTTCTTCTTCTTCCCAGCTCTAGGTTTTTTTTTCTTTTCTTCCCAGCTCTAGGTTTTTTCTTCTTCCCAGCTCTAGGTTTTCTCTTCTTCTTCCCAGCTCTAGGTTTTTTCTAATTCTAACCGCTACAAAGCAAAGGGAGAGCGCAGATTTGCAGTCCAAGGACCACGGCTATGGAACGCTTTACCTACTCACATTCGCATGGAAGAAAACCATCAGGCCTTCAGAAAGAAACTCAAGACCTACCTCTTCTAAGAAGCTGGACAACATAGGACAGATCTAGTGCCTTGAGGCGATTCAGTTCGTATTTGTAGCGCTATAAAAATCATTCATTCAGCTCTAGGTTTTTTCTTCTTCTTCCCAGCTCTAGGTTTTTTTTTCTTCTTCCCAGCTCTAGGTTTTTTCTTCTTCTTCCCAGCTCTAGGTTTTCTCTTCTTCTTCCCAGCTCTAGGTTTTTTCTTCTTCCCAGCTCTAGGTTTTCTCTTCTTCTTCCCAGCTCTAGGTTTTTTTCTAATTCTAACCGCTACAAAACAAAGGGAGAGCGCAGATTTGCAGTCCAAGGACCACGGCTATGGAACGCTTTACCTACTCACATTCGCATGGAAGAAAACCATCAGGCCTTCTGAAAGAAACTCAAGACCTACCTCTTCTAAGAAGCTGGACAATATAGGACGGATCTAGCGCCTTGAGGCGATTCAGTTCGCATTTGTAGCGCTATACAAATCATTCATTCATTCAGCTCTAGGTTTTTTCTTCTTCTTCCCAGCTCTAGGTTTTTTCTTCTCCCCAGCTCTAGGTTTTTTCTTCTTCTTCCCAGCTCTAGGTTTTTTCTTCTTCTTCCCAGCTCTAGGTTTTCTCTTCTTCCCAGCTCTAGGTTTTTTCTAATTCTAACCGCTACAAAACAAAGGGAGAGCGCAGATTTGCAGTCCAAGGACCACGGCTATGGAACGCTCTACCTACTCACATTCGCATGGAAGAAAACCATCAGGCCTTCAGAAAGAAACTCAAGACCTACCTCTTCTAAGAAGCTGGACAACACAGGACGGATCTAGCGCCTTGAGGCGATTCAGTTCGCATTTTTAGCGCTATACAAATCATTCATTCATTCAGCTCTAGGTTTTTTCTTCTTCTTCCCAGCTCTAGGTTTTTTCTTCTCCCCAGCTCTAGGTTTTTTCTTCTTCTTCCCAGCTCTAGGTTTTTTCTTCTTCTTCCCAGCTCTAGGTTTTTTTTCTTTTCTTCCCAGCTCTAGGTTTTCTCTTCTTCCCAGCTCTAGGTTTTTTCTTCTTCTTCCCAGCTCTAGGTTTTCTCTTCTTCTTCCCAGCTCTAGGTTTTTTCTAATTCTAACCGCTACAAAACAAAGGGAGAGCGCAGATTTGCAGTCCAAGGACCACGGCTATGGAACGCTCTACCTACTCACATTCGCATGGAAGAAAACCATCAGGCCTTCAGAAAGAAACTCAAGACCTACCTCTTCTAAGAAGCTGGACAACATAGGACGGAACTAGCGCCTTGAGGCGATTCAGTTCGTATTTGTAGCGCTATACAAATTATTTATTCATTCAGCTCTAGGTTTTTTCTTCTTCTTCCCAGCTCTAGGTTTTTTCTTCTTCTTCCCAGCTCTAGATTTTTTCTTCTTCTTCCCAGCTCTAGGTTTTTTTTCTTTTCTTCCCAGCTCTAGGTTTTCTCTTCTTCTTCCCAGCTCTAGGTTTTCTCTTCTTCTTCCCAGCTCTAGGTTTTTTCTTCTTCTTCCCAGCTCTAGGTTTTCTCTTCTTCTTCCCAGCTCTAGGTTTTTTCTAATTCTAACCGCTACAAAACAAAGGGAGAGCACAGATTTGCAGTCCAAGGACCACGGCTATGGAAAGCTTTACCTACTTACATTCTCATGGAAGAAAACCATCAGGCCTTCAGAAAGAAACTCAAGACCTACCTCTTCTAAGAAGCTGGACAACATAGGATAGATCTAGCGCCTTGAGGCGATTCAGTTCTTATTTGTAGCACTATACAAATCATTCATTCATTCAGCTCTATTTTTTTTCTTCTTCTTCCCAGCTCTAGGTTTTTTCTTCTTCTTCCCAGCTCTAGGTTTTTTCTTCTTCCCAGCTCTAGGTCTTTTTTCTTCTTCTTCCCAGCTCTAGGTTTTCTCTTCTTCTTCCCAGCTCTAGGTTTTCTCTTCTTCTTCCCAGCTCTAGGTTTTTTCTTCTTCTTCCCAGCTCTAGGTTTTTTCTAATTCTAACCGCTACAAAACAAAGGGAGAGCGCAGATTTGCAGTCCAAGGACCACGGCTATGGAACGCTCTACCTACTCACATTCGCATGGAAGAAAACCATCAGGCCTTCAGAAAGAAACTCAAGACCTACCTCTTCTAAGAAGCTGGACAACATAGGACGGATCTAGCGCTTTGAGGCGATTCAGTTCATATTTGTAGCGCTATACAAATCATTTATTCATTCAGCTCTAGGTTTTTTCTTCTTCTTCCCAGCTCTAGGTTTTTTCTTCTTCTTCCCAGCTCTAGGTTTTTTCTTCTTCTTCCCAGCTCTAGGTTTTTTTTCTTTTCTTCCCAGCTCTAGGTTTTCTCTTCTTCTTCCCAGCTCTAGGTTTTCTCTTCTTCTTCCCAGCTCTAGGTTTTTTCTTCTTCTTCCCAGCTCTAGGTTTTCTCTTCTTCTTCCCAGCTCTAGGTTTTTTCTAATTCTAACCGCTACAAAACAAAGGGAGAGCACAGATTTGCAGTCCAAGGACCATGGCTATGGAATGCTTTACCTACGTACATTCTCATGGAAGAAAACCATCAGGCCTTCAGAAAGAAACTCAAGACCTACCTCTTCTAAGAAGCTGGACAACATAGGACGGATCTAGCGCCTTGAGGCGATTCAGTTCGCATTTGTAGCGCTATACAAATCATTCATTCATTCAGCTCTAGGTTTTTTCTTCTTCTTCCCAGCTCTAGGTTTTTTCTTCTCCCCAGCTCTAGGTTTTTTCTTCTTCTTCCCAGCTCTAGGTTTTTTCTTCTTCTTCCCAGCTCTAGGTTTTTTTTCTTTTCTTCCCAACTCTAGGTTTTCTCTTCTTCTTCCCAGCTCTAGGTTTTCTCTTCTTCCCAGCTCTAGGTTTTCTCTTCTTCTTCCCAGATCTAGGTTTTTTCTTCTTCTTCCCAGATCTAGGTTTTCTCTTCTTCCCAGCTCTAGGTTTTTTCTAATTCTAACCGCTACAAAATAAAGGGAGAGCACAGATTTGCAGTCCAAGGACCACGGCTATGGAACGCTTTACCTACTTACATTCTCATGGAAGAAAACCATCAGGCCTTCAGAAAGAAACTCAAGACCTACCTCTTCTAAGAAGCTGGACAATATAGGATAGATCTAGCGCCTTGAGGCGATTCAGTTCGTATTTGTAGCGCTATACAAATCATTCATTCATTCAGCTCTAGGTTTTTTCTTCTTCTTCCCAGCTCTAGGTTTTTTTTCTTCTTCCCAGCTCTTGGTTTTTTCTTCTTCTTCCCAGCTCTAGGTTTTTTTCTTCTTCTTCCCAGCTCTAGGTTTTTTTCTTCTTCTTCCCAGCTCTAGGTTTTTTTTTCTTTTCTTCCCAGCTCTAGGTTTTCTCTTCTTCTTCCCAGCTCTAGGTTTTCTCTTCTTCTTCCCAGCTCTAGGTTTTCTCTTCTTCTTCCCAGCTCTAGGTTTTTTCTAATTCTAGCCGTTACAAAACAAAGGGGAGAGCGCAGATTTGCAGTCCAAGGACCACGGCTATGGAACGCTTTACCTACTCACATTCGCATGGAAGAAAACCATCAGGCCTTCAGAAAGAAACTCAAGACCTACCTCTTCTAAGAAGCTGGACAACATAGTACGGATCTAGTGCCTTGAGGCGATTCAGTTCGCATTTGTAGCGCTATACAAATCATTCATTCATTCAGCTCTATTTTTTTTCTTCTTCTTCCCAGCTCTAGGTTTTTTCTTCTTCTTCCCAGCTCTAGGTTTTTTCTTCTTCTTCCCAGCTCTAGCTTTTTTCTTCTTCTTCCCAGCTCTAGGTTTTTTTTCTTCTTCTTCCCAGCTCTAGGTTTTCTCTTCTTCTTCCCAGCTCTAGGTTTTCTCTTCTTCTTCCCAGCTCTAGGTTTTTTCTTCTTCCCAGCTCTAGGTTTTCTCTTATTCTTCCCAGCTCTAGGTTTTTTCTAATTCTAACCGCTACAAAACAAAGGGAGAGCGCAGATTTGCAGTCCAAGGACCACGGCTATGGAACGCTTTACCTACTCACATTCGCATGGAAGAAAACCATCAGGCCTTCAGAAAGAAACTCAAGACCTACCTCTTCTAAGAAGCTGGACAACATAGGACGGATCTAGCGCCTTGAGGCGATTCAGTTCGCATTTGTAGCGCTATACAAATCATTCATTCATTCAGCTCTAGGTTTTTTCTTCTTCTTCCCAGCTCTAGGTTTTTTCTTCTCCCCAGCTCTAGGTTTTTTCTTCTTCTTCCCAGCTCTAGGTTTTTTCTTCTCCCCAGCTCTAGGTTTTTTCTTCTTCTTCCCAGCTCTAGGTTTTTTTTCTTTTCTTCCCAACTCTAGGTTTTCTCTTCTTCTTCCCAGCTCTAGGTTTTTTCTTCTTCTTCCCAGCTCTAGGTTTTCTCTTCTTCTTCCCAGCTCTAGGTTTTTTCTTCTTCTTCCCAGATCTAGGTTTTCTCTTCTTCCCAGCTCTAGGTTTTTTCTAATTCTAACCGCTACAAAACAAAGGGAGAGCACAGATTTGCAGTCCAAGGACCACGGCTATGGAACGCTTTACCTACTTACATTCTCATGGAAGAAAACCATCAGGCCTTCAGAAAGAAACTCAAGACCTACCTCTTCTAAGAAGCTGGACAATATAGGACAGATCTAGCGCCTTGAGGCGATTCAGTTCGTATTTGTAGCGCTATACAAATCATTCATTCATTCAGCTCTAGGTTTTTTCTTCTTCTTCCCAGCTCTAGGTTTTTTTCTTCTTCCCAGCTCTAGGTTTTTTCTTCTTCTTCCCAGCTCTAGGTTTTTTTCTTCTTCTTCCCAGCTCTAGGTTTTTTTCTTCTTCTTCCCAGCTCTAGGTTTTTTTCTTCTTCTTCCCAGCTCTAGGTTTTTTTCTTCTTCCCAGCTCTAGGTTTTTTTTTCTTTTCTTCCCAGCTCTAGGTTTTCTCTTCTTCTTCCCAGCTCTAGGTTTTCTCTTCTTCTTCCCAGCTCTAGGTTTTCTCTTCTTCCCAGCTCTAGGTTTTTTCTAATTCTAACCGTTACAAAACAAAGGGGAGAGCGCAGATTTGCAGTCCAAGGACCACGGCTATGGAACGCTTTACCTACTCACATTCGCATGGAAGAAAACCATCAGGCCTTCAGAAAGAAACTCAAGACCTACCTCTTCTAAGAAGCTGGACAACATAGGACGGATCTAGCGCCTTGAGGCGATTCAGTTCGTATTTGTAGCGCTATACAAATCATTCATTCATTCAGCTCTAGGTTTTTTCTTCTTCTTCCCAGCTCTAGGTTTTTTTTCTTCTTCCCAGCTTTAGGTTTTTTCTTCTTCTTCCCAGCTCTAGGTTTTTTCTTCTTCCCAGCTCTAGGTTTTTTCTTCTTCTTCCCAGCTCTAGGTTTTTTTTCTTTTCTTCCCAGCTCTAGGTTTTCTGTTCTTCTTCCCAGCTCTAGGTTTTCTCTTCTTCCCAGCTCTAGGTTTTTTCTAATTCTAACCGCTACAAAACAAAGGGAGAGCGCAGATTTGCAGTCCAAGGACCACGGCTATGGAACGCTTTACCTACTCACATTCGCATGGAAGAAAACCATCAGGCCTTCAGAAAGAAACTCAAGACCTACCTCTTCTAAGAAGCTGGACAACATAGGACGGATCTAGTGATTTGAGGCGATTCAGTTCGCATTTGTAGCGCTATACAAATCATTCATTCATTCAGCTCTATTTTTTTTCTTCTTCTTCCCAGCTCTAGGTTTTTTCTTCTTCTTCCCAGCTCTAGATTTTTTCTTCTTCTTCCCAGCTCTAGCTTTTTTCTTCTTCTTCCCAGCTCTAGGTTTTTTTTCTTCTTCTTCCCAGCTCTAGGTTTTCTCTTCTTCTTCCCAGCTCTAGGTTTTCTCTTCTTCTTCCCAGCTCTAGGTTTTTTCTTCTTCCCAGCTCTAGGTTTTCTCTTATTCTTCCCAGCTCTAGGTTTTTTCTAATTCTAACCGCTACAAAACAAAGGGTGAGCGCAGATTTGCAGTCCAAGGACCACGGCTATGGAACGCTTTACCTACTCACATTTGCATGGAAGAAAACCATCAGGCCTTCAGAAAGAAACTCAAGACCTACCTCTTCTAAGAAGCTGGACAACATAGGACGGATCTAGTGCCTTGAGGCGATTCAGTTCGCATTTGTAGCGCTATACAAATCATTCATTCATTCAGCTCTATTTTTTTTCTTCTTCTTCCCAGCTCTAGGTTTTTTCTTCTTCTTCCCAGCTCTAGGTTTTTTCTTCTTCTTCCCAGCTCTAGCTTTTTTCTTCTTCTTCCCAGCTCTAGGTTTTTTTTCTTCTTCTTCCCAGCTCTAGGTTTTCTCTTCTTCTTCCCAGCTCTAGGTTTTCTCTTCTTCTTCCCAGCTCTAGGTTTTTTCTTCTTCCCAGCTCTAGGTTTTCTCTTATTCTTCCCAGCTCTAGGTTTTTTCTAATTCTAACCGCTACAAAACAAAGGGTGAGCGCAGATTTGCAGTCCAAGGACCACGGCTATGGAACGCTTTACCTACTCACATTCGCATGGAAGAAAACCATCAGGCCTTCAGAAAGAAACTCAAGACCTACCTCTTCTAAGAAGCTGGACAACATAGGACGGATCTAGCGCCTTGAGGCGATTCAGTTCGCATTTGTAGCGCTATACAAATCATTCATTCATTCAGCTCTAGGTTTTTTCTTCTTCTTCCCAGCTCTAGGTTTTTTCTTCTCCCCAGCTCTAGGTTTTTTCTTCTTCTTCCCAGCTCTAGGTTTTTTCTTCTCCCCAGCTCTAGGTTTTTTCTTCTTCTTCCCAGCTCTAGGTTTTTTTTCTTTTCTTCCCAACTCTAGGTTTTCTCTTCTTCTTCCCAGCTCTAGGTTTTTTCTTCTTCTTCCCAGCTCTAGGTTTTCTCTTCTTCTTCCCAGCTCTAGGTTTTTTCTTCTTCTTCCCAGATCTAGGTTTTCTCTTCTTCCCAGCTCTAGGTTTTTTCTAATTCTAACCGCTACAAAACAAAGGGAGAGCACAGATTTGCAGTCCAAGGACCACGGCTATGGAACGCTTTACCTACTTACATTCTCATGGAAGAAAACCATCAGGCCTTCAGAAAGAAACTCAAGACCTACCTCTTCTAAGAAGCTGGACAATATAGGACAGATCTAGCGCCTTGAGGCGATTCAGTTCGTATTTGTAGCGCTATACAAATCATTCATTCATTCAGCTCTAGGTTTTTTCTTCTTCTTCCCAGCTCTAGGTTTTTTTCTTCTTCCCAGCTCTAGGTTTTTTCTTCTTCTTCCCAGCTCTAGGTTTTTTTCTTCTTCTTCCCAGCTCTAGGTTTTTTTCTTCTTCTTCCCAGCTCTAGGTTTTTTTCTTCTTCTTCCCAGCTCTAGGTTTTTTTCTTCTTCCCAGCTCTAGGTTTTTTTTTCTTTTCTTCCCAGCACTAGGTTTTCTCTTCTTCTTCCCAGCTCTAGGTTTTCTCTTCTTCTTCCCAGCTCTAGGTTTTCTCTTCTTCCCAGCTCTAGGTTTTTTCTAATTCTAACCGTTACAAAACAAAGGGGAGAGCGCAGATTTGCAGTCCAAGGACCACGGCTATGGAACGCTTTACCTACTCACATTCGCATGGAAGAAAACCATCAGGCCTTCAGAAAGAAACTCAAGACCTACCTCTTCTAAGAAGCTGGACAACATAGGACGGATCTAGCGCCTTGAGGCGATTCAGTTCGTATTTGTAGCGCTATACAAATCATTCATTCATTCAGCTCTAGGTTTTTTCTTCTTCTTCCCAGCTCTAGGTTTTTTTTCTTCTTCCCAGCTTTAGGTTTTTTCTTCTTCTTCCCAGCTCTAGGTTTTTTCTTCTTCCCAGCTCTAGGTTTTTTCTTCTTCTTCCCAGCTCTAGGTTTTTTTTCTTTTCTTCCCAGCTCTAGGTTTTCTGTTCTTCTTCCCAGCTCTAGGTTTTCTCTTCTTCCCAGCTCTAGGTTTTTTCTAATTCTAACCGCTACAAAACAAAGGGAGAGCGCAGATTTGCAGTCCAAGGACCACGGCTATGGAACGCTTTACCTACTCACATTCGCATGGAAGAAAACCATCAGGCCTTCAGAAAGAAACTCAAGACCTACCTCTTCTAAGAAGCTGGACAACATAGGACGGATCTAGTGCCTTGAGGCGATTCAGTTCGCATTTGTAGCGCTATACAAATCATTCATTCATTCAGCTCTATTTTTTTTCTTCTTCTTCCCAGCTCTAGGTTTTTTCTTCTTCTTCCCAGCTCTAGATTTTTTCTTCTTCTTCCCAGCTCTAGCTTTTTTCTTCTTCTTCCCAGCTCTAGGTTTTTTTTCTTCTTCTTCCCAGCTCTAGGTTTTCTCTTCTTCTTCCCAGCTCTAGGTTTTCTCTTCTTCTTCCCAGCTCTAGGTTTTTTCTTCTTCCCAGCTCTAGGTTTTCTCTTATTCTTCCCAGCTCTAGGTTTTTTCTAATTCTAACCGCTACAAAACAAAGGGTGAGCGCAGATTTGCAGTCCAAGGACCACGGCTATGGAACGCTTTACCTACTCACATTCGCATGGAAGAAAACCATCAGGCCTTCAGAAAGAAACTCAAGACCTACCTCTTCTAAGAAGCTGGACAACATAGGACGGATCTAGTGCCTTGAGGCGATTCAGTTCGCATTTGTAGCGCTATACAAATCATTCATTCATTCAGCTCTATTTTTTTTCTTCTTCTTCCCAGCTCTAGGTTTTTTCTTCTTCTTCCCAGCTCTAGGTTTTTTCTTCTTCTTCCCAGCTCTAGCT
Organism: Aquarana catesbeiana; assembly: GCF_042186555.1. NCBI lineage: Eukaryota > Metazoa > Chordata > Amphibia > Anura > Ranidae > Aquarana > Aquarana catesbeiana. The sequence continues at coordinate 477,383 of NC_133327.1, read as the reverse complement.
TTTTTCTTCTTCTTCCCAGCTCTAGGTTTTTTTTCTTCTTCTTCCCAGCTCTAGGTTTTCTCTTCTTCTTCCCAGCTCTAGGTTTTCTCTTCTTCTTCCCAGCTCTAGGTTTTTTCTTCTTCCTAGCTCTAGGTTTTCTCTTATTCTTCCCAGCTCTAGGTTTTTTCTAATTCTAACCGCTACAAAACAAAGGGTGAGCGCAGATTTGCAGTCCAAGGACCACGGCTATGGAACGCTTTACCTACTCACATTCGCATGGAAGAAAACCATCAGGCCTTCAGAAAGAAACTCAAGACCTACCTCTTCTAAGAAGCTGGACAACATAGGACGGATCTAGCGCCTTGAGGCGATTCAGTTCGCATTTGTAGCGCTATACAAATCATTCATTCATTCAGCTCTAGGTTTTTTTCTTCTTCTTCCCAGCTCTAGGTTTTTTCTTCTCTCCAGCTCTAGGTTTTTTCTTCTTCTTCCCAGCTCTAGGTTTTTTCTTCTTCTTCCCAGCTCCAGGTTTTTTTTCGTTTCTTCCCAACTCTAGGTTTTCTCTTCTTCTTCCCAGCTCTAGGTTTTTTCTTCTTCTTCCCAGCTCTAGGTTTTCTCTTCTTCTTCCCAGCTCTAGGTTTTTTCTAATTCTAACCGCTACAAAGCAAAGGGAGAGCGCAGATTTGCAGTCCAAGGACCACGGCTATAGAAAGCTTTACCTACTCACATTCGCATGGAAGAAAACCATCAGGCCTTCAGAAAGAAACTCAAGACCTACCTCTTCTAAGAAGCTGGACAACATAGGACGGATCTAGCGCCTTGAGGCGATTCAGTTCCTATTTGTAGCGCTATACAAATCATTCATTCATTCAGCTCTAGGTTTTTTCTTCTTCTTCCCAGCTCTAGGTTTTTTCTTCTTCTTCCCAGCTCTAGGTTTTTTTTCTTTTCTTCCCAGCTCTAGGTTTTTTTTCTTTTCTTCCCAGCTCTAGGTTTTTTCTTCTTCTTCCCAGCTCTAGGTTTTTTCTAATTCTAACCGCTACAAAGCAAAGGGAGAGCGCAGATTTGCAGTCCAAGGACCACGGCTATGGAACGCTTTACCTACTCACATTCGCATGGAAGAAAACCATCAGGCCTTCAGAAAGAAACTCAAGACCTACCTCTTCTAAGAAGCTGGACAAAATAGGAGGGATCTAGCGCCTTGAGGCGATTCAGTTCGCATTTGTAGAGCTTTACAAATCATTCATTCAACTCTAGGTTTTTTCTTCTTCTTCCCAGCTCTAGGTTTTTTCTTCTCCCCAGCTCTAGGTTTTTTCTTCTTCTTCCCAGTTCTAGGTTTTTTCTTCGTCTTCCCAGCTCTAGGTTTTTTTTCTTTTCTTCCCAACTCTAGGTTTTCTCTTCTTCTTCCCAGCTGTAGGTTTTTTCTTCTTCCCAGCTCTAGGTTTTTTCTAATTCTAACCGCTACAAAACAAAGGGAGAGCGCAGATTTGCAGTCCAAGGACCACGGCTATGGAACGCTTTACCTACTCACATTCGCATGGAAGAAAACCATCAGGCCTTCATAAAGAAACTCAAGACCTACCTCTTCTAAGAAGCTGAACAACATAGGACGGATCTAGCGCCTTGAGGTGATTCAGTTCGCATTTGTAGCGCTATACAAATCATTCATTCATTCAGCTCTAGGTTTTTTCTTCTTCTCCCCAGCTCTAGGTTTTTTCTTCTTCTTCCCAGCTCTAGGTTTTTTCTTCTTCTTCCCAGCTCTAGGTTTTTTCTTCTTCTTCCCAGCTCTAGGTTTTTTCTTCTTCTTCCCAGCTCTAGGTTTTCTCTTCTTCCCAGCTCTAGGTTTTTTCTTCTTCCCAGCTCTATGTTTTCTCTTCTTCTTCCCAGCTCTAGATTTTTTCTAATTCTAACCGCTACAAAACAAAGGGAGAGCGCAGATTTGCAGTCCAAGGACCACGGCTATGGAACGCTTTACCTACTCACATTCGCATGGAAGAAAACCATCAGGCCTTCAGAAAGTAACTCAAGACCTACCTCTTCTAAGAAGCTGGACAACATAGGACGGATCTAGCGCCTTGAGGCGATTCAGTTCGCATTTGTAGCGCTATACAAATCATTCATTCATTCAGCTCTAGGTTTTTTCTTCTTCTTCCCAGCTCTAGGTTTTTTCTTCTCCCCAGCTCTAGGTTTTTTCTTCTTCTTCCCAGCTCTAGGTTTTTTCTTCTTCTTCCCAGCTCTAGGTTTTTTTTCTTTTCTTCCCAGCTCTAGGTTTTCTCTTCTTCTTCCCAGCTCTAGGTTTTTTCTTTTTCTTCCCAGCTCTAGGTTTTTTCTTCTTCTTCCCAGCTCTAGGTTTTTTCTAATTCTAACCGCTACAAAACGAAGGGAGAGCACAGATTTGCAGTCCAAGGACCACGGCTATGGAACGCTTTACCTACTTACATTCTCATGGAAGAAAACCATCAGGCCTTCAGAAAGAAACTCAAGACCTACCTCTTCTAAGAAGCTGGACAACATAGGACAGATCTAGCGCCTTGAGGCGATTCAGTTCGTATTTGTAGCGCTATAGAAATCATTCATTCATTCAGCTCTAGGTTTTTTTCTTCTTCTTCCCAGCTCTAGGTTTTTTTTTCTTCTTCCCAGCTCTAGGTTTTTTCTTCTTCTTCCCAGCTCTAGTTTTTTTTTCTTTTCTTCCCAGCTCTAGGTTTTCTCTTCTTCTTCCCAGCTCTAGGTTTTCTCTTCTTCTTCCCAGCTCTAGGTTTTCTCTTCTTCTTCCCAGCTGTAGGTTTTTTCTAATTCTAACCGCTACAAAACAAAGGGAGAGCGCAGATTTGCAGTCCAAGGACCACGGCTATGGAACGCTTTACCTACTCACATTCGCATGGAAGAAAACCATCAGGCCTTCAGAAAGACACTCAAGACCTACCTCTTCTAAGAAGCTGGACAACATAGGACGGATCTAGTGCCTTGAGGCGATTCAGTTCGCATTTGTAGCTCTATACAAATCATTCATTCATTCAGCTCTAGGTTTTTTCTTCTTCCCAGCTCTAGGTTTTTTCTTCTTCTTCCCAGCTCTAGGTTTTTTCTTCTTCTTCCCAGCTCTAGGTTTTTTCTTCTTCTTCCCAGCTCTAGGTTTTCTCTTCTTCCCAGCTCTAGGTTTTTTCTAATTCTAACCGCTACATAACAAAGGGAGAGCGCAGATTTGCAGTCCAAGGACCACGGCTATGGAACGCTTTACCTACTCACATTCGCATGGAAGAAAACCATCAGGCCTTCAGAAAGAAACTCAAGACCTACCTCTTCTAAGAAGCTGGACAACATAGGACGGATCTAGCGCCTTGAGGCGATTCAGTTCGCATTTGTAGCGCTATACAAATCATTCATTCATTCAGCTCTAGGTTTTTTCTTCTTCTTCCCAGCTCTAGGTTTTTTCTTCTCCCCAGCTCTAGGTTTTTTCTTCTTCTTCCCAACTCTAGGTTTTCTCTTCTTCTTCCCAGCTCTAGGTTTTTTCTTCTTCTTCCCAGCTCTAGGTTTTCTCTTCTTCTTCCCAGCTCTAGGTTTTTTCTAATTCTAACCGCTACAAAGCAAAGGGAGAGCGCAGATTTGCAGTCCAAGGACCACGGCTATGGAACGCTTTACCTACTCACATTCGCATGGAAGAAAACCATCAGCCCTTCAGAAAGAAACTCAAGACCTACCTCTTCTAAGAAGCTGGACAACATAGGACAGATCTAGCGCCTTGAGGCGATTCAGTTCGTATTTGTAGCGCTATAAAAATCATTCATTCAGCTCTAGGTTTTTTCTTCTTCTTCCCAGCTCTAGGTTTTTTTTTCTTCTTCCCAGCTCTAGGTTTTTTCTTCTTCTTCCCAGCTCTAGGTTTTTTCTTCTTCTTCCCAGCTCTAGGTTTTCTCTTCTTCTTCCCAGCTCTAGGTTTTTTCTTCTTCCCAGCTCTAGGTTTTCTCTTCTTCCTAGCTCTAGGTTTTTTCTAATTGTAACCGCTACAAAACAAAGGGAGAGCACAGATTTGCAGTCCAAGGACCACGGCTATGGAACGCTTTACCTACTTACATTCTCATGGAAGAAAACCATCAGGCCTTCAGAAAGAAACTCAAGACCTACCTCTTCTAAGAAGCTGGACAATATAGGACAGATCTAGCGCCTTGAGGCGATTCAGTTCGTATTTGTAGCGCTATACAAATCATTCATTCATTCAGCTCTAGGTTTTTTCTTTTTCTTCCCAGCTCTAGGTTTTTTTTCTTCTTCCCAGCTCTAGGTTTTTTCTTCTTCTTCCCAGCTCTAGGTTTTTTCTTCTTCTTCCCAGCTCTAGGTTTTTTTTTCTTTTCTTCCCAGCTCTAGGTTTTCTCTTCTTCTTCCCAGCTCTAGGTTTTCTCTTCTTCTTCCCAGCTCTAGGTTTTCTCTTCTTCTTCCCAGCTCTAGGTTTTTTCTAATTCTAACCGCTACAAAACAAAGGGAGAGCGCAGATTTGCAGCCCAAGGACCACGGCTATGGAACGCTTTACCTACTCACATTCGCATGGAAGAAAACCATCAGGCCTTCAGAAAGAAACTCAAGACCTACCTCTTCTAAGAAGCTGGACAACATAGGACGGATCTAGCGCCTTGAGGCGATTCAGTTCGCATTTGTAGCGCTATACAAATCATTCATTCATTCAGCTCTAGGTTTTTTCTTCTTCTTCCCAGCTCTAGGTTTTTTCTTCTCCCCAGCTCTAGGTTTTTTCTTCTTCTTCCCAACTCTAGGTTTTCTCTTCTTCTTCCCAGCTCTAGGTTTTTTCTTCTTCTTCCCAGCTCTAGGTTTTCTCTTCTTCTTCCCAGCTCTAGGTTTTTTCTAATTCTAACCGCTACAAAGCAAAGGGAGAGCGCAGATTTGCAGTCCAAGGACCACGGCTATGGAACGCTTTACCTACTCACATTCGCATGGAAGAAAACCATCAGGCCTTCAGAAAGAAACTCAAGACCTACCTCTTCTAAGAAGCTGGACAACATAGGACAGATCTAGCGCCTTGAGGCGATTCAGTTCGTATTTGTAGCGCTATAAAAATCATTCATTCAGCTCTAGGTTTTTTCTTCTTCTTCCCAGCTCTAGGTTTTTTTTTCTTCTTCCCAGCTCTAGGTTTTTTCTTCTTCTTCCCAGCTCTAGGTTTTTTCTTCTTCTTCCCAGCTCTAGGTTTTCTCTTCTTCTTCCCAGCTCTAGGTTTTTTCTTCTTCCCAGCTCTAGGTTTTTTCTTCTTCTTCCCAGCTCTAGGTTTTTTTTCTTTTCTTCTCAGCTCTAGGTTTTCTCTTATTCTTCCCAGCTCTAGGTTTTTTCTAATTCTAACCACTACAAAACAAAGGGAGAGCGCAGATTTGCAGTCCAAGGACCACGGCTATGGAACGCTTTACCTACTCACATTCGCATGGAAGAAAACCATCAGGCCTTCAGAAAGAAACTCAAGACCTACCTCTTCTAAGAAGCTGGACAACATAGGACAGATCTAGTACCTTGAGGCGATTCAGTTCGCATTTGTAGCTCTATACAAATCATTTATTCATTCAGCTCTATTTTTTTTCTTCTTCCCAGCTCTAGGTTTTTTCTTCTTCTTCCCAGCTCTAGGTTTTTTCTTCTTTTTCCCAGCTCTAGCTTTTTTCTTCTTCCCAGCTCTAGGTTTTTTTTCTTCTTCTTCCCAGCTCTAGGTTTTCTCTTCTTCTTCCCAGCTCTAGGTTTTTTCTTCTTCCCAGCTCTAGGCTTTCTCTTATTCTTCCCAGCTCTAGGTTTTTTCTAATTCTAACCACTACAAAACAAAGGGAGAGCGCAGATTTGCAGTCCAAGGACCACGGCTATGGAACGCTTTACCTACTCACATTCGCATGGAAGAAAACCATCAGGCCTTCAGAAAGAAACTCAAGACCTACCTCTTCTAAGAAGCTGGACAACATAGGACGGATCTAGCACCATGAGGCGTATCAGTTCGCATTTGTAGCGCTATACAAATCATTCATTCATTCAGCTCTAGGTTTTTTCTTCTTCTCCCCAGCTCTAGGTTTTTTCTTCTTCTTCCCAGCTCTAGGTTTTTTCTTCTTCTTCCCAGCTCTAGGTTTTTTTTCTTTTCTTCCCAGCTCTAGGTTTTCTCTTCTTCTTCCCAGCTCTAGGTTTTTTTTCTTCTTCTTCCCAGCTCTAGTTTTTTTCTTCTTCTTCCCAGCTCTAGGTTTTTTCTTCTCCGCAGCTCTAGGTTTTTTCTTCATCCCAGCTCTAGGTTTTTTCTTCTCCCCAGCTCTAGGTTTTTTCTTCTTCTTCCTAGCTCTAGGTTTTTTCTAATTCTAACCGCTACAAAACAAAGGGAGAGCGCAGATTTGCAGTCCAAGGACCACGGCTATGGAACGCTTTACCTACTCACATTCGCATGGAAGAAAACCATCAGGCCTTCAGAAAGAAACTCAAGACCTACCTCTTCTAAGAAGCTGGACAACATAGGACGGATCTAGCGCCTTGAGGCGATTCAGTTCGCATTTGTAGCGCTATACAAATCATTCATTCATTCAGCTCTAGGTTTTTTCTTCTTCTTCCCAACTCTAGGTTTTTTCTTCTCCCCAGCTCTAGGTTTTTTCTTCTTCTTCCCAGCTCTAGGTTTTTTCTTCTCCCCAGCTCTAGGTTTTTTCTTCTTCCCAGGTCTAGGTTTTTTCTTCTTCCCAGCTCTAGGTTTTTTTTCTTTTCTTCCCAACTCTAGGTTTTCTCTTCTTCTTCCCAGCTCTAGGTATTTTCTTCTTCTTCCCAGCTCTAGGTTTTCTCTTCTTCTTCCCAGCTCTAGGTTTTTTCTTCTTCTTCCCAGATCTAGGTTTTCTCTTCTTCCCAGCTCTAGGTTTTTTCTAATTCTAACCGCTACAAAACAAAGGGAGAGCACAGATTTGCAGTCCAAGGACCACGGCTATGGAACGCTTTACCTACTTACATTCTCATGGAAGAAAACCATCAGGCCTTCAGAAAGAAACTCAAGACCTACCTCTTCTAAGAAGCTGGACAACATAGGACAGATCTAGCGCCTTGAGGTGATTCAGTTCGTATTTGTAGCGCTATACAAATCATTCATTCATTCAGCTCTAGGTTTTTTCTTCTTCTTCCCAGCTCTAGGTTTTTTTTCTTCTTCCCAGCTTTAGGTTTTTTCTTCTTCTTCCCAGCTCTAGGTTTTTTCTTCTTCCCAGCTCTAGGTTTTTTCTTCTTCTTCCCAGCTCTAGGTTTTTTTTCTTTTCTTCCCAGCTCTAGGTTTTCTGTTCTTCTTCCCAGCTCTAGGTTTTCTCTTCTTCCCAGCTCTAGGTTTTTTCTAATTCTAACCGCTACAAAACAAAGGGAGAGCGCAGATTTGCAGTCCAAGGACCACGGCTATGGAACGCTTTACCTACTCACATTCGCATGGAAGAAAACCATCAGGCCTTCAGAAAGAAACTCAAGACCTACCTCTTCTAAGAAGCTGGACAACATAGGACGGATCTAGTGCCTTGAGGCGATTCAGTTCGCATTTGTAGCGCTATACAAATCATTCATTCATTCAGCTCTATTTTTTTTCTTCTTCTTCCCAGCTCTAGGTTTTTTCTTCTTCTTCCCAGCTCTAGGTTTTTTCTTCTTCTTCCCAGCTCTAGATTTTTTCTTCTTCTTCCCAGCTCTAGCTTTTTTCTTCTTCTTCCCAGCTCTAGGTTTTTTTTCTTCTTCTTCCCAGCTCTAGGTTTTCTCTTCTTCTTCCCAGCTCTAGGTTTTTTCTTCTTCCCAGCTCTAGGTTTTCTCTTATTCTTCCCAGCTCTAGGTTTTTTCTAATTCTAACCGCTACAAAACAAAGGGTGAGCGCAGATTTGCAGTCCAAGGACCACGGCTATGGAACGCTTTACCTACTCACATTCGCATGGAAGAAAACCATCAGGCCTTCAGAAAGAAACTCAAGACCTACCTCTTCTAAGAAGCTGGACAACATAGGACGGATCTAGTGCCTTGAGGCGATTCAGTTCGCATTTGTAGCGCTATACAAATCATTCATTCATTCAGCTCTATTTTTTTTCTTCTTCTTCCCAGCTCTAGGTTTTTTCTTCTTCTTCCCAGCTCTAGGTTTTTTCTTCTTCTTCCCAGCTCTAGCTTTTTTCTTCTTCTTCCCAGCTCTAGGTTTTTTTTCTTCTTCTTCCCAGCTCTAGGTTTTCTCTTCTTCTTCCCAGCTCTAGGTTTTCTCTTCTTCTTCCCAGCTCTAGGTTTTTTCTTCTTCCCAGCTCTAGGTTTTCTCTTATTCTTCCCAGCTCTAGGTTTTTTCTAATTCTAACCGCTACAAAACAAAGGGTGAGCGCAGATTTGCAGTCCAAGGACCACGGCTATGGAACGCTTTACCTACTCACATTCGCATGGAAGAAAACCATCAGGCCTTCAGAAAGAAACTCAAGACCTACCTCTTCTAAGAAGCTGGACAACATAGGACGGATCTAGCGCCTTGAGGCGATTCAGTTCGCATTTGTAGCGCTATACAAATCATTCATTCATTCAGCTCTAGGTTTTTTTCTTCTTCTTCCCAGCTCTAGGTTTTTTCTTCTCCCCAGCTCTAGGTTTTTTCTTCTTCTTCCCAGCTCTAGGTTTTTTCTTCTTCTTCCCAGCTCCAGGTTTTTTTTCGTTTCTTCCCAACTCTAGGTTTTCTCTTCTTCTTCCCAGCTCTAGGTTTTTTCTTCTTCTTCCCAGCTCTAGGTTTTCTCTTCTTCTTCCCAGCTCTAGGTTTTTTCTAATTCTAACCGCTACAAAGCAAAGGGAGAGCGCAGATTTGCAGTCCAAGGACCACGGCTATAGAAAGCTTTACCTACTCACATTCGCATGGAAGAAAACCATCAGGCCTTCAGAAAGAAACTCAAGACCTACCTCTTCTAAGAAGCTGGACAACATAGGACGGATCTAGCGCCTTGAGGCGATTCAGTTCCTATTTGTAGCGCTATACAAATCATTCATTCATTCAGCTCTAGGTTTTTTCTTCTTCTTCCCAGCTCTAGGTTTTTTCTTCTTCTTCCCAGCTCTAGGTTTTTTTTCTTTTCTTCCCAGCTCTAGGTTTTTTTTCTTTTCTTCCCAGCTCTAGGTTTTTTCTTCTTCTTCCCAGCTCTAGGTTTTTTCTAATTCTAACCGCTACAAAGCAAAGGGAGAGCGCAGATTTGCAGTCCAAGGACCACGGCTATGGAACGCTTTACCTACTCACATTCGCATGGAAGAAAACCATCAGGCCTTCAGAAAGAAACTCAAGACCTACCTCTTCTAAGAAGCTGGACAAAATAGGAGGGATCTAGCGCCTTGAGGCGATTCAGTTCGCATTTGTAGAGCTTTACAAATCATTCATTCAACTCTAGGTTTTTTCTTCTTCTTCCCAGCTCTAGGTTTTTTCTTCTCCCCAGCTCTAGGTTTTTTCTTCTTCTTCCCAGTTCTAGGTTTTTTCTTCGTCTTCCCAGCTCTAGGTTTTTTTTCTTTTCTTCCCAACTCTAGGTTTTCTCTTCTTCTTCCCAGCTGTAGGTTTTTTCTTCTTCCCAGCTCTAGGTTTTTTCTAATTCTAACCGCTACAAAACAAAGGGAGAGCGCAGATTTGCAGTCCAAGGACCACGGCTATGGAACGCTTTACCTACTCACATTCGCATGGAAGAAAACCATCAGGCCTTCATAAAGAAACTCAAGACCTACCTCTTCTAAGAAGCTGAACAACATAGGACGGATCTAGCGCCTTGAGGTGATTCAGTTCGCATTTGTAGCGCTATACAAATCATTCATTCATTCAGCTCTAGGTTTTTTCTTCTTCTCCCCAGCTCTAGGTTTTTTCTTCTTCTTCCCAGCTCTAGGTTTTTTCTTCTTCTTCCCAGCTCTAGGTTTTTTCTTCTTCTTCCCAGCTCTAGGTTTTTTCTTCTTCTTCCCAGCTCTAGGTTTTCTCTTCTTCCCAGCTCTAGGTTTTTTCTTCTTCCCAGCTCTATGTTTTCTCTTCTTCTTCCCAGCTCTAGATTTTTTCTAATTCTAACCGCTACAAAACAAAGGGAGAGCGCAGATTTGCAGTCCAAGGACCACGGCTATGGAACGCTTTACCTACTCACATTCGCATGGAAGAAAACCATCAGGCCTTCAGAAAGTAACTCAAGACCTACCTCTTCTAAGAAGCTGGACAACATAGGACGGATCTAGCGCCTTGAGGCGATTCAGTTCGCATTTGTAGCGCTATACAAATCATTCATTCATTCAGCTCTAGGTTTTTTCTTCTTCTTCCCAGCTCCAGGTTTTTTCTTCTCCCCAGCTCTAGGTTTTTTCTTCTTCTTCCCAGCTCTAGGTTTTTTCTTCTTCTTCCCAGCTCTAGGTTTTTTTTCTTTTCTTCCCAGCTCTAGGTTTTCTCTTCTTCTTCCCAGCTCTAGGTTTTTTCTTCTTCTTCCCAGCTCTAGGTTTTTTCTTCTTCTTCCCAGCTCTAGGTTTTTTCTAATTCTAACCGCTACAAAACGAAGGGAGAGCACAGATTTGCAGTCCAAGGACCACGGCTATGGAACGCTTTACCTACTTACATTCTCATGGAAGAAAACCATCAGGCCTTCAGAAAGAAACTCAAGACCTACCTCTTCTAAGAAGCTGGACAACATAGGACAGATCTAGCGCCTTGAGGCGATTCAGTTCGTATTTGTAGCGCTATAGAAATCATTCATTCATTCAGCTCTAGGTTTTTTTCTTCTTCTTCCCAGCTCTAGGTTTTTTTTTCTTCTTCCCAGCTCTAGGTTTTTTCTTCTTCTTCCCAGCTCTAGTTTTTTTTTCTTTTCTTCCCAGCTCTAGGTTTTCTCTTCTTCTTCCCAGCTCTAGGTTTTCTCTTCTTCTTCCCAGCTCTAGGTTTTCTCTTCTTCTTCCCAGCTGTTGGTTTTTTTCTAATTCTAACCGCTACAAAACAAAGGGAGAGCGCAGATTTGCAGTCCAAGGACCACGGCTATGGAACGCTTTACCTACTCACATTCGCATGGAAGAAAACCATCAGGCCTTCAGAAAGACACTCAAGACCTACCTCTTCTAAGAAGCTGGACAACATAGGACGGATCTAGTGCCTTGAGGCGATTCAGTTCGCATTTGTAGCTCTATACAAATCATTCATTCATTCAGCTCTAGGTTTTTTCTTCTTCCCAGCTCTAGGTTTTTTCTTCTCCCCAGCTCTAGGTTTTTTCTTCTCCCCAGCTCTAGGTTTTTTCTTCTTCTTCCCAGCTCTAGGTTTTTTCTTCTTCTTCCCAGCTCTAGGTTTTTTCTTCTTCTTCCCAGCTCTAGGTTTTCTCTTCTTCCCAGCTCTAGGTTTTTTCTAATTCTAACCGCTACATAACAAAGGGAGAGCGCAGATTTGCAGTCCAAGGACCACGGCTATGGAACGCTTTACCTACTCACATTCGCATGGAAGAAAACCATCAGGCCTTCAGAAAGAAACTCAAGACCTACCTCTTCTAAGAAGCTGGACAACATAGGACGGATCTAGCGCCTTGAGGCGATTCAGTTCGCATTTGTAGCGCTATACAAATCATTCATTCATTCAGCTCTAGGTTTTTTCTTCTTCTTCCCAGCTCTAGGTTTTTTCTTCTCCCCAGCTCTAGGTTTTTTCTTCTTCTTCCCAACTCTAGGTTTTCTCTTCTTCTTCCCAGCTCTAGGTTTTTTCTTCTTCTTCCCAGCTCTAGGTTTTCTCTTCTTCTTCCCAGCTCTAGGTTTTTTCTAATTCTAACCGCTACAAAGCAAAGGGAGAGCGCAGATTTGCAGTCCAAGGACCACGGCTATGGAACGCTTTACCTACTCACATTCGCATGGAAGAAAACCATCAGGCCTTCAGAAAGAAACTCAAGACCTACCTCTTCTAAGAAGCTGGACAACATAGGACAGATCTAGCGCCTTGAGGCGATTCAGTTCGTATTTGTAGCGCTATAAAAATCATTCATTCAGCTCTAGGTTTTTTCTTCTTCTTCCCAGCTCTAGGTTTTTTTTTCTTCTTCCCAGCTCTAGGTTTTTTCTTCTTCTTCCCAGCTCTAGGTTTTTTCTTCTTCTTCCCAGCTCTAGGTTTTTTTTCTTTTCTTCCCAGCTTTAGGTTTTCTCTTCTTCTTCCCAGCTCTAGGTTTTCTCTTCTTCCTCCCAGCTCTAGGTTTTTTCTAATTGTAACCGCTACAAAACAAAGGGAGAGCGCAGATTTGCAGTCCAAGGACCACGGCTATGGAACGCTTTACCTACTCACATTCGCATGGAAGAAAACCATCAGGCCTTCAGAAAGAAACTCAAGACCTACCTCTTCTAAGAAGCTGGACAACATAGGACGGATCTAGCGCCTTGAGGCGATTCAGTTCGCATTTGTAGCGCTATACAAATCATTCATTCATTCAGCTCTATTTTTTTTCTTTTTCTTCCCAGCTCTAGGTTTTTTCTTCTTCATCCCAGCTCTAGGTTTTTTCTTCTTCTTCCCAGCTCTAGCTTATTTCTTCTTCTTCCCAGCTCTAGGTTTTTTTTCTTCTTCTTCCCAGCTCTAGGTTTTCTCTTCTTCTTCCCAGCTCTAGGTTTTCTCTTCTTCTTCCCAGCTCTAGGTTTTTTCTTCTTCCCAGCTCTAGGTTTTCTCTTATTCTTCCCAGCTCTAGGTTTTTTCTAATTCTAACCGCTACAAAACAAAGGGAGAGCGCAGATTTGCAGTCGAAGGACCACGGCTATGGAACGCTTTACCTACTCACATTCGCATGGAAGAAAACCATCAGGCCTTCAGAAAGAAACTCAAGACCTACCTCTTCTAAGAAGCTGGACAACATAGAACGGATCTAGCGCCTTGAGGCGATTCAGTTCACATTTGTAGCGCTATACAAATCATTCATTCATTCAGCTCTAGGTTTTTTTCTTCTTCTTCCCAGCTCTAGGTTTTTTCTTCTCCCCAGCTCTAGGTTTTTTCTTCTTCTTCCCAGCTCTAGGTTTTTTCTTCTTCTTCCCAGCTCTAGGTTTTTTTTCTTTTCTTCCCAACTCTAGGTTTTCTCTTCTTCTTCCCAGCTCTAGGTTTTTTCTTCTTCTTCCCAGCTCTAGGTTTTCTCTTCTTCTTCCCAGCTCTAGGTTTTTTCTAATTCTAACCGCTACAAAGCAAAGGGAGAGCGCAGATTTGCAGTACAAGGACCACGGCTATGGAACGCTTTACCTACTCACATTCGCATGGAAGAAAACCATCAGGCCTTCAGAAAGAAACTCAAGACCTACCTCTTCTAAGAAGCTGGACAACATAGGACGGATCTAGCGTCTTGAGGCGATTCAGTTCGCATTTGTAGCGCTATACAAATCATTCATTCATTCAGCTCTAGGTTTTTTCTTCTTCTTCCCAGCTCTAGGTTTTTTCTTCTCCCCAGCTCTAAGTTTTTTCTTCTTCTTCCCAGCTCTAGGTTTTTTCTTCTTCTTCCCAGCTCTAGGTTTTTTTTCTTTTCTTCCCAGCTCTAGGTTTTCTCTTCTTCTTCCCAGCTCTAGGTTTTTTCTTCTTCTTCCCAGCTCTAGGTTTTCTCTTCTTCTTCCCAGCTCTAGGTTTTTTCTAATTCTAACCGCTACAAAACAAAGGGAGAGCGCAGATTTGCAGTCCAAGGACCACGGCTATGGAACGCTCTACCTACTCACATTCGCATGGAAGAAAACCATCAGGCCTTCAGAAAGAAACTCAAGACCTACCTCTTCTAAGAAGCTGGACAACATAGGACGGATCTAGCGCCTTGAGGCGATTCAGTTCGTATTTGTAGCGCTATACAAATCATTTATTCATTCAGCTCTAGGTTTTTTCTTTTTCTTCCCAGCTCTAGGTTTTTTCTTCTTCTTCCCAGCTCTAGGTTTTTTCTTCTTCTTCCCAGCTCTAGGTTTTTTTTCTTTTCTTCCCAGCTCTATGTTTTCTCTTCTTCTTCCCAGCTCTAGGTTTTCTCTTCTTCTTCCCAGCTCTAGGTTTTTTCTTCTTCTTCCCAGCTCTAGGTTTTCTCATCTTCTCCCAGCTCTAGGTCTTTTCTAATTCTAACCGCTACAAAACAAAGGGAGAGCACAGATTTGCAGTCCAAGGACCACGGCTATGGAATGCTTTACCTACTTACATTCTCATGGAAGAAAACCATCAGGCCTTCAGAAAGAAACTCAAGACCTACCTCTTCTAAGAAGCTGGACAACATAGGACAGATCTAGCGCCTTGAGGCGATTCAGTTCGTATTTGTAGCGCTATACAAATCATTCATTCAGCTCTATTTTTTTTCTTCTTCTTCCCAGCTCTAGGTTTTTTTCTTCTTCTTCCCAGCTCTAGGTTTTTTCTTCTTCTTCCCAGCTCTAGGTTTTTTTTCTTCTTCCCAGCTCTAGGTTTTCTCTTCTTCTTCCCAGCTCTAGGTTTTTTCTTCTTCTTCCCAGCTCTAGGTTTTCTCTTCTTCTTCCCAGCTCTAGGTTTTTTCTAATTCTAACCGCTACAAAACAAAGGGAGAGCACAGATTTGCAGTCCAAGGACCACGGCTATGGAATGCTTTACCTACTTACATTCTCATGGAAGAAAACCATCAGGCCTTCAGAAAGAAACTCAAGACCTACCTCTTCTAAGAAGCTGGACAACATAGGACAGATCTAGCGCCTTGAGGCGATTCAGTTCGTATTTGTAGCGCTATACAAATCATTTATTCATTCAGCTCTAGGTTTTTTCTTCTTCTTCCCAGCTCTAGGTTTTTTCTTCTTCTTCCCAGCTCTAGGTTTTTTCTTCTTCTTCCCAGCTCTAGGTTTTTTTTCTTTTCTTCCCAGCTCTATGTTTTCTCTTCTTCTTCCCAGCTCTAGGTTTTTTTTCTTTTCTTCCCAGCTCTAGGTTTTCTCTTCTTCTTCCCAGCTCTAGGTTTTTTCTTCTTCTTCCCAGCTCTAGGTTTTTTCTAATTCTAACCGCTACAAAACAAAGGGAGAGCGCAGATTTGCAGTCCAAGGACCACGGCTATGGAACGCTCTACCTACTCACATTCGCATGAAAGAAAACCATCAGGCCTTCAGAAAGAAACTCAAGACCTACCTCTTCTAAGAAGCTGGACAACATAGGACGGATCTAGCAACTTGAGGCGATTCAGTTCGTATTTGTAGCGCTATACAAATCATTTATTCATTCAGCTCTAGGTTTTTTCTTCTTCTTCCCAGCTCTAGGTTTTTTCTTCTTCTTCCCAGCTCTAGGTTTTTTCTTCTTCTTCCCAGCTCTAGGTTTTTTTTCTTTTCTTCCCAGCTCTATGTTTTCTCTTCTTCTTCCCAGCTCTAGGTTTTCTCTTCTTCTTCCCAGCTCTAGGTTTTTTCTTCTTCTTCCCAGCTCTAGGTTTTCTCTTCTTCTTCCCAGCTCTAGGTCTTTTCTAATTCTATCCGCTACAAAACAAAGGGAGAGCACAGATTTGCATTCCAAGGACCACGGCTATGGAATGCTTTACCTACTTACATTCTCATGGAAGAAAACCATCAGGCCTTCAGAAAGAAACTCAAGACCTACCTCTTCTAAGAAGCTGGACAACATAGGACAGATCTAGCGCCTTGAGGCGATTCAGTTCGTATTTGTAGCGCTATACAAATCATTCATTCAGCTCTATTTTTTTTCTTCTTCTTCCCAGCTCTAGGTTTTTTCTTCTTCTTCCCAGCTCTAGGTTTTTTCTTCTTCTTCCCAGCTCTAGGTTTTTTTTCTTCTTCCCAGCTCTAGGTTTTCTCTTCTTCTTCCCAGCTCTAGGTTTTTTCTAATTCTAACCGCTACAAAGCAAAGGCAGAGCGCAGATCTGCAGTCCAAGGACCACGGCTATGGAACGCTTTACCTACTCACATTCGCATGGAAGAAAACCATCAGGCCTTCAGAAAGAAACTCAAGACCTACCTCTTCTAAGAAGCTGGACAACATAGGACGGATCTAGCGCCTTGAGGCGATTCAGTTCCTATTTGTAGCGCTATACAAATCATTCATTCATTCAGCTCTAGGTTTTTTCTTCTTCTTCCCAGCTCTAGGTTTTTTCTTCTCCCCAGCTCTAGGTTTTTCTTCTTCTTCCCAGCTCTAGGTTTTTTCTTCTTCTTCCCAGCTCTAGGTTTTTTTTCTTTTCTTCCCAGCTCTAGGTTTTCTCTTCTTCTTCCCAGCTCTAGGTTTTTTCTTCTTCTTCCCAGCTCTAGGTTTTTTCTAATTCTAACCGCTACAAAACAAAGGGAGAGCGCAGATTTGCAGTCCAAGGACCACGGCTATGGAACACTCTACCTACTCACATTCGCATGAAAGAAAACCATCAGGCCTTCAGAAAGAAACTCAAGACCTACCTCTTCTAAGAAGCTGGACAACATAGGACGGATCTAGCAACTTGAGGCGATTCAGTTCGTATTTGTAGCGCTATACAAATCATTTATTCATTCAGCTCTAGGTTTTTTCTTCTTCTTCCCAGCTCTAGGTTTTTTCTTCTTCTTCCCAGCTCTAGGTTTTTTCTTCTTCTTCCCAGCTCTAGGTTTTTTTTCTTTTCTTCCCAGCTCTATGTTTTCTCTTCTTCTTCCCAGCTCTAGGTTTTCTCTTCTTCTTCCCAGCTCTAGGTTTTTTCTTCTTCTTCCCAGCTCTAGGTTTTCTCATCTTCTCCCAGCTCTAGGTCTTTTCTAATTCTAACCGCTACAAAACAAAGGGAGAGCACAGATTTGCAGTCCAAGGACCACGGCTATGGAATGCTTTACCTACTTACATTCTCATGGAAGAAAACCATCAGGCCTTCAGAAAGAAACTCAAGACCTACCTCTTCTAAGAAGCTGGACAACATAGGACAGATCTAGCGCCTTGAGGCGATTCAGTTCGTATTTGTAGCGCTATACAAATCATTCATTCAGCTCTATTTTTTTTCTTCTTCTTCCCAGCTCTAGGTTTTTTTCTTCTTCTTCCCAGCTCTAGGTTTTTTCTTCTTCTTCCCAGCTCTAGGTTTTTTTTCTTCTTCCCAGCTCTAGGTTTTCTCTTCTTCTTCCCAGCTCTAGGTTTTTTCTTCTTCTTCCCAGCTCTAGGTTTTCTCTTCTTCTTCCCAGCTCTAGGTTTTTTCTAATTCTAACCGCTACAAAACAAAGGGAGAGCACAGATTTGCAGTCCAAGGACCACGGCTATGGAATGCTTTACCTACTTACATTCTCATGGAAGAAAACCATCAGGCCTTCAGAAAGAAACTCAAGACCTACCTCTTCTAAGAAGCTGGACAACATAGGACAGATCTAGCGCCTTGAGGCGATTCAGTTCGTATTTGTAGCGCTATACAAATCATTCATTCATTCAGCTCTATTTTTTTTCTTCTTCTTCCCAGCTCTAGGTTTTTTCTTCTTCTTCCCAGCTCTAGGTTTTTTCTTCTTCTTCCCAGCTCTAGGTTTTTTTTCTTCTTCTTCCCAGCTCTAGGTTTTCTCTTCTTCTTCCCAGCTCTAGGTTTTCTCTTCTTCCCAGCTCTAGGTTTTTTCTTCTTCTTCCCAGCTCTAGGTTTTTTCTAATTCTAACCGCTACAAATCAAAGGGAGAGCGCAGATTTTCAGTCCAAGGACCACGGCTATGGAAGGCTTTACCTACTCACATTTGCATGGAAGAAAACCATCAGGCCTTCAGAAAGAAACTCAAGACCTACCTCTTCTAAGAAGCTTGACAACATAGGACGGATCTAGCGCCTTGAGGCGATTCAGTTCGCATTTGTAGCGCTATACAAATCATTCATTCATTCAGCTCTAGGTTTTTTCTTCTTCTTCCCAGCTCTTGGTTTTTTCTTCTCCCCAGCTCTAGGTTTTTTCTTCTTCTTCCCAGCTCTAGGTTTTTTCTTCTTCTTCCCAGCTCTAGGTTTTTTTTCTTTTCTTCCCAGCTCTAGGTTTTCTCTTCTTCTTCCCAGCTCTAGGTTTTCTCTTCTTCTTCCCAGCTCTAGGTTTTTTCTTCTTCTTCCCAGCTCTAGGTTTTCTCTTCTTCTTCCCAGCTCTAGGTTTTTTCTAATTCTAACCGCTACAAAACAAAGGGAGAGCTCAGATTTGCAGTCCAAGGACCACGGCTATGGAATGCTTTACCTACTTACATTCTCATGGAAGAAAACCATCAGGCCTTCAGAAAGAAACTCAAGACCTACCTCTTCTAAGAAGCTGGACAACATAGGACAGATCTAGCGCCTTGAGGCGATTCAGTTCGTATTTGTAGCGCTATACAAATCATTCATTCATTCAGCTCTATTTTTTTTCTTCTTCTTCCCAGCTCTAGGTTTTTTCTTCTTCCCAGCTCTAGGTTTTTTCTTCTTCTTCCCAGCTCTAGGTTTTTTTTCTTCTTCTTCCCAGCTCTAGGTTTTCTCTTCTTCTTCCCAGCTCTAGGTTTTCTCTTCTTCTTCCCAGCTCTAGGTTTTTTCTAATTCTAACCGCTACAAAACAAAGGTAGAGCGCAGATTTGCAGTCCAAGGACCACGGCTATGGAACGCTTTACCTACTCACATTCGCATGGAAGAAAACCATCAGGCCTTCAGAAAGAAACTCAAGACCTACCTCTTCTAAGAAGCTGGACAACATAGGACGGATCTAGCGCCTTGAGGCGATTCAGTTCGTATTTGTAGTGCTATACAAATCATTCATTCATTCAGCTCTAGGTTTTTTCTTCTTCCCAGCTCTAGGTTTTTTCTTCTCCCCAGTTCTAGATTTTTTCTTCTTCTTCCCAGCTCTAGGTTTTTTCTTCTTCTTCCCAGCTCTAGGTTTTCTCTTCTTCTTCCCAGCTCTAGGTTTTTTCTTCTTCCCAGCTCTAGGTTTTCTCTTCTTCCCAGCTCTAGGTTTTTTCTAATTCTAACCGCTACAAAACAAAGGGAGAGCACAGATTTGCAGTCCAAGGACCACGGCTATGGAACGCTTTACCTACTTACATTCTCATGGAAGAAAACCATCAGGCCTTCAGAAAGAAACTCAAGACCTACCTCTTCTAAGAAGCTGGACAACATAGGACAGATCTAGCGCCTTGAGGCGATTCAGTTCGTATTTGTAGCGCTATACAAATCATTCATTCATTCAGCTCTATGTTTTTTCTTCTTCTTCCCAGCTCTAGGTTTTTTTTCTTCTTCCCAGCTTTAGGTTTTTTCTTCTTCTTCCCAGCTCTAGGTTTTTTCTTCTTCCCAGCTCTAGGTTTTTTCTTCTTCTTCCCAGCTCTAGGTTTTTTCTTCTTCTTCCCAGCTCTAGGTTTTTTTTCTTTTCTTCCCAGCTCTAGGTTTTTTCTTCTTCTTCCCAGCTCTAGGTTTTTTCTAATTCTAACCACTACAAAGCAAAGGGAGAGCGCAGATTTGCAGTCCAAGGACCACGGCTATGGAACGCTTTACCTACTCACATTCGCATGGAAGAAAACCATTAGGCCTTCAGAAAGAAACTCAAGACCTACCTCTTCTAAGAAGCTGGACAACATAGGAGGGATCTAGCGCCTTGAGGCGATTCAGTTCGCATTTGTAGAGCTGTACAAATCATTCATTCAGCTCTAGGTTTTTTCTTCTTCTTCCCAGCTCTAGGTTTTTTCTTGTCCCCAGCTCTAGGTTTTTTCTTCTTCCCAGTTCTAGGTTTTTTCTTCTTCTTCCCAGCTCTAGGTTTTTTTTCTTTTCTTCCCAACTCTAGGTTTTCTCTTCTTCTTCCCAGCTCTAGGTTTTCTCTTCTTCTTCCCAGCTCTAGGTTTTTTCCTCTTCCCAGCTCTAGGTTTTTTCTAATTCTAACCGCTACAAAACAAAGGGAGAGCGCAGATTTGCAGTCCAAGGACCACGGCTATGGAACGCTTTACCTACTCACATTCGCATGGAAGAAAACCATCAGGCCTTCAGAAAGAAACTCAAGACCTACCTCTTCTAAGAAGCTGGACAACATAGGACGGATCTAGCGCCTTGAGGCGATTCAGTTCGCATTTGTAGCGCTATACAAATCATTCATTCATTCAGCTCTAGGTTTTTTCTTCTTCTCCCCAGCTCAAGGTTTTTTCTTCTTCTTCCCAGCTCTAGGTTTTTTCTTCTTCTTCCCAGCTCTAGGTTTTTTCTTCTTCTTCCCAGCTCTAGGTTTTCTCTTCTTCTTCCCAGCTCTAGGTTTTTTCTTCTTCCCAGCTCTAGGTTTTCTCTTCTTCTTCCCAGCTCTAGATTTTTTCTAATTCTAACCGCTACAAAACAAAGGGAGAGCGCAGATTTGCAGTCCAAGGACCACGGCTATGGAACGCTTTACCTACTCACATTCGCATGGAAGAAAACCATCAGGCCTTCAGAAAGAAACTCAAGACCTACCTCTTCTAAGAAGCTGGACAACATAGGACGGATCTAGCGCCTTGAGGCGATTCAGTTCGCATTTGTAGAGCTATACAAATCATTCATTCATTCAGCTCTAGGTTTTTTCTTCTTCTTCCCAGCTCTAGGTTTTCTCTTCTCCCCAGCTCTAGGTTTTTTCTTCTTCTTCCCAGCTCTAGGTTTTTTCTTCTTCTTCCCAGCTCTAGGTTTTTTTTCTTTTCTTCCCAGCTCTAGGTTTTCTCTTCTTCTTCCCAGCTCTAGGTTTTTTCTTCTTCTTCCCAGCTCTAGGTTTTTTCTAATTCTAACCGCTACAAAACGAAGGGAGAGCACAGATTTGCAGTCCAAGGACCACGGCTATGGAACGCTTTACCTACTTACATTCTCATGGAAGAAAACCATCAGGCCTTCAGAAAGAAACTCAAGACCTACCTCATCTAAGAAGCTGGACAACATAGGACAGATCTAGCGCCTTGAGGCGATTCAGTTCGTATTTGTAGCGCTATACAAATCATTCATTCATTCAGCTCTAGGTTTTTTTCTTCTTCTTCCCAGCTCTAGGTTTTTTTTTCTTCTTCCCAGCTCTAGGTTTTTTCTTCTTCTTCCCAGCTCTAAGTTTTTTTTCTTTTCTTCCCAGCTCTAGGTTTTCTCTTCTTCTTCCCAGCTCTAGGTTTTTTCTTCTTCTTCCCAGCTCTAGGTTTTCTCTTCTTCTTCCCAGCTCTAGGTTTTTTCTTCTTCTTCCCAGCTCTAGGTTTTTTCTAATTCTAACCGCTACAAAACAAAGGGAGAGCACAGATTTGCAGTCCAAGGACCACGGCTATGGAACGCTTTACCTACTTACATTCTCATGGAAGAAAACCATCAGGCCTTCAGAAAGAAACTCAAGACCTACCTCATCTAAGAAGCTGGACAACATAGGACAGATCTAGCGCCTTGAGGCGATTCAGTTCGTATTTGTAGCGCTATACAAATCATTCATTCATTCAGCTCTAGGTTTTTTTCTTCTTCTTCCCAGCTCTAGGTTTTTTTTCTTCTTCCCAGCTCTAGGTTTTTTCTTCTTCTTCCCAGCTCTAGGTTTTTTTTCTTTTCTTCCCAGCTCTAGGTTTTCTCTTCTTCTTCCCAGCTCTAGGTTTTTTCTTCTTCTTCCCAGCTCTAGGTTTTCTCTTCTTCTTCCCAGCTCTAGGTTTTTTCTAATTCTAACCGCTACAAAACAAAGGGAGAGCACAGATTTGCAGTCCAAGGACCACGTCTATGGAATGCTTTACCTACTTACATTCTCATGGAAGAAAACCATCAGGCCTTCAGAAAGAAACTCAAGACCTACCTCTTCTAAGAAGCTGGACAACATAGGACAGATCTAGCGCCTTGAGGTGATTCAGTTCGTATTTGTAGCGCTATACAAATCATTCATTCATTCAGCTCTATTTTTTTTCTTCTTCTTCCCAGCTCTAGGTTTTTTCTTCTTCTTCCCAGCTCTAGGTTTTTTTTCCTTCTTCTTCCCAGCTCTAGGTTTTCTCTTCTTCTTCCCAGCTCTAGGTTTTTTCTTCTTCTTCCCAGCTCTAGGTTTTTTCTAATTCTAACCACTACAAAACAAAGGGAGAGCGCAGATTTGCAGTCCAAGGACCACGGCTATGGAACGCTCTACCTACTCACATTCGCATGGAAGAAAACCATCAGGCCTTCAGAAAGAAACTCAAGACCTACCTCTTCTAAAAAGCTGGACAACATAGGACGGATCTAGCGCCTTGAGGCGATTCAGTTCGCATTTGTAGAGCTATACAAATCATTCATACATTCAGCTCTAGGTTTTTTCTTCTTCTTCCCAGCTCTAGGTTTTCTCTTCTCCCCAGCTCTAGGTTTTTTCTTCTTCTTCCCAGCTCTAGGTTTTTTTTCTTTTCTTCCCAGCTCTAGGTTTTCTCTTCTTCTTCCCAGCTCTAGGTTTTTTCTTCTTCTTCCCAGCTCTAGGTTTTTTCTAATTCTTACCGCTACAAAACGAAGGGAGAGCACAGATTTGCAGTCCAAGGACCACGGCTATGGAACGCTTTACCTACTTACATTCTCATGGAAGAAAACCATCAGGCCTTCAGAAAGAAACTCAAGACCTACCTCTTCTAAGAAGCTGGACAACATAGGACGGATCTAGCGCCTTGAGGCGATTCAGTTCGTATTTGTAGCGCTATACAAATCATTCATTCATTCAGCTCTAGGTTTTTTTTCTTCTTCTTCCCAGCTCTAGGTTTTTTTTTCTTCTTCCCAGCTCTAGGTTTTTTCTTCTTCTTCCCAGCTCTAGGTTTTTTTTCTTTTCTTCCCAGCTCTAGGTTTTCTCTTCTTCTTCCCAGCTCTAGGTTTTTTCTTCTTCTTCCCAGCTCTAGGTTTTCTCTTCTTCTTCCCAGCTCTAGGTTTTCTCTTCTTCTTCCCAGCTCTAGGTTTTTTCTAATTCTAACCGCTACAAAACAAAGGGAGAGCACAGATTTGCAGTCCAAGGACCACGGCTATGGAATGCTTTACCTACTTACATTCTCATGGAAGAAAACCATCAGGCCTTCAGAAAGAAACTCAAGACCTACCTCTTCTAAGAAGCTGGACAACATAGGACAGATCTAGCGCCTTGAGGCGATTCAGTTCGTATTTGTAGCGCTATGCAAATCATTCATTCATTCAGCTCTATTTTTTTTCTTCTTCTTCCCAGCTCTAGGTTTTTTCTTCTTCTTCCCAGCTCTAGGTTTTTTCTTCTCCCCAGCTCTAGGTTTTTCTTCTTCTTCCCAGCTCTAGGTTTTTTCTTCTTCTTCCCAGCTCTAGGTTTTTTTTCTTTTCTTCCCAGCTCTAGGTTTTCTCTTCTTCTTCCCAGCTCTAGGTTTTTTCTTCTTCTTCCCAGCTCTAGGTTTTTTCTAATTCTAACCGCTACAAAACAAAGGGAGAGCGCAGATTTGCAGTCCAAGGACCACGGCTATGGAACACTCTACCTACTCACATTCGCATGAAAGAAAACCATCAGGCCTTCAGAAAGAAACTCAAGACCTACCTCTTCTAAGAAGCTGGACAACATAGGACGGATCTAGCAACTTGAGGCGATTCAGTTCGTATTTGTAGCGCTATACAAATCATTTATTCATTCAGCTCTAGGTTTTTTCTTCTTCTTCCCAGCTCTAGGTTTTTTCTTCTTCTTCCCAGCTCTAGGTTTTTTCTTCTTCTTCCCAGCTCTAGGTTTTTTTTCTTTTCTTCCCAGCTCTATGTTTTCTCTTCTTCTTCCCAGCTCTAGGTTTTCTCTTCTTCTTCCCAGCTCTAGGTTTTTTCTTCTTCTTCCCAGCTCTAGGTTTTCTCATCTTCTCCCAGCTCTAGGTCTTTTCTAATTCTAACCGCTACAAAACAAAGGGAGAGCACAGATTTGCAGTCCAAGGACCACGGCTATGGAATGCTTTACCTACTTACATTCTCATGGAAGAAAACCATCAGGCCTTCAGAAAGAAACTCAAGACCTACCTCTTCTAAGAAGCTGGACAACATAGGACAGATCTAGCGCCTTGAGGCGATTCAGTTCGTATTCGTAGCGCTATACAAATCATTCATTCAGCTCTATTTTTTTTCTTCTTCTTCCCAGCTCTAGGTTTTTTTCTTCTTCTTCCCAGCTCTAGGTTTTTTCTTCTTCTTCCCAGCTCTAGGTTTTTTTTCTTCTTCCCAGCTCTAGGTTTTCTCTTCTTCTTCCCAGCTCTAGGTTTTTTCTTCTTCTTCCCAGCTCTAGGTTTTCTCTTCTTCTTCCCAGCTCTAGGTTTTTTCTAATTCTAACCGCTACAAAACAAAGGGAGAGCACAGATTTGCAGTCCAAGGACCACGGCTATGGAATGCTTTACCTACTTACATTCTCATGGAAGAAAACCATCAGGCCTTCAGAAAGAAACTCAAGACCTACCTCTTCTAAGAAGCTGGACAACATAGGACAGATCTAGCGCCTTGAGGCGATTCAGTTCGTATTTGTAGCGCTATACAAATCATTCATTCATTCAGCTCTATTTTTTTTCTTCTTCTTCCCAGCTCTAGGTTTTTTTTCTTCTTCCCAGCTTTAGGTTTTTTCTTCTTCTTCCCAGCTCTAGGTTTTTTCTTCTTCTTCCCAGCTCTAGGTTTTTTTTCTTCTTCTTCCCAGCTCTAGGTTTTCTCTTCTTCTTCCCAGCTCTAGGTTTTCTCTTCTTCTTCCCAGCTCTAGGTTTTTTCTTCTTCTTCCCAGCTCTAGGTTTTTTCTAATTCTAACCGCTACAAATCAAAGGGAGAGCGCAGATTTTCAGTCCAAGGACCACGGCTATGGAAGGCTTTACCTACTCACATTTGCATGGAAGAAAACCATCAGGCCTTCAGAAAGAAACTCAAGACCTACCTCTTCTAAGAAGCTTGACAACATAGGACGGATCTAGCGCCTTGAGGCGATTCAGTTCGCATTTGTAGCGCTATACAAATCATTCATTCATTCAGCTCTAGGTTTTTTCTTCTTCTTCCCAGCTCTTGGTTTTTTCTTCTCCCCAGCTCTAGGTTTTTTCTTCTTCTTCCCAGCTCTAGGTTTTTTCTTCTTCTTCCCAGCTCTAGGTTTTTTTTCTTTTCTTCCCAGCTCTAGGTTTTCTCTTCTTCTTCCCAGCTCTAGGTTTTCTCTTCTTCTTCCCAGCTCTAGGTTTTTTCTTCTTCTTCCCAGCTCTAGGTTTTCTCTTCTTCTTCCCAGCTCTAGGTTTTTTCTAATTCTAACCGCTACAAAACAAAGGGAGAGCTCAGATTTGCAGTCCAAGGACCACGGCTATGGAATGCTTTACCTACTTACATTCTCATGGAAGAAAACCATCAGGCCTTCAGAAAGAAACTCAAGACCTACCTCTTCTAAGAAGCTGGACAACATAGGACAGATCTAGCGCCTTGAGGCGATTCAGTTCGTATTTGTAGCGCTATACAAATCATTCATTCATTCAGCTCTATTTTTTTTCTTCTTCTTCCCAGCTCTAGGTTTTTTCTTCTTCCCAGCTCTAGGTTTTTTCTTCTTCTTCCCAGCTCTAGGTTTTTTTTCTTCTTCTTCCCAGCTCTAGGTTTTCTCTTCTTCTTCCCAGCTCTAGGTTTTCTCTTCATCTTCCCAGCTCTAGGTTTTTTCTAATTCTAACCGCTACAAAACAAAGGTAGAGCGCAGATTTGCAGTCCAAGGACCACGGCTATGGAACGCTTTACCTACTCACATTCGCATGGAAGAAAACCATCAGGCCTTCAGAAAGAAACTCAAGACCTACCTCTTCTAAGAAGCTGGACAACATAGGACGGATCTAGCGCCTTGAGGCGATTCAGTTCGTATTTGTAGTGCTATACAAATCATTCATTCATTCAGCTCTAGGTTTTTTCTTCTTCTTCCCAGCTCTAGGTTTTTTCTTCTCCCCAGTTCTAGATTTTTTCTTCTTCTTCCCAGCTCTAGGTTTTTCTTCTTCTTCCCAGCTCTAGGTTTTCTCTTCTTCTTCCCAGCTCTAGGTTTTTTCTTCTTCCCAGCTCTAGGTTTTCTCTTCTTCCCAGCTCTAGGTTTTTTCTAATTCTAACCGCTACAAAACAAAGGGAGAGCACAGATTTGCAGTCCAAGGACCACGGCTATGGAACGCTTTACCTACTTACATTCTCATGGAAGAAAACCATCAGGCCTTCAGAAAGAAACTCAAGACCTACCTCTTCTAAGAAGCTGGACAACATAGGACAGATCTAGCGCCTTGAGGCGATTCAGTTCGTATTTGTAGCGCTATACAAATCATTCATTCATTCAGCTCTATGTTTTTTCTTCTTCTTCCCAGCTCTAGGTTTTTTTTCTTCTTCCCAGCTTTAGGTTTTTTCTTCTTCTTCCCAGCTCTAGGTTTTTTCTTCTTCCCAGCTCTAGGTTTTTTCTTCTTCTTCCCAGCTCTAGGTTTTTTCTTCTTCTTCCCAGCTCTAGGTTTTTTTTCTTTTCTTCCCAGCTCTAGGTTTTTTCTTCTTCTTCCCAGCTCTAGGTTTTTTCTAATTCTAACCACTACAAAGCAAAGGGAGAGCGCAGATTTGCAGTCCAAGGACCACGGCTATGGAACGCTTTACCTACTCACATTCGCATGGAAGAAAACCATTAGGCCTTCAGAAAGAAACTCAAGACCTACCTCTTCTAAGAAGCTGGACAACATAGGAGGGATCTAGCGCCTTGAGGCGATTCAGTTCGCATTTGTAGAGCTGTACAAATCATTCATTCAGCTCTAGGTTTTTTCTTCTTCTTCCCAGCTCTAGGTTTTTTCTTCTCCCCAGCTCTAGGTTTTTTCTTCTTCCCAGTTCTAGGTTTTTTCTTCTTCTTCCCAGCTCTAGGTTTTTTTTCTTTTCTTCCCAACTCTAGGTTTTCTCTTCTTCTTCCCAGCTCTAGGTTTTCTCTTCTTCTTCCCAGCTCTAGGTTTTTTCCTCTTCCCAGCTCTAGGTTTTTTCTAATTCTAACCGCTACAAAACAAAGGGAGAGCGCAGATTTGCAGTCCAAGGACCACGGCTATGGAACGCTTTACCTACTCACATTCGCATGGAAGAAAACCATCAGGCCTTCAGAAAGAAACTCAAGACCTACCTCTTCTAAGAAGCTGGACAACATAGGACGGATCTAGCGCCTTGAGGCGATTCAGTTCGCATTTGTAGCGCTATACAAATCATTCATTCATTCAGCTCTAGGTTTTTTCTTCTTCTCCCCAGCTCAAGGTTTTTTCTTCTTCTTCCCAGCTCTAGGTTTTTTCTTCTTCTTCCCAGCTCTAGGTTTTTTCTTCTTCTTCCCAGCTCTAGGTTTTCTCTTCTTCTTCCCAGCTCTAGGTTTTTTCTTCTTCCCAGCTCTAGGTTTTCTCTTCTTCTTCCCAGCTCTAGATTTTTTCTAATTCTAACCGCTACAAAACAAAGGGAGAGCGCAGATTTGCAGTCCAAGGACCACGGCTATGGAACGCTTTACCTACTCACATTCGCATGGAAGAAAACCATCAGGCCTTCAGAAAGAAACTCAAGACCTACCTCTTCTAAGAAGCTGGACAACATAGGACGGATCTAGCGCCTTGAGGCGATTCAGTTCGCATTTGTAGAGCTATACAAATCATTCATTCATTCAGCTCTAGGTTTTTTCTTCTTCTTCCCAGCTCTAGGTTTTCTCTTCTCCCCAGCTCTAGGTTTTTTCTTCTTCTTCCCAGCTCTAGGTTTTTTCTTCTTCTTCCCAGCTCTAGGTTTTTTTTCTTTTCTTCCCAGCTCTAGGTTTTCTCTTCTTCTTCCCAGCTCTAGGTTTTTTCTTCTTCTTCCCAGCTCTAGGTTTTTTCTAATTCTAACCGCTACAAAACGAAGGGAGAGCACAGATTTGCAGTCCAAGGACCACGGCTATGGAACGCTTTACCTACTTACATTCTCATGGAAGAAAACCATCAGGCCTTCAGAAAGAAACTCAAGACCTACCTCATCTAAGAAGCTGGACAACATAGGACAGATCTAGCGCCTTGAGGCGATTCAGTTCGTATTTGTAGCTCTATACAAATCATTCATTCATTCAGCTCTAGGTTTTTTTCTTCTTCTTCCCAGCTCTAGGTTTTTTTTTCTTCTTCCCAGCTCTAGGTTTTTTCTTCTTCTTCCCAGCTCTAAGTTTTTTTTCTTTTCTTCCCAGCTCTAGGTTTTCTCTTCTTCTTCCCAGCTCTAGGTTTTTTCTTCTTCTTCCCAGCTCTAGGTTTTCTCTTCTTCTTCCCAGCTCTAGGTTTTTTCTTCTTCTTCCCAGCTCTAGGTTTTTTCTAATTCTAACCGCTACAAAACAAAGGGAGAGCACAGATTTGCAGTCCAAGGACCACGGCTATGGAACGCTTTACCTACTTACATTCTCATGGAAGAAAACCATCAGGCCTTCAGAAAGAAACTCAAGACCTACCTCATCTAAGAAGCTGGACAACATAGGACAGATCTAGCGCCTTGAGGCGATTCAGTTCGTATTTGTAGCGCTATACAAATCATTCATTCATTCAGCTCTAGGTTTTTTTCTTCTTCTTCCCAGCTCTAGGTTTTTTTTCTTCTTCCCAGCTCTAGGTTTTTTCTTCTTCTTCCCAGCTCTAGGTTTTTTTTCTTTTCTTCCCAGCTCTAGGTTTTCTCTTCTTCTTCCCAGCTCTAGGTTTTTTCTTCTTCTTCCCAGCTCTAGGTTTTCTCTTCTTCTTCCCAGCTCTAGGTTTTTTCTAATTCTAACCGCTACAAAACAAAGGGAGAGCACAGATTTGCAGTCCAAGGACCACGTCTATGGAATGCTTTACCTACTTACATTCTCATGGAAGAAAACCATCAGGCCTTCAGAAAGAAACTCAAGACCTACCTCTTCTAAGAAGCTGGACAACATAGGACAGATCTAGCGCCTTGAGGTGATTCAGTTCGTATTTGTAGCGCTATACAAATCATTCATTCATTCAGCTCTATTTTTTTTCTTCTTCTTCCCAGCTCTAGGTTTTTTCTTCTTCTTCCCAGCTCTAGGTTTTTTTTCCTTCTTCTTCCCAGCTCTAGGTTTTCTCTTCTTCTTCCCAGCTCTAGGTTTTTTCTTCTTCTTCCCAGCTCTAGGTTTTTTCTAATTCTAACCACTACAAAACAAAGGGAGAGCGCAGATTTGCAGTCCAAGGACCACGGCTATGGAACGCTCTACCTACTCACATTCGCATGGAAGAAAACCATCAGGCCTTCAGAAAGAAACTCAAGACCTACCTCTTCTAAAAAGCTGGACAACATAGGACGGATCTAGCGCCTTGAGGCGATTCAGTTCGCATTTGTAGAGCTATACAAATCATTCATACATTCAGCTCTAGGTTTTTTCTTCTTCTTCCCAGCTCTAGGTTTTCTCTTCTCCCCAGCTCTAGGTTTTTTCTTCTTCTTCCCAGCTCTAGGTTTTTTTTCTTTTCTTCCCAGCTCTAGGTTTTCTCTTCTTCTTCCCAGCTCTAGGTTTTTTCTTCTTCTTCCCAGCTCTAGGTTTTTTCTAATTCTTACCGCTACAAAACGAAGGGAGAGCACAGATTTGCAGTCCAAGGACCACGGCTATGGAACGCTTTACCTACTTACATTCTCATGGAAGAAAACCATCAGGCCTTCAGAAAGAAACTCAAGACCTACCTCTTCTAAGAAGCTGGACAACATAGGACGGATCTAGCGCCTTGAGGCGATTCAGTTCGTATTTGTAGCGCTATACAAATCATTCATTCATTCAGCTCTAGGTTTTTTTCTTCTTCTTCCCAGCTCTAGGTTTTTTTTTCTTCTTCCCAGCTCTAGGTTTTTTCTTCTTCTTCCCAGCTCTAGGTTTTTTTTCTTTTCTTCCCAGCTCTAGGTTTTCTCTTCTTCTTCCCAGCTCTAGGTTTTTTCTTCTTCTTCCCAGCTCTAGGTTTTCTCTTCTTCTTCCCAGCTCTAGGTTTTCTCTTCTTCTTCCCAGCTCTAGGTTTTTTCTAATTCTAACCGCTACAAAACAAAGGGAGAGCACAGATTTGCAGTCCAAGGACCACGGCTATGGAATGCTTTACCTACTTACATTCTCATGGAAGAAAACCATCAGGCCTTCAGAAAGAAACTCAAGACCTACCTCTTCTAAGAAGCTGGACAACATAGGACAGATCTAGCGCCTTGAGGCGATTCAGTTCGTATTTGTAGCGCTATGCAAATCATTCATTCATTCAGCTCTATTTTTTTTCTTCTTCTTCCCAGCTCTAGGTTTTTTCTTCTTCTTCCCAGCTCTAGGTTTTTTTTCCTTCTTCTTCCCAGCTCTAGGTTTTCTCTTCTTCTTCCCAGCTCTAGGTTTTTTCTTCTTCTTCCCAGCTCTAGGTTTTTTCTAATTCTAACCACTACAAAACAAAGGGAGAGCGCAGATTTGCAGTCCAAGGACCACGGCTATGGAACGCTCTACCTACTCACATTCGCATGGAAGAAAACCATCAGGCCTTCAGAAAGAAACTCAAGACCTACCTCTTCTAAGAAGCTGGACAACATAGGACGGATCTAGCGCCTTGAGGCGATTCAGTTCGTATTTGTAGCGCTATACAAATCATTTATTCATTCAGCTCTAGGTTTTTTCTTCTTCTTCTCAGCTCTAGGTTTTTTCTTCTTCTTCCCAGCTCTAGGTTTTTTCTTCTTCTTCCCAGCTCTAGGTTTTTTTTCTTTTCTTCCCAGCTCTAGGTTTTCTCTTCTTCTTCCCAGCTCTAGGTTTTCTCTTCTTCTTCCCAGCTCTAGGTTTTTTCTTCTTCTTCCCAGCTCTAGGTTTTTTCTTCTTCTTCCCAGCTCTAGGTTTTCTCTTCTTCTTCCCAGCTCTAGGTTTTTTCTAATTCTAACCGCTACAAAACAAAGGGAGAGCACAGATTTGCAGTCCAAGGACCACGGATATGGAATGCATTACCTACTTACATTCTCATGGAAGAAAACCATCAGGCCTTCAGAAAGAAACTCAAGACCTACCTCTTCTAAGAAGCTGGACAACATAGGACGGATCTAGCGCCTTGAGGCGATTCAGTTCACATTTGTAGCGCTATACAAATCATTCATTCATTCAGCTCTAGGTTTTTTCTTCTTCTTCCCAGCTCTAGGTTTTTTCTTCTCCCCAGCTCTAGGTTTTTTCTTCTTCTTCCCAGCTCTAGGTTTTTTTTCTTTTCTTCCCAGCTGTAGGTTTTTTTTCTTTTCTTCCCAGCTCTAGGTTTTCTCTTCTTCTTCCCAGCTCTAGGTTTTTTCTTCTTCTTCCCAGCTCTAGGTTTTCTCTTCTTCCCCGCTCTAGGTTTTTTCTTTTCAATCTTAGTTTATTTCAGGGAAAAAAGAGAAACATAATACAAATGGAAATGTATCAGAGAGAAAACGTTTGCTACAATAAATTCTTACATCACGTGAATACATGAATTATGTATAAAAGAAGAAAATAATGATATACATCTATACCATATATGAGCATCTGTATATAGTTTGACATAAAGTCTCTGGTTAAACAACAAAATATCACATTGTAAACAAAGGTCTTAAGACACATGGGCAGTGTGTTATATGCGTGGGATCCAACATAAGTTTACTCATGTGGTTTTGCGTATTGGTAATGACGGAGGGAACTCCCCCTACATGATAAGCTGTCGGGACCTTTTTTGCTCACTTATATAAAGTATTTATGTCGTTAAACTAATCTGGGTATATGGCCTTTGTTCACATACTAAGAAAACCTAGTTCAAAACAGAGAGAGAGAAATATATAAAAGAAGGGATGAGAGAATCACTGCGATAGAAGGCAAAGGATGATGAAAAAAGTGTGGCTAGCCAGTAGATGGTAATGGGGCATCTCTGAATAGTCGTCGGAATAACGAAACGTTGCCCACGCGGTCCAGGTGATGGAAAATTGTTTCTCCTTCTCCATTTCCTGCGCCAACAGACGTTCCAAATCTCTAATCTGATCCATCTCCACAACCCAGTCACCCAAAGAGGGTACCACTGTGATTCTCCAGTGGCGGGGAATCACTGTTCTGACTGCGGCTAAAAAGTGGCGCAATATATCTTTTTTAATCGTTTTGAGGGGGCCTGGGAGCAGAGATAGTAGGGCTATCTCTGGAGTAGGTTTAATTGAGGTCGCCATCAGCCTGCTGTATAGATCAAAGACCTTTTGGCAAAGTTTAATGATTGGAGGACATTCCCACCAGATGTGGAGCATTGTCCCTCTAGAGGACATGCACCGCCAGCAGATATCTGACAAGGATGGACTGAACCGTTGGATAGTCGCTGGGCATCTGTACCACCTCGTTAGTAGCTTAAATCCTTTTTCTTGGGACTTAGTCGCTAAGGAAATCCTATGTGTCAGTATAAAGCTTTTTTGCCAATCAGCAGGGGAGATGGAGTGTTGTAGATCCATTTCCCCTTTCTGCGTGTATGTTGGAAGGTCTGGGGCAGATATGTTTAGTAGTATGGGATACAGCAATGATACTACGTGGGCGGGCGGGTCTGTTTGTAAAAGTAGTTCGTCAAAGTCTGATGGGTCAGCCAGGATCTCAGAGATGGAGGAGAAAGTACGTACATATGAGATTAATTGACCCCTCTGTATCCACATTGTTGGGGGCCCTCTGTTCGTCTGGGGGGGTATGTCTGTTCTCAGAGATGGGTCAGCTCGTAAAACCTGTGCTAAGCGTCTATGACTATCCCTATTCCATGGTCCAAATCTGTTACTGTGAACTGCTGGGGGGAAAGCCGGAGTTCCAAAGAGAGGTGTCATTGGGCCCTGTTGTTTAGATAGTTTACCAGTTAAAGTCAGATGATCCCAAATCCGAAGGGTTTGCCGAGTAAGAGCCGCAGAGAATGAACTGTCCTTACACTGCGCTGTAGGAGTCCACGGCAGGGCGCAAAGATCACCCTCAGTGAGATGTCCCTCCAATTGGACCCACAGCTTGGAGGAGGAGTGATGAAACCAGTCTACGATACGTGTGAGTACCGCCGCCTTATGATACGTAAAAGCATCCGGGACCCCCGCTCCCCCCTGGACCTTCGGGAGGGTCATTGTGTCATATTTTATCCTGGGGCGGTTTCCCTTCCATATGAATTTGGAAAAAATCTGTCGAAGCTTTTGAAAGAACGAGGTGGGAATATATATGGGGATGGTTTGAAAAAGATAGAAATCTAGGGAGAACATCCATCTTCAAGACATTTACCCTACCCAACCAAGAGAGCTGTTTAGATGCGTATGAAGCCAGATCTGCTTGTGTTCTGAGAAGTAGAGGGGTAAAGTTACTGGAAAATAGTTGGGATGCGTCTGTTGGAATATGGATTCCCAGATACCGAATAGTAGTAGAGCTTGTCTTGAAGGGGAAGGAGGCTGAGAGCTGTTGGAGAGCCGCCTTTGGATGTGAGATGTTGAGAATTTCTGACTTACTATGATTAACTTTAAAGTTACTAACATTTCCATATCTCCTAAATTCTTGCATAATAGCAGGCAGGGATACTTGCGGTTGGGTGACAAACATGAGTAGGTCATCTGCAAATAGAGCCATTTTGGTATGTATAGGGCCTATATTAATACCATGGATAGCCGGATTGTTTCTAATAGCAATGGCCAAATGTTCCATAACTAGAACCTAGAGAATGGGGGACAAGGGGCACCCCTGTCTCGTTCCATTGTGGATAGTAAATTTTGGAGATAGGGAACCGTTTAGTCTGATCCTAGCGGAAAGCGTTGTATAGAGGGACATTATTCTGGAGATCATGTTCCGGCCTAGGCCTAACTGCTGTAGGGAGAGGCAAAGGAATTGCCAGTCGACACGGTCAAACGCTTTCTCTGCGTCAACCGTAAGGAGGCACAATGGGACATTATGTGTCCGAGCGTAATCCGTAATGAGAAGTGTTTTCAGGGTGTTATCCCTCGCCTCTCTTCCACTCACAAAGCCCACCTGATCTAGGTGTATTAAGCGGGGTAATAATGGTTGTAGTCTATTAGCTAGCACCTTCGCATATATCTTTAGATCTACTCCTATCAGCGATATGGGTCGGTAATTGGCACAAATAGGTCTTTTGTCTGGTTTTGAAATGAGGGTTATATGAGCCTCTAGTGTTTGTGGCGGGAATACTGAGCTCTCAGATATGGAGTTAAACACTTTTGTTAAGAAGGGGGTAAGGAGGGGGGCAAATTGTTTGTAGAATTTTGGGGTGAAGCCATCAGGGCCCGGGCTTTTTCCAGATGGGGTAGATGCAATGGCGCGGGCTACCTCATCTTCCGATATTGGATCCTCAAGATCCTCTATCGTTGCATCATCTAAAGTAGAAAGTGCAGTTTGTGCAATATATGATGCCTGTGTTTCTGCTGTACCGGATGTAGATTCATTGGAGTTTGCCAAAGGTATGCTATATAGGGATTGGTAGAAGTCTCGGAATACCTGTCCCATCTCGGCTGGCGCTGAGACAGTCTTCCCGGTCCTGTCTTGGATCTGTGGTATAAAGGTGTTAGGTTGTTTGGAATGTAGGGTGCGCGCCAGCGATCTACCACATTTATCTTTAAATTTGTATTGGTGAAAGGCTAGTTTGTTTGCAAATGTACGTGCTGACGCTTCGTATAGTTCCTTAAGCTGAGTGCGAGCGGTAGAAACCTCCACCGTGGGGGAATGCTTATGAGTAATCTCAAGCGTTTTGAGTTTGTGTACCGCCGCAGTTATTGCCGCTGAGCTTCTTTTTTCAGGCGAGCGCCCAATTGGATAAATCTACCCCGCAAGACCGCCTTTAATGCCTCCCATTGAATCGGTGGTGAAGTGTCGTCAGAGCTGTGGTCCGCAAAAAAGTTAGTTATAGTCTCTGCTATCTGTGCGTCGAAGCCTGGTTCAGTTAGTAATGAGTCATTTAACCTCCAGGTCCATTCTTTTATTGGGGTAGAAGGGACTGCAAGCGTCAGGGATATTGGTGAGTGGTCGGACCAAATCATAGGATCTATGTCACATTTTGGGGACCAGTCTAAGCAGCCGTGGTCTATTAAAAAGTAATCTAGACGGCTGTAGGAATGATGCACGCTGGAGAAGTGTGTGTAGTTTCGACATTCCGGATATAGTATCCGCCATACATCAAGAAGATGCATGTTATATATGGCACGTTTTAGAACCCGCAGTTTAGGGAAGGAAACAGAAGAACGGGATGTTGAGGAATCCAATAATGGATCCAGGGTAGTATTGAAGTCCCCTACAAGTATGAGTTTACCCTCAGCAAAATCTGCCAGAATCTTTAAATACTGCAAGGCTGAAGGGACTTGATGTGTGTTAGGTAAATAAATATTGGCTATTGTAAATTTAGTCCCCCAAAGGGATATCTTTACAAAGACGTATCTGCCCTGTGGGTCTGTCATATATTCAAGCAATTCGATAGGGAGTGTTTTGTGAAATGCAATAGATACTCCCTTAGATTTTTGTGTCGGGTTGGTACTGTGGAACCACTTATTAAAGTATGTGTTGGAGCAGGAAGGAGTGGAGTCAGATTGGAAGTGGGTCTCCTGCAGTAAGAGCACGTTAACCTGTCTTTTGTGCATCTGATATAGAATTTGTTCCACGTTTGGAGGCAATGTTAAGCCCATTTACATTATATGAACACAATTTCACCTGCGGGTGTGAGGTCATCGTGTGAGCCATGCTGGGGTGCTATAGGTTATAGGAAAAAAAAGTAGTGGAGAGCAGTACTGAGCAAAATAATAAAAAAGTGAATATGCAAATGTGGGGAGGGGGAGAAAGGAATAGGGCAATTTGGTAAGAATAAAGATAAGAGAAGGAGAAACACAAAACAAAAACAAAGAACAAAAAAAAAAAAAGTAAGGTGTAAAGGAAAAGACACCTAATAATATGTGTCTGAGATACTAGTGAGTCTGCTAACGCAGAACACTGCGTGAAATATCACGTGCTAGGCACAAACAGTGCCGTCCTATCGTGGGGGGGAGGTCGAAACAAATGGACCTGAGTCGTGGTCCCGACAGCGAATCAGGCAAATAGAAATTATATGTCGCACACTG
This sequence comes from Aquarana catesbeiana, assembly GCF_042186555.1. Classification (NCBI taxonomy): domain Eukaryota; kingdom Metazoa; phylum Chordata; class Amphibia; order Anura; family Ranidae; genus Aquarana; species Aquarana catesbeiana. Next base: position 441,733 of record NC_133327.1, on the reverse strand, counting down.
AACATTTGATCCGCTTGTGATGCAAGCGACAACTTTTTCCTATAAGAATAAGGATAGTATCTTCTGGGTGGGATTGAAATGACTCCCACCGCAACACAGAAGTACATGGGTGGGGTGAGGGACTGTGAACTAAACCTTGCTATGTTTGTTATTCCCCTCCTGGTACATAGCCTCTATTCCTAAATCTCATCAGATATATAAGGCCAGTTGGTTCAGACTCGTGAATGTGTTTGTCTTTACCTATTTATCAAAATAATAGAAACCCATTTCTATGAACTACTTTTGATGATAACAGTTGGGAACATCCAACTAAATTTGTGGATAAGATTCAGGTATTTAGCCTAAGGGCACATAACTATAACACTTATATTAGTTCCTGTGTGTAGAAAGATTATTCAGCTAAACCCACCATATACATATATATAGGGCAGGGGGGGGAGGCGGAGGATCCGCCCACGGACGCCACCAACCACCCGTGGGTGGCACCGCAAGACCTGTATCTCGCGAAACAGAGATTAAGTAAAACCGGTGGTCAGAGCCCCCCAGAGCGGCATCCCACACCCCCACCATCAACCCCCCAACACATACATCAAAAGGGGGGGTGAGAGAGAACAATTTGGAATGGAACACAAAAACATAGAAAAAACGATTTAGTGCAAAGTGGCATTACCTGACGCCCGTCACAGTGAGGGTCACAGAGTGACTATTACCTATGCTCTCTCCCGAACCCCGGCCAGTTATTAAATTGGCAAAGAGCAGGGAAAGAGCTAGTATTTCCAAGCCCTATACTTACAAAACCTCCTTCCAAGACTACTAGAGAGCTCCGATTTTAAAGAAGAGGAAAGACACAGTCTGAGGGTCATATATAAAACATGACTCCAGAAATATGGCAAGACCACCGGGACCTCTCTGTGGAATGGAAGACAGGTCGAGGCGGTACAAGACATCAATCCCCAACAAGCTGTTGTATCAATCTTCTGGGGAGGTAGGTCCCCTTATCCCCGGGCCGGAGGAGGCTGATCTAGACCTAAGACGTCTACGGCGCTGTGGGAGTGAGCCAAGTCCCATCTGTCGTACTCGATCGTCTGGAGGATCCAGCCAGTTTGTCAGGAAAGTCCTGTCAGTATCAGACGCCCTGTGCGGGCAGTCGCACGCATGCGCACGCGCACCAGGCGGGCTATTTAAACTGATCTGTCACATGAGAATCTTGCTGTCTGCTCTACAGTGTTACGTGTGCACTTCCTGAGAACACTTCCTGTTTCCTGTACTAGACCCGGCTTGTTCCTGATTATCGTAGCTGTCTGCCTGCATCTGATCCCGGCTTGTCTCCGACCATCCCTGCTTTCTGCCTGCATCCGACCCCGGCTTGTCTGACCACTCTTCTGCCTGACCCTTTGGCTCATCTACAGTCCGCCTGGCTATCGATCCGGCTTGTCTGACCTTCCAGTCTGCTGCACCAGTGTTCCAGTCTGCTGTCCTGTGTGTTCCAGCCTGCTATCCAGTTCCAGTCTGCTGTGTGGTTCCAGTCTGCTGCACCAGTGTTCCAGTCTGCTGTCCTGTGTGTTCCAGCCTGCTATCCAGTTCCAGTCTGCTGTGTGGTTCCAGTCTGCTGCACCAGTGTTCCAGTCTGCTGTCCTGTGTGTTCCAGCCTGCTATCCAGTTCCAGTCTGCTGTGTGGTTCCAGTCTGCTGCACCAGTGTTCCAGTCTGCTGTCCTGTGTGTTCCAGCCTGCTATCCAGTTCCAGTCTGCTGTGTGGTTCCAGTCTGCTGCACCAGTGTTCCAGTCTGCTGTCCTGTGTGTTCCAGCCTGCTATCCAGTTCCAGTCTGCTGTGTGGTTCCAGTCTGCTGCACCAGTGTTCCAGTCTGCTGTCCCGTGTGTTCCAGCCTGCTATCCAGTTCCAGTCTGCTGCACCAGTGTTCCAGTCTACCTACCAGATCAGCTTAATCTCCACTGCACAGTGTTTCCAGAGTTCCAGACCTACCTCCTGCTGTTGATCCTGCCAGGCACTCGTGCCACTCCTGACTCTTGTGCTTCCTGTATACCCTACCAGGGCCCTCGAGTCGGAGCTGCAAGAGAGGCCATCCCCTGCAAGTCGGGCTCGTCCACAAGGTACGTGACACAGTTTAAGACATCTACCGGTTCTTGCTCGATAAAGAGGAAAAAGTCCGGCAGTTGATCTGGGTCTGATAGCGTGAACCTGCTGACTCCTCTGGTCACCTTGATGCTAAAGGGGTGTCCCCATGTGTACGAAGCTCCGGCTTGTCATATAAGGTCGAGGAGAGGACGCACCACACGACGCATGTACAGCGTATTGCGAGACAGGTCCGGGTATAGGTGTATAGGGGCTCCAAAAAAGTCTAATGAACCCAGGCTCCAAGCCTTTCGCATGACCTCTTCCTTCAATGTGAAGTAGTGGACCTGACAAAGAACATCTCGGGGGCGACCATCATGTGCCCCCTCCGGACCTCCCACTCTGTGAACACGGTCTATTTCAATTGGTGATGTTGCCTCCCTCCCTAGTACTTTATTGAGGATAGCTATGACAGTGGGTTTCAGCTCTGTTCCAGATGTTGCCTCCGGTATGCCTTGCAGCCTAATGTTATTTCGGCGACTGCGATTTTTGCTGTCTTCTATGCGGAGTTGCTGATGGCGTAGGCGACGGAGGTGTGCCGCGTTTGAGGTTTCAAGTGCTGTTATACGTGCTTCATGGTCATCTTGAGCAGTGGTTAAGACTGACACTGCTTCCTCATTTGCTGTGACTTGTTGTCTAAGAGCATTCAACTCCACGTGAAGGGATTCTTCCATTTTGCTTGCCCATGATTCAAAATCCATTCTGAAGGCAGAAAGGAGGGCTGTAGCTTCCGTTCTGATGGGCTCTCTTGACAGGGGCTGCGGAACTGACTGAGATTCCCTAGCGCCTGCGTCTAGCGGTGCGACTGAGCTCACGGATGAGGCCGAGGGTTCACCCCCGGGGTCTTTGAGTCTCATATTGTTATCTTCCACCGTGCCTGCTGAAGTGGTAGGTGGCGGTTTGGTCTTTCCTGTGGTACGGCCAGGCGCCATCTTGTCTTTGGGGGTCCGAGGGTCGTTAGGCGCCGTTCTAAGAAGATATCTTTGTATGGTGCCTTGGTGAGGGTCAGTGAGTTCTGAGGAGTGTGAGCCAGTTGTCGCCATGTATGTCTCAAGTGTGCTATGCTGTAAACATAGCCTGTCGCTGTCGGGGTGGCACGGTGCTCAGGGACAGGAGTCCTCAGCCATCCATACTTAGGATCTCATTAACTGGGCCAAACTTCCAGGGGGGTGAGGGGGGGGGGGCTGGAGGGGAGAGGCAGAAGCCCAGGTAATGTCACCAGGAGGGCAGTGAGACCTTCAGGACCCAGGTTATGGCACAGGGAGAGTGGCTCTGTTGTAGAGTACAGTATCTGGGTCTGGAGGCTCTGTCCGGGCTAGTAGGCCTCAAGATGGCGGCGACAGGCCTCCAGGAGCGGCCTCCGTCTTCTATCTAATGTCCGTTCGGGCCCCCTCACCCTGCAGCACCCTCCCAGGGATGCCCGGCCTCTTTATGTAGCAGTCCGCTGTCTCTCCGTCCGTGGATCGCGGAACCGGAGGTCGGGGATGTAAAAAGAACAGCAGGCCCCAAAATGGCGGCGGCCGCGGCCTCCAGGGGCGGCTTCTGTGAGCCTCCTTACAGTTATTTAGGCCCCCTGACCTTGCAGCACCTTCCCCAGGATGTCCGGCTTCCCCTGTGCGGCGATCCGTTTCCTCTCCGCCCGCGGATCACGGTACCGGAGGTCGGGGATGTAGGAGGCACAGTAGGCCTCAAGATGGCGGCGGCCTGTAGCAGTTGTAGGCCCGGCCGCGGGCCTGCGGACTCCAAAGCGGCTCGTCAGCTGCAATAATCCCCTCTGGGAATCAAGCAGGTGTCTCCTGGGGATGGCTGGAGAGAGTTTCCAAGCTCTCCTGTCTCCAGAAACCTCCGGATGGCTGTGGATGGTAGCCAGCCAAGCGGAGCTCCTCCGGAGCACGTCCTTCTCGTTCGCCGGTCAGCCACGCCCCCTCTAGGTTTTTTCTAATTCTAACCGCTACAAAACAAAGGGAGAGCGCAGATTTGCAGTCCAAGGACCACGGCTATGGAACGATTTACCTACTCACATTCACATGGAAGAAAACCACCAGGCCTTCAGAAAGAAACTCAAGACCTACCTCTTCTAAGAAGCTGGACAACATAGGACGGATCTAGCGCCTTGAGGCGATTCAGTTCGCATTTGTAGCGCTATACAAATCATTCATTCATTCAGCTCTAGGTTTTTTCTTCTCCCCAGCTCTAGGTTTTTTCTTCTTCTTCCCAGCTCTAGGTTTTTTCTTCTTCTTCCCAGCTCTAGGTTTTTTCTTCTTCTTCCCAGCTCTAGGTTTTTTCTTCTTCTTCCCAGCTCTAGGTTTTTTTTCTTTTCTTCCCAGCTCTAGGTTTTTTTTCTTTTCTTCCCAGCTCTAGGTTTTTTTTTCTTCTTCCCAGCTCTAGGTTTTTTCTAATTCTAACCGCTACAAAGCAAAGGGAGAGCGCAGATTTGCAGTCCAAGGACCACGGCTATGGAACGCTTTACCTACTCACATTCGCATGGAAGAAAACCATCAGGCCTTCAGAAAGAAACTCAAGACCTACCTCTTCTAAGAAGCTGGACAACATAGGAGGGATTTAGCACCTTGAGGCGATTCAGTTCGCATTTGTAGAGCTATACAAATCATTCATTCAGCTCTAGGTTTTTTTCTTCTTCTTCCCAGCTCTAGGTTTTTTCTTCTCCCCAGCTCTAGGTTTTTTCTTCTTCTTCCCAGTTCTAGGTTTTTTCTTCTTCTTCCCAGCTCTAGGTTTTTTTTCTTTTCTTCCCAACTCTAGGTTTTCTCTTCTTCTTCCCAGCTCTAGGTTTTCTCTTCTTCTTCCCAGCTGTAGGTTTTTTCTTCTTCCCAGCTCTAGGTTTTTTCTAATTCTAACCGCTACAAAACAAACGGAGAGCGCAGATTTGCAGTCCAAGGACCACGGCTATGGAACGCTTTACCTACTCACATTCGCATGGAAGAAAACCATCAGGCCTTCAGAAAGAAACTCAAGACCTACCTCTTCTAAGAAGCTGGACAACATAGGACGGATCTAGCGCCTTGAGGCGATTCAGTTCGCATTTGTAGCGCTATACAAATCATTCATTCATTCAGCTCTAGGTTTTTTCTTCTTCTTCCCAGCTCTAGGTTTTTTCTTCTCCCCAGCTCTAGGTTTTTTCTTCTTCTTCCCAGCTCTAGGTTTTTTCTTCTTCCCAGCTCTAGGTTTTTTTTCTTTTCTTCCCAACTCTAGGTTTTCTCTTCTTCTCCCCAGTTCTAGGTTTTCTCTTCTTCTTCCCAGCTCTAGGTTTTCTCTTCTTCTTCCCAGCTCTAGGTTTTTTCTTCTTCTTCCCAGCTCTAGGTTTTTTCTTCTTCTTCCCAGCTCTAGGTTTTCTCTTCTTCTTCCCAGCTCTAGGTCTTCTCTTCTTCTTCCCAGCTCTAGGTTTTTTCTTCTTCCCTGCTCTAGGTTTTCTCTTATTCTTCCCAGCTCTAGGTTTTTTCTAATTCTAACCGCTACAAAACAAAGGGAGAGCGCAGATTTGCAGTCCAAGGACCACGGCTATGGAACGCTTTACCTACTCACATTCGCATGGAAGAAAACCATCAGGCCTTCAGAAAGAAACTCAAGACCTACCTCTTCTAAGAAGCTGGACAACATAGGACGGATCTAGCGCCTTGAGGCGATTCAGTTCGCATTTGTAGCGCTATACAAATCATTCATTCATTCAGCTCTAGGTTTTTTTCTTCTTCCCAGCTCTAGGTTTTTTCTTCTCCCCAGCTCTAGGTTTTTTCTTCTTCTTCCCAGCTCTAGGTTTTTTCTTCTTCTTCCCAGCTCTAGTTTTTTTTTTCTTTGCTTCCCAACTCTAGGTTTTCTCTTCTTCTTCCCAGCTCTAGGTTTTTTATTCTTCTTCCCAGCTCTAGGTTTTCTCTTCTTCTTCCCAGCTCTAGGTTTTTTCTAATTCTAACCGCTACAAAGCAAAGGCAGAGCGCAGATTTGCAGTCCAAGGACCACGGCTATGGAACGCTTTACCTACTCACATTCGCATGGAAGAAAACCATCAGGCCTTCAGAAAGAAACTCAAGACCTACCTCTTCTAAGAAACTGGACAACATAGGACGGATCTAGCGCCTTGAGGCGATTCAGTTCCTATTTGTAGCGCTATACAAATCATTCATTCATTCAGCTCTATTTTTTTTCTTCTTCTTCCCAGCTCTAGGTTTTTTCTTCTTCTTCCCAGCTCTAGGTTTTTTCTTCTTCTTCCCAGCTCTAGGTTTTTTCTTCTTCTTCCCAGCTCTAGGTTTTTTTTCTTCTTCCCAGCTCTAGGTTTTCTCTTCTTCTTCCCAGCTCTAGGTTTTCTCTTCTTCTTCCAAGCTCTAGGTTTTTTCTTCTTCTTCCCAGCTCTAGGTTTTTTCTAATTCTAACCGCTACAAAACAAAGGGAGAGCGCAGATTTGCAGTCCAAGGACCACGGCTATGGAACGCTCTACCTACTCACATTCGCATGGAAGAAAACCATCAGGCCTTCAGAAAGAAACTCAAGACCTACCTCTTCTAAGAAGCTGGACAACATAGGACGGATCTAGCGCCTTGAGGCGATTCAGTTCATATTTGTAGCGCTATACAAATCATTTATTCATTCAGCTCTAGGTTTTTTCTTCTTCTTCCCAGCTCTAGGTTTTTTCTTCTTCCCAGCTCTAGGTTTTTTCTTCTTCTTCCCAGCTCTAGGTTTTTTTTCTTTTCTTCCCAGCTCTAGGTTTTCTCTTCTTCTTCCCAGCTCTAGGTTTTCTCTTCTTCTTCCCAGCTCTAGGTTTTTTCTTCTTCTTCCCAGCTCTAGGTTTTCTCTTCTTCTTCCCAGCTCTAGGTTTTTTCTAATTCTAACCGCTACAAAACAAAGGGAGAGCACAGATTTGCAGTCCAAGGACCAAGGCTATGGAATGTTTTACCTACTTACATTCTAATGGAAGAAAACCATCAGGCCTTCAGAAAGAAATTCAAGACCTACCTCTTCTAAGAAGCTGGACAACATAGGACAGATCTAGCGCCTTGAGGCGATTCAGTTCGTATTTGTAGCGCTATACAAATCATTCATTCATTCAGCTCTAGGTTTTTTCTTCTTCCCAGCTCTAGGTTTTTTCTTCTCCCCAGCTCTAGGTTTTTTCTTCTTCTTCCCAGCTCTAGGTTTTTTCTTCTCCCCAGCTCTAGGTTTTTTCTTCTTCCCAGCTCTAGGTTTTTTCTTCTTCTTCCCAGCTCTAGGTCTTTTCTAATTCTAACCGCTACAAAACAAAGGGAGAGCACAGATTTGCAGTCCAAGGACCACGGCTATGGAATGCTTTACCTACTTACATTCTCATGGAAGAAAACCATCAGGCCTTCAGAAAGAAACTCAAGACCTACCTCTTCTAAGAAGCTGGACAACATAGGACAGATCTAGCGCCTTGAGGCGATTCAGTTCGTATTTGTAGCGCTATACAAATCATTCATTCATTCAGCTCTATTTTTTTTCTTCTTCTTCCCAGCTCTAGTTTTTTTCTTCTTCTTCCCAGCTCTAGGTTTTTTCTTCTTCTTCCCAGCTCTAGGTTTTTTCTTCTTCTTCCCAGCTCTAGGTTTTTTTTCTTTTCTTCCCAGCTCTAGGTTTTCTCTTCTTCCCAGCTCTAGGTTTTCTCTTCTTCCCAGCTCTAGGTTTTTTCTTCTTCTTCCCAGCTCTAGGTTTTCTCTTCTTCTTCCCAGCTCTAGGTTTTTTCTAATTCTAACCGCTACAAAACAAAGGGAGAGCTCAGATTTGCAGTCCAAGGACCACGGCTATGGAATGCTTTACCTACTTACATTCTCATGGAAGAAAACCATCAGGCCTTCAGAAAAAAACTCAAGACCTACCTCTTCTAAGAAGCTGGACAACATAGGACAGATCTAGCGCCTTGAGGCGATTCAGTTCATATTTGTAGCGCTATACAAATCATTCATTCATTCAGCTCTATTTTTTTTCTTCTTCTTCCCAGCTCTAGGTTTTTTCTTCTTCCCAGCTCTAGGTTTTTTCTTCTTCTTCCCAGCTCTAGGTTTTTTTTCTTCTTCTTCCCAGCTCTAGGTTTTCTCTTCTTCTTCCCAGCTCTAGGTTTTTTCTTCTTCTTCCCAGCTCTAGGTTTTTTCTAATTCTAACCGCTACAAAACAAAGGGAGAGCGCAGATTTGCAGTCCAAGGACCACGGCTATGGAACGCTTTACCTACTCACATTCGCATGGAAGAAAACCATCAGGCCTTCAGAAAGAAACTCAAGACCTACCTCTTCTAAGAAGCTGGACAACATAGGACGGATCTAGCGCCTTGAGGCGATTCAGTTCGCATTTGTAGCGCTATACAAATCATTCATTCATTCAGCTCTAGGTTTTTTCTTCTTCTTCCCAGCTCTTGGTTTTTTCTTCTCCCCAGCTCTAGGTTTTTTCTTCTTCATCCCAGCTCTAGGTTTTTTCTTCTTCTTCCCAGCACTAGTTTTTTTTTCTTTTCTTCCCAACTCTAGGTTTTCTCTTCTTCTTCCCAGCTCTAGGTTTTTTCTTCTCCCCAGCTCTAGGTTTTTTCTTCTCCCCAGCTCTAGGTTTTTTCTTCTTCCCAGCTCTAGGTTTTTTCTTCTTCTTCCCAGCTCTAGATTTTTTTTCTTTTCTTCCCAACTCTAGGTTTTTTCTTCTTCTTCCCAGCTCTAGGTTTTTTCTTCTTCTTCCCAGCTCTAGGTTTTCTCTTCTTCTTCCCAGCTCTAGGTTTTTTCTTCTTCTTCCCAGATCTAGGTTTTCTCTTCTTCCCAGCTCTAGGTTTTTTCTAATTCTAACCGCTACAAAACAAAGGGAGAGCACAGATTTGCAGTCCAAGGACCACGGCTATGGAACGCTTTACCTACTTACATTCTCATGGAAGAAAACCATCAGGCCTTCAGAAAGAAACTCAAGACCTACCTCTTCTAAGAAGCTGGACAACATAGGACAGATCTAGCGCCTTGAGGCGATTCAGTTCGTATTTGTAGCGCTATACAAATCATTCATTCATTCAGCTCTATGTTTTTTCTTCTTCTTCCCAGCTCTAGGTTTTTTTTCTTCTTCCCAGCTTTAGGTTTTTTCTTCTTCTTCCCAGCTCTAGGTTTTTTCTTCTTCCCAGCTCTAGGTTTTTTCTTCTTCTTCCCAGCTCTAGGTTTTTTCTTCTTCTTCCCAGCTCTAGGTTTTTTTTCTTTTCTTCCCAGGTCTAGGTTTTCTCTTCTTCCCAGCTCTAGGTTTTTTCTAATTCTAACCACTACAAAACAAAGGGAGAGCGCAGATTTGCAGTCCAAGGACCACGGCTATGGAACGCTTTACCTACTCACATTCGCATGGAAGAAAACCATCAGGCCTTCAGAAAGAAACTCAAGACCTACCTCTTCTAAGAAGCTGGACAACATAGGACGGATCTAGCGCCTTGAGGCGATTCAGTTCGCATTTGTAGCGCTATACAAATCATTCATTCATTCAGCTCTAGGTTTTTTTCTTCTTCCCAGCTCTAGGTTTTTTCTTCTCCCCAGCTCTAGGTTTTTTCTTCTTCTTCCCAGCTCTAGGTTTTTTCTTCTTCTTCCCAGCTCTAGTTTTTTTTTCTTTTCTTCCCAACTCTAGGTTTTCTCTTCTTCTTCCCAGCTCTAGGTTTTTTATTCTTCTTCCCAGCTCTAGGTTTTCTCTTCTTCTTCCCAGCTCTAGGTTTTTTCTAATTCTAACCGCTACAAAGCAAAGGCAGAGCGCAGATCTGCAGTCCAAGGACCACGGCTATGGAACGCTTTACCTACTCACATTCGCATGGAAGAAAACCATCAGGCCTTCAGAAAGAAACTCAAGACCTACCTCTTCTAAGAAGCTGGACAACATAGGACGGATCTAGCGCCTTGAGGCGATTCAGTTCCTATTTGTAGCGCTATACAAATCATTCATTCATTCAGCTCTAGGTTTTTTCTTCTTCTTCCCAGCTCTAGGTTTTTTCTTCTCCCCAGCTCTAGGTTTTTCTTCTTCTTCCCAGCTCTAGGTTTTTTCTTCTTCCCAGCTCTAGGTTTTTTTTCTTTTCTTCCCAGCTCTAGGTTTTCTCTTCTTCTTCCCAGCTCTAGGTTTTTTCTTCTTCTTCCCAGCTCTAGGTTTTTTCTAATTCTAACCGCTACAAAACAAAGGGAGAGCGCAGATTTGCAGTCCAAGGACCACGGCTATGGAACGCTCTACCTACTCACATTCGCATGAAAGAAAACCATCAGGCCTTCAGAAAGAAACTCAAGACCTACCTCTTCTAAGAAGCTGGACAACATAGGACGGATCTAGCAACTTGAGGCGATTCAGTTCGTATTTGTAGCGCTATACAAATCATTTATTCATTCAGCTCTAGGTTTTTTCTTCTTCTTCCCAGCTCTAGGTTTTTTCTTCTTCTTCCCAGCTCTAGGTTTTTTCTTCTTCTTCCCAGCTCTAGGTTTTTTTTCTTTTCTTCCCAGCTCTATGTTTTCTCTTCTTCTTCCCAGCTCTAGGTTTTCTCTTCTTCTTCCCAGCTCTAGGTTTTTTCTTCTTCTTCCCAGCTCTAGGTTTTCTCTTCTTCTTCCCAGCTCTAGGTCTTTTCTAATTCTATCCGCTACAAAACAAAGGGAGAGCACAGATTTGCATTCCAAGGACCACGGCTATGGAATGCTTTACCTACTTACATTCTCATGGAAGAAAACCATCAGGCCTTCAGAAAGAAACTCAAGACCTACCTCTTCTAAGAAGCTGGACAACATAGGACAGATCTAGCGCCTTGAGGCGATTCAGTTCGTATTTGTAGCGCTATACAAATCATTCATTCAGCTCTATTTTTTTTCTTCTTCTTCCCAGCTCTAGGTTTTTTCTTCTTCTTCCCAGCTCTAGGTTTTTTCTTCTTCTTCCCAGCTCTAGGTTTTTTTTCTTCTTCCCAGCTCTAGGTTTTCTCTTCTTCTTCCCAGCTCTAGGTTTTTTCTAATTCTAACCGCTACAAAGCAAAGGCAGAGCGCAGATCTGCAGTCCAAGGACCACGGCTATGGAACGCTTTACCTACTCACATTCGCATGGAAGAAAACCATCAGGCCTTCAGAAAGAAACTCAAGACCTACCTCTTCTAAGAAGCTGGACAACATAGGACGGATCTAGCGCCTTGAGGCGATTCAGTTCCTATTTGTAGCGCTATACAAATCATTCATTCATTCAGCTCTAGGTTTTTTCTTCTTCTTCCCAGCTCTAGGTTTTTTCTTCTCCCCAGCTCTAGGTTTTTCTTCTTCTTCCCAGCTCTAGGTTTTTTCTTCTTCTTCCCAGCTCTAGGTTTTTTTTCTTTTCTTCCCAGCTCTAGGTTTTCTCTTCTTCTTCCCAGCTCTAGGTTTTTTCTTCTTCTTCCCAGCTCTAGGTTTTTTCTAATTCTAACCGCTACAAAACAAAGGGAGAGCGCAGATTTGCAGTCCAAGGACCACGGCTATGGAACACTCTACCTACTCACATTCGCATGAAAGAAAACCATCAGGCCTTCAGAAAGAAACTCAAGACCTACCTCTTCTAAGAAGCTGGACAACATAGGACGGATCTAGCAACTTGAGGCGATTCAGTTCGTATTTGTAGCGCTATACAAATCATTTATTCATTCAGCTCTAGGTTTTTTCTTCTTCTTCCCAGCTCTAGGTTTTTTCTTCTTCTTCCCAGCTCTAGGTTTTTTCTTCTTCTTCCCAGCTCTAGGTTTTTTTTCTTTTCTTCCCAGCTCTATGTTTTCTCTTCTTCTTCCCAGCTCTAGGTTTTCTCTTCTTCTTCCCAGCTCTAGGTTTTTTCTTCTTCTTCCCAGCTCTAGGTTTTCTCATCTTCTCCCAGCTCTAGGTCTTTTCTAATTCTAACCGCTACAAAACAAAGGGAGAGCACAGATTTGCAGTCCAAGGACCACGGCTATGGAATGCTTTACCTACTTACATTCTCATGGAAGAAAACCATCAGGCCTTCAGAAAGAAACTCAAGACCTACCTCTTCTAAGAAGCTGGACAACATAGGACAGATCTAGCGCCTTGAGGCGATTCAGTTCGTATTTGTAGCGCTATACAAATCATTCATTCAGCTCTATTTTTTTTCTTCTTCTTCCCAGCTCTAGGTTTTTTTCTTCTTCTTCCCAGCTCTAGGTTTTTTCTTCTTCTTCCCAGCTCTAGGTTTTTTTTCTTCTTCCCAGCTCTAGGTTTTCTCTTCTTCTTCCCAGCTCTAGGTTTTTTCTTCTTCTTCCCAGCTCTAGGTTTTCTCTTCTTCTTCCCAGCTCTAGGTTTTTTCTAATTCTAACCGCTACAAAACAAAGGGAGAGCACAGATTTGCAGTCCAAGGACCACGGCTATGGAATGCTTTACCTACTTACATTCTCATGGAAGAAAACCATCAGGCCTTCAGAAAGAAACTCAAGACCTACCTCTTCTAAGAAGCTGGACAACATAGGACAGATCTAGCGCCTTGAGGCGATTCAGTTCGTATTTGCAGCGCTATACAAATCATTTATTCATTCAGCTCTAGGTTTTTTCTTCTTCTTCCCAGCTCTAGGTTTTTTCTTCTTCTTCCCAGCTCTAGGTTTTTTCTTCTTCTTCCCAGCTCTAGGTTTTTTTTCTTTTCTTCCCAGCTCTATGTTTTCTCTTCTTCTTCCCAGCTCTAGGTTTTTTTTCTTTTCTTCCCAGCTCTAGGTTTTCTCTTCTTCTTCCCAGCTCTAGGTTTTTTCTTCTTCTTCCCAGCTCTAGGTTTTTTCTAATTCTAACCGCTACAAAACAAAGGGAGAGCGCAGATTTGCAGTCCAAGGACCACGGCTATGGAACGCTCTACCTACTCACATTCGCATGAAAGAAAACCATCAGGCCTTCAGAAAGAAACTCAAGACCTACCTCTTCTAAGAAGCTGGACAACATAGGACGGATCTAGCAACTTGAGGCGATTCAGTTCGTATTTGTAGCGCTATACAAATCATTTATTCATTCAGCTCTAGGTTTTTTCTTCTTCTTCCCAGCTCTAGGTTTTTTCTTCTTCTTCCCAGCTCTAGGTTTTTTCTTCTTCTTCCCAGCTCTAGGTTTTTTTTCTTTTCTTCCCAGCTCTATGTTTTCTCTTCTTCTTCCCAGCTCTAGGTTTTCTCTTCTTCTTCCCAGCTCTAGGTTTTTTCTTCTTCTTCCCAGCTCTAGGTTTTCTCTTCTTCTTCCCAGCTCTAGGTCTTTTCTAATTCTATCCGCTACAAAACAAAGGGAGAGCACAGATTTGCATTCCAAGGACCACGGCTATGGAATGCTTTACCTACTTACATTCTCATGGAAGAAAACCATCAGGCCTTCAGAAAGAAACTCAAGACCTACCTCTTCTAAGAAGCTGGACAACATAGGACAGATCTAGCGCCTTGAGGCGATTCAGTTCGTATTTGTAGCGCTATACAAATCATTCATTCAGCTCTATTTTTTTTCTTCTTCTTCCCAGCTCTAGGTTTTTTCTTCTTCTTCCCAGCTCTAGGTTTTTTCTTCTTCTTCCCAGCTCTAGGTTTTTTTTCTTCTTCCCAGCTCTAGGTTTTCTCTTCTTCTTCCCAGCTCTAGGTTTTTTCTAATTCTAACCGCTACAAAGCAAAGGCAGAGCGCAGATCTGCAGTCCAAGGACCACGGCTATGGAACGCTTTACCTACTCACATTCGCATGGAAGAAAACCATCAGGCCTTCAGAAAGAAACTCAAGACCTACCTCTTCTAAGAAGCTGGACAACATAGGACGGATCTAGCGCCTTGAGGCGATTCAGTTCCTATTTGTAGCGCTATACAAATCATTCATTCATTCAGCTCTAGGTTTTTTCTTCTTCTTCCCAGCTCTAGGTTTTTTCTTCTCCCCAGCTCTAGGTTTTTCTTCTTCTTCCCAGCTCTAGGTTTTTTCTTCTTCTTCCCAGCTCTAGGTTTTTTTTCTTTTCTTCCCAGCTCTAGGTTTTCTCTTCTTCTTCCCAGCTCTAGGTTTTTTCTTCTTCTTCCCAGCTCTAGGTTTTTTCTAATTCTAACCGCTACAAAACAAAGGGAGAGCGCAGATTTGCAGTCCAAGGACCACGGCTATGGAACACTCTACCTACTCACATTCGCATGAAAGAAAACCATCAGGCCTTCAGAAAGAAACTCAAGACCTACCTCTTCTAAGAAGCTGGACAACATAGGACGGATCTAGCAACTTGAGGCGATTCAGTTCGTATTTGTAGCGCTATACAAATCATTTATTCATTCAGCTCTAGGTTTTTTCTTCTTCTTCCCAGCTCTAGGTTTTTTCTTCTTCTTCCCAGCTCTAGGTTTTTTCTTCTTCTTCCCAGCTCTAGGTTTTTTTTCTTTTCTTCCCAGCTCTATGTTTTCTCTTCTTCTTCCCAGCTCTAGGTTTTCTCTTCTTCTTCCCAGCTCTAGGTTTTTTCTTCTTCTTCCCAGCTCTAGGTTTTCTCATCTTCTCCCAGCTCTAGGTCTTTTCTAATTCTAACCGCTACAAAACAAAGGGAGAGCACAGATTTGCAGTCCAAGGACCACGGCTATGGAATGCTTTACCTACTTACATTCTCATGGAAGAAAACCATCAGGCCTTCAGAAAGAAACTCAAGACCTACCTCTTCTAAGAAGCTGGACAACATAGGACAGATCTAGCGCCTTGAGGCGATTCAGTTCGTATTTGTAGCGCTATACAAATCATTCATTCAGCTCTATTTTTTTTCTTCTTCTTCCCAGCTCTAGGTTTTTTTCTTCTTCTTCCCAGCTCTAGGTTTTTTCTTCTTCTTCCCAGCTCTAGGTTTTTTTTCTTCTTCCCAGCTCTAGGTTTTCTCTTCTTCTTCCCAGCTCTAGGTTTTTTCTTCTTCTTCCCAGCTCTAGGTTTTCTCTTCTTCTTCCCAGCTCTAGGTTTTTTCTAATTCTAACCGCTACAAAACAAAGGGAGAGCACAGATTTGCAGTCCAAGGACCACGGCTATGGAATGCTTTACCTACTTACATTCTCATGGAAGAAAACCATCAGGCCTTCAGAAAGAAACTCAAGACCTACCTCTTCTAAGAAGCTGGACAACATAGGACAGATCTAGCGCCTTGAGGCGATTCAGTTCGTATTTGTAGCGCTATACAAATCATTCATTCATTCAGCTCTATTTTTTTTCTTCTTCTTCCCAGCTCTAGGTTTTTTCTTCTTCTTCCCAGCTCTAGGTTTTTTCTTCTTCTTCCCAGCTCTAGGTTTTTTTTCTTCTTCTTCCCAGCTCTAGGTTTTCTCTTCTTCTTCCCAGCTCTAGGTTTTCTCTTCTTCCCAGCTCTAGGTTTTTTCTTCTTCTTCCCAGCTCTAGGTTTTTTCTAATTCTAACCGCTACAAATCAAAGGGAGAGCGCAGATTTTCAGTCCAAGGACCACGGCTATGGAAGGCTTTACCTACTCACATTTGCATGGAAGAAAACCATCAGGCCTTCAGAAAGAAACTCAAGACCTACCTCTTCTAAGAAGCTTGACAACATAGGACGGATCTAGCGCCTTGAGGCGATTCAGTTCGCATTTGTAGCGCTATACAAATCATTCATTCATTCAGCTCTAGGTTTTTTCTTCTTCTTCCCAGCTCTTGGTTTTTTCTTCTCCCCAGCTCTAGGTTTTTTCTTCTTCTTCCCAGCTCTAGGTTTTTTCTTCTTCTTCCCAGCTCTAGGTTTTTTTTCTTTTCTTCCCAGCTCTAGGTTTTCTCTTCTTCTTCCCAGCTCTAGGTTTTCTCTTCTTCTTCCCAGCTCTAGGTTTTTTCTTCTTCTTCCCAGCTCTAGGTTTTCTCTTCTTCTTCCCAGCTCTAGGTTTTTTCTAATTCTAACCGCTACAAAACAAAGGGAGAGCTCAGATTTGCAGTCCAAGGACCACGGCTATGGAATGCTTTACCTACTTACATTCTCATGGAAGAAAACCATCAGGCCTTCAGAAAGAAACTCAAGACCTACCTCTTCTAAGAAGCTGGACAACATAGGACAGATCTAGCGCCTTGAGGCGATTCAGTTCGTATTTGTAGCGCTATACAAATCATTCATTCATTCAGCTCTATTTTTTTTCTTCTTCTTCCCAGCTCTAGGTTTTTTCTTCTTCCCAGCTCTAGGTTTTTTCTTCTTCTTCCCAGCTCTAGGTTTTTTTTCTTCTTCTTCCCAGCTCTAGGTTTTCTCTTCTTCTTCCCAGCTCTAGGTTTTCTCTTCTTCTTCCCAGCTCTAGGTTTTTTCTAATTCTAACCGCTACAAAACAAAGGTAGAGCGCAGATTTGCAGTCCAAGGACCACGGCTATGGAACGCTTTACCTACTCACATTCGCATGGAAGAAAACCATCAGGCCTTCAGAAAGAAACTCAAGACCTACCTCTTCTAAGAAGCTGGACAACATAGGACGGATCTAGCGCCTTGAGGCGATTCAGTTCGTATTTGTAGTGCTATACAAATCATTCATTCATTCAGCTCTAGGTTTTTTCTTCTTCCCAGCTCTAGGTTTTTTCTTCTCCCCAGTTCTAGATTTTTTCTTCTTCTTCCCAGCTCTAGGTTTTTTCTTCTTCTTCCCAGCTCTAGGTTTTCTCTTCTTCTTCCCAGCTCTAGGTTTTTTCTTCTTCCCAGCTCTAGGTTTTCTCTTCTTCCCAGCTCTAGGTTTTTTCTAATTCTAACCGCTACAAAACAAAGGGAGAGCACAGATTTGCAGTCCAAGGACCACGGCTATGGAACGCTTTACCTACTTACATTCTCATGGAAGAAAACCATCAGGCCTTCAGAAAGAAACTCAAGACCTACCTCTTCTAAGAAGCTGGACAACATAGGACAGATCTAGCGCCTTGAGGCGATTCAGTTCGTATTTGTAGCGCTATACAAATCATTCATTCATTCAGCTCTATGTTTTTTCTTCTTCTTCCCAGCTCTAGGTTTTTTTTCTTCTTCCCAGCTTTAGGTTTTTTCTTCTTCTTCCCAGCTCTAGGTTTTTTCTTCTTCCCAGCTCTAGGTTTTTTCTTCTTCTTCCCAGCTCTAGGTTTTTTCTTCTTCTTCCCAGCTCTAGGTTTTTTTTCTTTTCTTCCCAGCTCTAGGTTTTTTCTTCTTCTTCCCAGCTCTAGGTTTTTTCTAATTCTAACCACTACAAAGCAAAGGGAGAGCGCAGATTTGCAGTCCAAGGACCACGGCTATGGAACGCTTTACCTACTCACATTCGCATGGAAGAAAACCATTAGGCCTTCAGAAAGAAACTCAAGACCTACCTCTTCTAAGAAGCTGGACAACATAGGAGGGATCTAGCGCCTTGAGGCGATTCAGTTCGCATTTGTAGAGCTGTACAAATCATTCATTCAGCTCTAGGTTTTTTCTTCTTCTTCCCAGCTCTAGGTTTTTTCTTCTCCCCAGCTCTAGGTTTTTTCTTCTTCCCAGTTCTAGGTTTTTTCTTCTTCTTCCCAGCTCTAGGTTTTTTTTCTTTTCTTCCCAACTCTAGGTTTTCTCTTCTTCTTCCCAGCTCTAGGTTTTCTCTTCTTCTTCCCAGCTCTAGGTTTTTTCCTCTTCCCAGCTCTAGGTTTTTTCTAATTCTAACCGCTACAAAACAAAGGGAGAGCGCAGATTTGCAGTCCAAGGACCACGGCTATGGAACGCTTTACCTACTCACATTCGCATGGAAGAAAACCATCAGGCCTTCAGAAAGAAACTCAAGACCTACCTCTTCTAAGAAGCTGGACAACATAGGACGGATCTAGCGCCTTGAGGCGATTCAGTTCGCATTTGTAGCGCTATACAAATCATTCATTCATTCAGCTCTAGGTTTTTTCTTCTTCTCCCCAGCTCAAGGTTTTTTCTTCTTCTTCCCAGCTCTAGGTTTTTTCTTCTTCTTCCCAGCTCTAGGTTTTTTCTTCTTCTTCCCAGCTCTAGGTTTTCTCTTCTTCTTCCCAGCTCTAGGTTTTTTCTTCTTCCCAGCTCTAGGTTTTCTCTTCTTCTTCCCAGCTCTAGATTTTTTCTAATTCTAACCGCTACAAAACAAAGGGAGAGCGCAGATTTGCAGTCCAAGGACCACGGCTATGGAACGCTTTACCTACTCACATTCGCATGGAAGAAAACCATCAGGCCTTCAGAAAGAAACTCAAGACCTACCTCTTCTAAGAAGCTGGACAACATAGGACGGATCTAGCGCCTTGAGGCGATTCAGTTCGCATTTGTAGAGCTATACAAATCATTCATTCATTCAGCTCTAGGTTTTTTCTTCTTCTTCCCAGCTCTAGGTTTTCTCTTCTCCCCAGCTCTAGGTTTTTTCTTCTTCTTCCCAGCTCTAGGTTTTTTCTTCTTCTTCCCAGCTCTAGGTTTTTTTTCTTTTCTTCCCAGCTCTAGGTTTTCTCTTCTTCTTCCCAGCTCTAGGTTTTTTCTTCTTCTTCCCAGCTCTAGGTTTTTTCTAATTCTAACCGCTACAAAACGAAGGGAGAGCACAGATTTGCAGTCCAAGGACCACGGCTATGGAACGCTTTACCTACTTACATTCTCATGGAAGAAAACCATCAGGCCTTCAGAAAGAAACTCAAGACCTACCTCATCTAAGAAGCTGGACAACATAGGACAGATCTAGCGCCTTGAGGCGATTCAGTTCGTATTTGTAGCGCTATACAAATCATTCATTCATTCAGCTCTAGGTTTTTTTCTTCTTCTTCCCAGCTCTAGGTTTTTTTTTCTTCTTCCCAGCTCTAGGTTTTTTCTTCTTCTTCCCAGCTCTAAGTTTTTTTTCTTTTCTTCCCAGCTCTAGGTTTTCTCTTCTTCTTCCCAGCTCTAGGTTTTTTCTTCTTCTTCCCAGCTCTAGGTTTTCTCTTCTTCTTCCCAGCTCTAGGTTTTTTCTTCTTCTTCCCAGCTCTAGGTTTTTTCTAATTCTAACCGCTACAAAACAAAGGGAGAGCACAGATTTGCAGTCCAAGGACCACGGCTATGGAACGCTTTACCTACTTACATTCTCATGGAAGAAAACCATCAGGCCTTCAGAAAGAAACTCAAGACCTACCTCATCTAAGAAGCTGGACAACATAGGACAGATCTAGCGCCTTGAGGCGATTCAGTTCGTATTTGTAGCGCTATACAAATCATTCATTCATTCAGCTCTAGGTTTTTTTCTTCTTCTTCCCAGCTCTAGGTTTTTTTTCTTCTTCCCAGCTCTAGGTTTTTTCTTCTTCTTCCCAGCTCTAGGTTTTTTTTCTTTTCTTCCCAGCTCTAGGTTTTCTCTTCTTCTTCCCAGCTCTAGGTTTTTTCTTCTTCTTCCCAGCTCTAGGTTTTCTCTTCTTCTTCCCAGCTCTAGGTTTTTTCTAATTCTAACCGCTACAAAACAAAGGGAGAGCACAGATTTGCAGTCCAAGGACCACGTCTATGGAATGCTTTACCTACTTACATTCTCATGGAAGAAAACCATCAGGCCTTCAGAAAGAAACTCAAGACCTACCTCTTCTAAGAAGCTGGACAACATAGGACAGATCTAGCGCCTTGAGGTGATTCAGTTCGTATTTGTAGCGCTATACAAATCATTCATTCATTCAGCTCTATTTTTTTTCTTCTTCTTCCCAGCTCTAGGTTTTTTCTTCTTCTTCCCAGCTCTAGGTTTTTTTTCCTTCTTCTTCCCAGCTCTAGGTTTTCTCTTCTTCTTCCCAGCTCTAGGTTTTTTCTTCTTCTTCCCAGCTCTAGGTTTTTTCTAATTCTAACCACTACAAAACAAAGGGAGAGCGCAGATTTGCAGTCCAAGGACCACGGCTATGGAACGCTCTACCTACTCACATTCGCATGGAAGAAAACCATCAGGCCTTCAGAAAGAAACTCAAGACCTACCTCTTCTAAAAAGCTGGACAACATAGGACGGATCTAGCGCCTTGAGGCGATTCAGTTCGCATTTGTAGAGCTATACAAATCATTCATACATTCAGCTCTAGGTTTTTTCTTCTTCTTCCCAGCTCTAGGTTTTCTCTTCTCCCCAGCTCTAGGTTTTTTCTTCTTCTTCCCAGCTCTAGGTTTTTTTTCTTTTCTTCCCAGCTCTAGGTTTTCTCTTCTTCTTCCCAGCTCTAGGTTTTTTCTTCTTCTTCCCAGCTCTAGGTTTTTTCTAATTCTTACCGCTACAAAACGAAGGGAGAGCACAGATTTGCAGTCCAAGGACCACGGCTATGGAACGCTTTACCTACTTACATTCTCATGGAAGAAAACCATCAGGCCTTCAGAAAGAAACTCAAGACCTACCTCTTCTAAGAAGCTGGACAACATAGGACGGATCTAGCGCCTTGAGGCGATTCAGTTCGTATTTGTAGCGCTATACAAATCATTCATTCATTCAGCTCTAGGTTTTTTTCTTCTTCTTCCCAGCTCTAGGTTTTTTTTTCTTCTTCCCAGCTCTAGGTTTTTTCTTCTTCTTCCCAGCTCTAGGTTTTTTTTCTTTTCTTCCCAGCTCTAGGTTTTCTCTTCTTCTTCCCAGCTCTAGGTTTTTTCTTCTTCTTCCCAGCTCTAGGTTTTCTCTTCTTCTTCCCAGCTCTAGGTTTTCTCTTCTTCTTCCCAGCTCTAGGTTTTTTCTAATTCTAACCGCTACAAAACAAAGGGAGAGCACAGATTTGCAGTCCAAGGACCACGGCTATGGAATGCTTTACCTACTTACATTCTCATGGAAGAAAACCATCAGGCCTTCAGAAAGAAACTCAAGACCTACCTCTTCTAAGAAGCTGGACAACATAGGACAGATCTAGCGCCTTGAGGCGATTCAGTTCGTATTTGTAGCGCTATGCAAATCATTCATTCATTCAGCTCTATTTTTTTTCTTCTTCTTCCCAGCTCTAGGTTTTTTCTTCTTCTTCCCAGCTCTAGGTTTTTTCTTCTCCCCAGCTCTAGGTTTTTCTTCTTCTTCCCAGCTCTAGGTTTTTTCTTCTTCTTCCCAGCTCTAGGTTTTTTTTCTTTTCTTCCCAGCTCTAGGTTTTCTCTTCTTCTTCCCAGCTCTAGGTTTTTTCTTCTTCTTCCCAGCTCTAGGTTTTTTCTAATTCTAACCGCTACAAAACAAAGGGAGAGCGCAGATTTGCAGTCCAAGGACCACGGCTATGGAACACTCTACCTACTCACATTCGCATGAAAGAAAACCATCAGGCCTTCAGAAAGAAACTCAAGACCTACCTCTTCTAAGAAGCTGGACAACATAGGACGGATCTAGCAACTTGAGGCGATTCAGTTCGTATTTGTAGCGCTATACAAATCATTTATTCATTCAGCTCTAGGTTTTTTCTTCTTCTTCCCAGCTCTAGGTTTTTTCTTCTTCTTCCCAGCTCTAGGTTTTTTCTTCTTCTTCCCAGCTCTAGGTTTTTTTTCTTTTCTTCCCAGCTCTATGTTTTCTCTTCTTCTTCCCAGCTCTAGGTTTTCTCTTCTTCTTCCCAGCTCTAGGTTTTTTCTTCTTCTTCCCAGCTCTAGGTTTTCTCATCTTCTCCCAGCTCTAGGTCTTTTCTAATTCTAACCGCTACAAAACAAAGGGAGAGCACAGATTTGCAGTCCAAGGACCACGGCTATGGAATGCTTTACCTACTTACATTCTCATGGAAGAAAACCATCAGGCCTTCAGAAAGAAACTCAAGACCTACCTCTTCTAAGAAGCTGGACAACATAGGACAGATCTAGCGCCTTGAGGCGATTCAGTTCGTATTTGTAGCGCTATACAAATCATTCATTCAGCTCTATTTTTTTTCTTCTTCTTCCCAGCTCTAGGTTTTTTTCTTCTTCTTCCCAGCTCTAGGTTTTTTCTTCTTCTTCCCAGCTCTAGGTTTTTTTTCTTCTTCCCAGCTCTAGGTTTTCTCTTCTTCTTCCCAGCTCTAGGTTTTTTCTTCTTCTTCCCAGCTCTAGGTTTTCTCTTCTTCTTCCCAGCTCTAGGTTTTTTCTAATTCTAACCGCTACAAAACAAAGGGAGAGCACAGATTTGCAGTCCAAGGACCACGGCTATGGAATGCTTTACCTACTTACATTCTCATGGAAGAAAACCATCAGGCCTTCAGAAAGAAACTCAAGACCTACCTCTTCTAAGAAGCTGGACAACATAGGACAGATCTAGCGCCTTGAGGCGATTCAGTTCGTATTTGTAGCGCTATACAAATCATTCATTCATTCAGCTCTATTTTTTTTCTTCTTCTTCCCAGCTCTAGGTTTTTTCTTCTTCTTCCCAGCTCTAGGTTTTTTCTTCTTCTTCCCAGCTCTAGGTTTTTTTTCTTCTTCTTCCCAGCTCTAGGTTTTCTCTTCTTCTTCCCAGCTCTAGGTTTTCTCTTCTTCTTCCCAGCTCTAGGTTTTTTCTTCTTCTTCCCAGCTCTAGGTTTTTTCTAATTCTAACCGCTACAAATCAAAGGGAGAGCGCAGATTTTCAGTCCAAGGACCACGGCTATGGAAGGCTTTACCTACTCACATTTGCATGGAAGAAAACCATCAGGCCTTCAGAAAGAAACTCAAGACCTACCTCTTCTAAGAAGCTTGACAACATAGGACGGATCTAGCGCCTTGAGGCGATTCAGTTCGCATTTGTAGCGCTATACAAATCATTCATTCATTCAGCTCTAGGTTTTTTCTTCTTCTTCCCAGCTCTTGGTTTTTTCTTCTCCCCAGCTCTAGGTTTTTTCTTCTTCTTCCCAGCTCTAGGTTTTTTCTTCTTCTTCCCAGCTCTAGGTTTTTTTTCTTTTCTTCCCAGCTCTAGGTTTTCTCTTCTTCTTCCCAGCTCTAGGTTTTCTCTTCTTCTTCCCAGCTCTAGGTTTTTTCTTCTTCTTCCCAGCTCTAGGTTTTCTCTTCTTCTTCCCAGCTCTAGGTTTTTTCTAATTCTAACCGCTACAAAACAAAGGGAGAGCTCAGATTTGCAGTCCAAGGACCACGGCTATGGAATGCTTTACCTACTTACATTCTCATGGAAGAAAACCATCAGGCCTTCAGAAAGAAACTCAAGACCTACCTCTTCTAAGAAGCTGGACAACATAGGACAGATCTAGCGCCTTGAGGCGATTCAGTTCGTATTTGTAGCGCTATACAAATCATTCATTCATTCAGCTCTATTTTTTTTCTTCTTCTTCCCAGCTCTAGGTTTTTTCTTCTTCCCAGCTCTAGGTTTTTTCTTCTTCTTCCCAGCTCTAGGTTTTTTTCTTCTTCTTCCCAGCTCTAGGTTTTCTCTTCTTCTTCCCAGCTCTAGGTTTTCTCTTCTTCTTCCCAGCTCTAGGTTTTTTCTAATTCTAACCGCTACAAAACAAAGGTAGAGCGCAGATTTGCAGTCCAAGGACCACGGCTATGGAACGCTTTACCTACTCACATTCGCATGGAAGAAAACCATCAGGCCTTCAGAAAGAAACTCAAGACCTACCTCTTCTAAGAAGCTGGACAACATAGGACGGATCTAGCGCCTTGAGGCGATTCAGTTCGTATTTGTAGTGCTATACAAATCATTCATTCATTCAGCTCTAGGTTTTTTCTTCTTCTTCCCAGCTCTAGGTTTTTTCTTCTCCCCAGTTCTAGATTTTTTCTTCTTCTTCCCAGCTCTAGGTTTTTCTTCTTCTTCCCAGCTCTAGGTTTTCTCTTCTTCTTCCCAGCTCTAGGTTTTTTCTTCTTCCCAGCTCTAGGTTTTCTCTTCTTCCCAGCTCTAGGTTTTTTCTAATTCTAACCGCTACAAAACAAAGGGAGAGCACAGATTTGCAGTCCAAGGACCACGGCTATGGAACGCTTTACCTACTTACATTCTCATGGAAGAAAACCATCAGGCCTTCAGAAAGAAACTCAAGACCTACCTCTTCTAAGAAGCTGGACAACATAGGACAGATCTAGCGCCTTGAGGCGATTCAGTTCGTATTTGTAGCGCTATACAAATCATTCATTCATTCAGCTCTATGTTTTTTCTTCTTCTTCCCAGCTCTAGGTTTTTTTTCTTCTTCCCAGCTTTAGGTTTTTTCTTCTTCTTCCCAGCTCTAGGTTTTTTCTTCTTCCCAGCTCTAGGTTTTTTCTTCTTCTTCCCAGCTCTAGGTTTTTTCTTCTTCTTCCCAGCTCTAGGTTTTTTTTCTTTTCTTCCCAGCTCTAGGTTTTTTCTTCTTCTTCCCAGCTCTAGGTTTTTTCTAATTCTAACCACTACAAAGCAAAGGGAGAGCGCAGATTTGCAGTCCAAGGACCACGGCTATGGAACGCTTTACCTACTCACATTCGCATGGAAGAAAACCATTAGGCCTTCAGAAAGAAACTCAAGACCTACCTCTTCTAAGAAGCTGGACAACATAGGAGGGATCTAGCGCCTTGAGGCGATTCAGTTCGCATTTGTAGAGCTGTACAAATCATTCATTCAGCTCTAGGTTTTTTCTTCTTCTTCCCAGCTCTAGGTTTTTTCTTCTCCCCAGCTCTAGGTTTTTTCTTCTTCCCAGTTCTAGGTTTTTTCTTCTTCTTCCCAGCTCTAGGTTTTTTTTCTTTTCTTCCCAACTCTAGGTTTTCTCTTCTTCTTCCCAGCTCTAGGTTTTCTCTTCTTCTTCCCAGCTCTAGGTTTTTTCCTCTTCCCAGCTCTAGGTTTTTTCTAATTCTAACCGCTACAAAACAAAGGGAGAGCGCAGATTTGCAGTCCAAGGACCACGGCTATGGAACGCTTTACCTACTCACATTCGCATGGAAGAAAACCATCAGGCCTTCAGAAAGAAACTCAAGACCTACCTCTTCTAAGAAGCTGGACAACATAGGACGGATCTAGCGCCTTGAGGCGATTCAGTTCGCATTTGTAGCGCTATACAAATCATTCATTCATTCAGCTCTAGGTTTTTTCTTCTTCTCCCCAGCTCAAGGTTTTTTCTTCTTCTTCCCAGCTCTAGGTTTTTTCTTCTTCTTCCCAGCTCTAGGTTTTTTCTTCTTCTTCCCAGCTCTAGGTTTTCTCTTCTTCTTCCCAGCTCTAGGTTTTTTCTTCTTCCCAGCTCTAGGTTTTCTCTTCTTCTTCCCAGCTCTAGATTTTTTCTAATTCTAACCGCTACAAAACAAAGGGAGAGCGCAGATTTGCAGTCCAAGGACCACGGCTATGGAACGCTTTACCTACTCACATTCGCATGGAAGAAAACCATCAGGCCTTCAGAAAGAAACTCAAGACCTACCTCTTCTAAGAAGCTGGACAACATAGGACGGATCTAGCGCCTTGAGGCGATTCAGTTCGCATTTGTAGAGCTATACAAATCATTCATTCATTCAGCTCTAGGTTTTTTCTTCTTCTTCCCAGCTCTAGGTTTTCTCTTCTCCCCAGCTCTAGGTTTTTTCTTCTTCTTCCCAGCTCTAGGTTTTTTCTTCTTCTTCCCAGCTCTAGGTTTTTTTTCTTTTCTTCCCAGCTCTAGGTTTTCTCTTCTTCTTCCCAGCTCTAGGTTTTTTCTTCTTCTTCCCAGCTCTAGGTTTTTTCTAATTCTAACCGCTACAAAACGAAGGGAGAGCACAGATTTGCAGTCCAAGGACCACGGCTATGGAACGCTTTACCTACTTACATTCTCATGGAAGAAAACCATCAGGCCTTCAGAAAGAAACTCAAGACCTACCTCATCTAAGAAGCTGGACAACATAGGACAGATCTAGCGCCTTGAGGCGATTCAGTTCGTATTTGTAGCTCTATACAAATCATTCATTCATTCAGCTCTAGGTTTTTTTCTTCTTCTTCCCAGCTCTAGGTTTTTTTTTCTTCTTCCCAGCTCTAGGTTTTTTCTTCTTCTTCCCAGCTCTAAGTTTTTTTTCTTTTCTTCCCAGCTCTAGGTTTTCTCTTCTTCTTCCCAGCTCTAGGTTTTTTCTTCTTCTTCCCAGCTCTAGGTTTTCTCTTCTTCTTCCCAGCTCTAGGTTTTTTCTTCTTCTTCCCAGCTCTAGGTTTTTTCTAATTCTAACCGCTACAAAACAAAGGGAGAGCACAGATTTGCAGTCCAAGGACCACGGCTATGGAACGCTTTACCTACTTACATTCTCATGGAAGAAAACCATCAGGCCTTCAGAAAGAAACTCAAGACCTACCTCATCTAAGAAGCTGGACAACATAGGACAGATCTAGCGCCTTGAGGCGATTCAGTTCGTATTTGTAGCGCTATACAAATCATTCATTCATTCAGCTCTAGGTTTTTTTCTTCTTCTTCCCAGCTCTAGGTTTTTTTTCTTCTTCCCAGCTCTAGGTTTTTTCTTCTTCTTCCCAGCTCTAGGTTTTTTTTCTTTTCTTCCCAGCTCTAGGTTTTCTCTTCTTCTTCCCAGCTCTAGGTTTTTTCTTCTTCTTCCCAGCTCTAGGTTTTCTCTTCTTCTTCCCAGCTCTAGGTTTTTTCTAATTCTAACCGCTACAAAACAAAGGGAGAGCACAGATTTGCAGTCCAAGGACCACGTCTATGGAATGCTTTACCTACTTACATTCTCATGGAAGAAAACCATCAGGCCTTCAGAAAGAAACTCAAGACCTACCTCTTCTAAGAAGCTGGACAACATAGGACAGATCTAGCGCCTTGAGGTGATTCAGTTCGTATTTGTAGCGCTATACAAATCATTCATTCATTCAGCTCTATTTTTTTTCTTCTTCTTCCCAGCTCTAGGTTTTTTCTTCTTCTTCCCAGCTCTAGGTTTTTTTTCCTTCTTCTTCCCAGCTCTAGGTTTTCTCTTCTTCTTCCCAGCTCTAGGTTTTTTCTTCTTCTTCCCAGCTCTAGGTTTTTTCTAATTCTAACCACTACAAAACAAAGGGAGAGCGCAGATTTGCAGTCCAAGGACCACGGCTATGGAACGCTCTACCTACTCACATTCGCATGGAAGAAAACCATCAGGCCTTCAGAAAGAAACTCAAGACCTACCTCTTCTAAAAAGCTGGACAACATAGGACGGATCTAGCGCCTTGAGGCGATTCAGTTCGCATTTGTAGAGCTATACAAATCATTCATACATTCAGCTCTAGGTTTTTTCTTCTTCTTCCCAGCTCTAGGTTTTCTCTTCTCCCCAGCTCTAGGTTTTTTCTTCTTCTTCCCAGCTCTAGGTTTTTTTTCTTTTCTTCCCAGCTCTAGGTTTTCTCTTCTTCTTCCCAGCTCTAGGTTTTTTCTTCTTCTTCCCAGCTCTAGGTTTTTTCTAATTCTTACCGCTACAAAACGAAGGGAGAGCACAGATTTGCAGTCCAAGGACCACGGCTATGGAACGCTTTACCTACTTACATTCTCATGGAAGAAAACCATCAGGCCTTCAGAAAGAAACTCAAGACCTACCTCTTCTAAGAAGCTGGACAACATAGGACGGATCTAGCGCCTTGAGGCGATTCAGTTCGTATTTGTAGCGCTATACAAATCATTCATTCATTCAGCTCTAGGTTTTTTTCTTCTTCTTCCCAGCTCTAGGTTTTTTTTTCTTCTTCCCAGCTCTAGGTTTTTTCTTCTTCTTCCCAGCTCTAGGTTTTTTTTCTTTTCTTCCCAGCTCTAGGTTTTCTCTTCTTCTTCCCAGCTCTAGGTTTTTTCTTCTTCTTCCCAGCTCTAGGTTTTCTCTTCTTCTTCCCAGCTCTAGGTTTTCTCTTCTTCTTCCCAGCTCTAGGTTTTTTCTAATTCTAACCGCTACAAAACAAAGGGAGAGCACAGATTTGCAGTCCAAGGACCACGGCTATGGAATGCTTTACCTACTTACATTCTCATGGAAGAAAACCATCAGGCCTTCAGAAAGAAACTCAAGACCTACCTCTTCTAAGAAGCTGGACAACATAGGACAGATCTAGCGCCTTGAGGCGATTCAGTTCGTATTTGTAGCGCTATGCAAATCATTCATTCATTCAGCTCTATTTTTTTTCTTCTTCTTCCCAGCTCTAGGTTTTTTCTTCTTCTTCCCAGCTCTAGGTTTTTTTTCCTTCTTCTTCCCAGCTCTAGGTTTTCTCTTCTTCTTCCCAGCTCTAGGTTTTTTCTTCTTCTTCCCAGCTCTAGGTTTTTTCTAATTCTAACCACTACAAAACAAAGGGAGAGCGCAGATTTGCAGTCCAAGGACCACGGCTATGGAACGCTCTACCTACTCACATTCGCATGGAAGAAAACCATCAGGCCTTCAGAAAGAAACTCAAGACCTACCTCTTCTAAGAAGCTGGACAACATAGGACGGATCTAGCGCCTTGAGGCGATTCAGTTCGTATTTGTAGCGCTATACAAATCATTTATTCATTCAGCTCTAGGTTTTTTCTTCTTCTTCTCAGCTCTAGGTTTTTTCTTCTTCTTCCCAGCTCTAGGTTTTTTCTTCTTCTTCCCAGCTCTAGGTTTTTTTTCTTTTCTTCCCAGCTCTAGGTTTTCTCTTCTTCTTCCCAGCTCTAGGTTTTCTCTTCTTCTTCCCAGCTCTAGGTTTTTTCTTCTTCTTCCCAGCTCTAGGTTTTTTCTTCTTCTTCCCAGCTCTAGGTTTTCTCTTCTTCTTCCCAGCTCTAGGTTTTTTCTAATTCTAACCGCTACAAAACAAAGGGAGAGCACAGATTTGCAGTCCAAGGACCACGGATATGGAATGCATTACCTACTTACATTCTCATGGAAGAAAACCATCAGGCCTTCAGAAAGAAACTCAAGACCTACCTCTTCTAAGAAGCTGGACAACATAGGACGGATCTAGCGCCTTGAGGCGATTCAGTTCACATTTGTAGCGCTATACAAATCATTCATTCATTCAGCTCTAGGTTTTTTCTTCTTCTTCCCAGCTCTAGGTTTTTTCTTCTCCCCAGCTCTAGGTTTTTTCTTCTTCTTCCCAGCTCTAGGTTTTTTTTCTTTTCTTCCCAGCTGTAGGTTTTTTTTCTTTTCTTCCCAGCTCTAGGTTTTCTCTTCTTCTTCCCAGCTCTAGGTTTTTTCTTCTTCTTCCCAGCTCTAGGTTTTCTCTTCTTCCCCGCTCTAGGTTTTTTCTTTTCAATCTTAGTTTATTTCAGGGAAAAAAGAGAAACATAATACAAATGGAAATGTATCAGAGAGAAAACGTTTGCTACAATAAATTCTTACATCACGTGAATACATGAATTATGTATAAAAGAAGAAAATAATGATATACATCTATACCATATATGAGCATCTGTATATAGTTTGACATAAAGTCTCTGGTTAAACAACAAAATATCACATTGTAAACAAAGGTCTTAAGACACATGGGCAGTGTGTTATATGCGTGGGATCCAACATAAGTTTACTCATGTGGTTTTGCGTATTGGTAATGACGGAGGGAACTCCCCCTACATGATAAGCTGTCGGGACCTTTTTTGCTCACTTATATAAAGTATTTATGTCGTTAAACTAATCTGGGTATATGGCCTTTGTTCACATACTAAGAAAACCTAGTTCAAAACAGAGAGAGAGAAATATATAAAAGAAGGGATGAGAGAATCACTGCGATAGAAGGCAAAGGATGATGAAAAAAGTGTGGCTAGCCAGTAGATGGTAATGGGGCATCTCTGAATAGTCGTCGGAATAACGAAACGTTGCCCACGCGGTCCAGGTGATGGAAAATTGTTTCTCCTTCTCCATTTCCTGCGCCAACAGACGTTCCAAATCTCTAATCTGATCCATCTCCACAACCCAGTCACCCAAAGAGGGTACCACTGTGATTCTCCAGTGGCGGGGAATCACTGTTCTGACTGCGGCTAAAAAGTGGCGCAATATATCTTTTTTAATCGTTTTGAGGGGGCCTGGGAGCAGAGATAGTAGGGCTATCTCTGGAGTAGGTTTAATTGAGGTCGCCATCAGCCTGCTGTATAGATCAAAGACCTTTTGGCAAAGTTTAATGATTGGAGGACATTCCCACCAGATGTGGAGCATTGTCCCTCTAGAGGACATGCACCGCCAGCAGATATCTGACAAGGATGGACTGAACCGTTGGATAGTCGCTGGGCATCTGTACCACCTCGTTAGTAGCTTAAATCCTTTTTCTTGGGACTTAGTCGCTAAGGAAATCCTATGTGTCAGTATAAAGCTTTTTTGCCAATCAGCAGGGGAGATGGAGTGTTGTAGATCCATTTCCCCTTTCTGCGTGTATGTTGGAAGGTCTGGGGCAGATATGTTTAGTAGTATGGGATACAGCAATGATACTACGTGGGCGGGCGGGTCTGTTTGTAAAAGTAGTTCGTCAAAGTCTGATGGGTCAGCCAGGATCTCAGAGATGGAGGAGAAAGTACGTACATATGAGATTAATTGACCCCTCTGTATCCACATTGTTGGGGGCCCTCTGTTCGTCTGGGGGGGTATGTCTGTTCTCAGAGATGGGTCAGCTCGTAAAACCTGTGCTAAGCGTCTATGACTATCCCTATTCCATGGTCCAAATCTGTTACTGTGAACTGCTGGGGGGAAAGCCGGAGTTCCAAAGAGAGGTGTCATTGGGCCCTGTTGTTTAGATAGTTTACCAGTTAAAGTCAGATGATCCCAAATCCGAAGGGTTTGCCGAGTAAGAGCCGCAGAGAATGAACTGTCCTTACACTGCGCTGTAGGAGTCCACGGCAGGGCGCAAAGATCACCCTCAGTGAGATGTCCCTCCAATTGGACCCACAGCTTGGAGGAGGAGTGATGAAACCAGTCTACGATACGTGTGAGTACCGCCGCCTTATGATACGTAAAAGCATCCGGGACCCCCGCTCCCCCCTGGACCTTCGGGAGGGTCATTGTGTCATATTTTATCCTGGGGCGGTTTCCCTTCCATATGAATTTGGAAAAAATCTGTCGAAGCTTTTGAAAGAACGAGGTGGGAATATATATGGGGATGGTTTGAAAAAGATAGAAATCTAGGGAGAACATCCATCTTCAAGACATTTACCCTACCCAACCAAGAGAGCTGTTTAGATGCGTATGAAGCCAGATCTGCTTGTGTTCTGAGAAGTAGAGGGGTAAAGTTACTGGAAAATAGTTGGGATGCGTCTGTTGGAATATGGATTCCCAGATACCGAATAGTAGTAGAGCTTGTCTTGAAGGGGAAGGAGGCTGAGAGCTGTTGGAGAGCCGCCTTTGGATGTGAGATGTTGAGAATTTCTGACTTACTATGATTAACTTTAAAGTTACTAACATTTCCATATCTCCTAAATTCTTGCATAATAGCAGGCAGGGATACTTGCGGTTGGGTGACAAACATGAGTAGGTCATCTGCAAATAGAGCCATTTTGGTATGTATAGGGCCTATATTAATACCATGGATAGCCGGATTGTTTCTAATAGCAATGGCCAAATGTTCCATAACTAGAACCTAGAGAATGGGGGACAAGGGGCACCCCTGTCTCGTTCCATTGTGGATAGTAAATTTTGGAGATAGGGAACCGTTTAGTCTGATCCTAGCGGAAAGCGTTGTATAGAGGGACATTATTCTGGAGATCATGTTCCGGCCTAGGCCTAACTGCTGTAGGGAGAGGCAAAGGAATTGCCAGTCGACACGGTCAAACGCTTTCTCTGCGTCAACCGTAAGGAGGCACAATGGGACATTATGTGTCCGAGCGTAATCCGTAATGAGAAGTGTTTTCAGGGTGTTATCCCTCGCCTCTCTTCCACTCACAAAGCCCACCTGATCTAGGTGTATTAAGCGGGGTAATAATGGTTGTAGTCTATTAGCTAGCACCTTCGCATATATCTTTAGATCTACTCCTATCAGCGATATGGGTCGGTAATTGGCACAAATAGGTCTTTTGTCTGGTTTTGAAATGAGGGTTATATGAGCCTCTAGTGTTTGTGGCGGGAATACTGAGCTCTCAGATATGGAGTTAAACACTTTTGTTAAGAAGGGGGTAAGGAGGGGGGCAAATTGTTTGTAGAATTTTGGGGTGAAGCCATCAGGGCCCGGGCTTTTTCCAGATGGGGTAGATGCAATGGCGCGGGCTACCTCATCTTCCGATATTGGATCCTCAAGATCCTCTATCGTTGCATCATCTAAAGTAGAAAGTGCAGTTTGTGCAATATATGATGCCTGTGTTTCTGCTGTACCGGATGTAGATTCATTGGAGTTTGCCAAAGGTATGCTATATAGGGATTGGTAGAAGTCTCGGAATACCTGTCCCATCTCGGCTGGCGCTGAGACAGTCTTCCCGGTCCTGTCTTGGATCTGTGGTATAAAGGTGTTAGGTTGTTTGGAATGTAGGGTGCGCGCCAGCGATCTACCACATTTATCTTTAAATTTGTATTGGTGAAAGGCTAGTTTGTTTGCAAATGTACGTGCTGACGCTTCGTATAGTTCCTTAAGCTGAGTGCGAGCGGTAGAAACCTCCACCGTGGGGGAATGCTTATGAGTAATCTCAAGCGTTTTGAGTTTGTGTACCGCCGCAGTTATTGCCGCTGAGCTTCTTTTTTCAGGCGAGCGCCCAATTGGATAAATCTACCCCGCAAGACCGCCTTTAATGCCTCCCATTGAATCGGTGGTGAAGTGTCGTCAGAGCTGTGGTCCGCAAAAAAGTTAGTTATAGTCTCTGCTATCTGTGCGTCGAAGCCTGGTTCAGTTAGTAATGAGTCATTTAACCTCCAGGTCCATTCTTTTATTGGGGTAGAAGGGACTGCAAGCGTCAGGGATATTGGTGAGTGGTCGGACCAAATCATAGGATCTATGTCACATTTTGGGGACCAGTCTAAGCAGCCGTGGTCTATTAAAAAGTAATCTAGACGGCTGTAGGAATGATGCACGCTGGAGAAGTGTGTGTAGTTTCGACATTCCGGATATAGTATCCGCCATACATCAAGAAGATGCATGTTATATATGGCACGTTTTAGAACCCGCAGTTTAGGGAAGGAAACAGAAGAACGGGATGTTGAGGAATCCAATAATGGATCCAGGGTAGTATTGAAGTCCCCTCCAAGTATGAGTTTACCCTCAGCAAAATCTGCCAGAATCTTTAAATACTGCAAGGCTGAAGGGACTTGATGTGTGTTAGGTAAATAAATATTGGCTATTGTAAATTTAGTCCCCCAAAGGGATATCTTTACAAAGACGTATCTGCCCTGTGGGTCTGTCATATATTCAAGCAATTCGATAGGGAGTGTTTTGTGAAATGCAATAGATACTCCCTTAGATTTTTGTGTCGGGTTGGTACTGTGGAACCACTTATTAAAGTATGTGTTGGAGCAGGAAGGAGTGGAGTCAGATTGGAAGTGGGTCTCCTGCAGTAAGAGCACGTTAACCTGTCTTTTGTGCATCTGATATAGAATTTGTTCCACGTTTGGAGGCAATGTTAAGCCCATTTACATTATATGAACACAATTTCACCTGCGGGTGTGAGGTCATCGTGTGAGCCATGCTGGGGTGCTATAGGTTATAGGAAAAAAAAGTAGTGGAGAGCAGTACTGAGCAAAATAATAAAAAAGTGAATATGCAAATGTGGGGAGGGGGAGAAAGGAATAGGGCAATTTGGTAAGAATAAAGATAAGAGAAGGAGAAACACAAAACAAAAACAAAGAACAAAAAAAAAAAAAAGTAAGGTGTAAAGGAAAAGACACCTAATAATATGTGTCTGAGATACTAGTGAGTCTGCTAACGCAGAACACTGCGTGAAATATCACGTGCTAGGCACAAACAGTGCCGTCCTATCGTGGGGGGGAGGTCGAAACAAATGGACCTGAGTCGTGGTCCCGACAGCGAATCAGGCAAATAGAAATTATATGTCGCACACTGAACATTTGATCCGCTTGTGATGCAAGCGACAACTTTTTCCTATAAGAATAAGGATAGTATCTTCTGGGTGGGATTGAAATGACTCCCACCGCAACACAGAAGTACATGGGTGGGGTGAGGGACTGTGAACTAAACCTTGCTATGTTTGTTATTCCCCTCCTGGTACATAGCCTCTATTCCTAAATCTCATCAGATATATAAGGCCAGTTGGTTCAGACTCGTGAATGTGTTTGTCTTTACCTATTTATCAAAATAATAGAAACCCATTTCTATGAACTACTTTTGATGATAACAGTTGGGAACATCCAACTAAATTTGTGGATAAGATTCAGGTATTTAGCCTAAGGGCACATAACTATAACACTTATATTAGTTCCTGTGTGTAGAAAGATTATTCAGCTAAACCCACCATATACATATATATAGGGCAGGGGGGGGAGGCGGAGGATCCGCCCACGGACGCCACCAACCACCCGTGGGTGGCACCGCAAGACCTGTATCTCGCGAAACAGAGATTAAGTAAAACCGGTGGTCAGAGCCCCCCAGAGCGGCATCCCACACCCCCACCATCAACCCCCCAACACATACATCAAAAGGGGGGGTGAGAGAGAACAATTTGGAATGGAACACAAAAACATAGAAAAAACGATTTAGTGCAAAGTGGCATTACCTGACGCCCGTCACAGTGAGGGTCACAGAGTGACTATTACCTATGCTCTCTCCCGAACCCCGGCCAGTTATTAAATTGGCAAAGAGCAGGGAAAGAGCTAGTATTTCCAAGCCCTATACTTACAAAACCTCCTTCCAAGACTACTAGAGAGCTCCGATTTTAAAGAAGAGGAAAGACACAGTCTGAGGGTCATATATAAAACATGACTCCAGAAATATGGCAAGACCACCGGGACCTCTCTGTGGAATGGAAGACAGGTCGAGGCGGTACAAGACATCAATCCCCAACAAGCTGTTGTATCAATCTTCTGGGGAGGTAGGTCCCCTTATCCCCGGGCCGGAGGAGGCTGATCTAGACCTAAGACGTCTACGGCGCTGTGGGAGTGAGCCAAGTCCCATCTGTCGTACTCGATCGTCTGGAGGATCCAGCCAGTTTGTCAGGAAAGTCCTGTCAGTATCAGACGCCCTGTGCGGGCAGTCGCACGCATGCGCACGCGCACCAGGCGGGCTATTTAAACTGATCTGTCACATGAGAATCTTGCTGTCTGCTCTACAGTGTTACGTGTGCACTTCCTGAGAACACTTCCTGTTTCCTGTACTAGACCCGGCTTGTTCCTGATTATCGTAGCTGTCTGCCTGCATCTGATCCCGGCTTGTCTCCGACCATCCCTGCTTTCTGCCTGCATCCGACCCCGGCTTGTCTGACCACTCTTCTGCCTGACCCTTTGGCTCATCTACAGTCCGCCTGGCTATCGATCCGGCTTGTCTGACCTTCCAGTCTGCTGCACCAGTGTTCCAGTCTGCTGTCCTGTGTGTTCCAGCCTGCTATCCAGTTCCAGTCTGCTGTGTGGTTCCAGTCTGCTGCACCAGTGTTCCAGTCTGCTGTCCTGTGTGTTCCAGCCTGCTATCCAGTTCCAGTCTGCTGTGTGGTTCCAGTCTGCTGCACCAGTGTTCCAGTCTGCTGTCCTGTGTGTTCCAGCCTGCTATCCAGTTCCAGTCTGCTGTGTGGTTCCAGTCTGCTGCACCAGTGTTCCAGTCTGCTGTCCTGTGTGTTCCAGCCTGCTATCCAGTTCCAGTCTGCTGTGTGGTTCCAGTCTGCTGCACCAGTGTTCCAGTCTGCTGTCCTGTGTGTTCCAGCCTGCTATCCAGTTCCAGTCTGCTGTGTGGTTCCAGTCTGCTGCACCAGTGTTCCAGTCTGCTGTCCCGTGTGTTCCAGCCTGCTATCCAGTTCCAGTCTGCTGCACCAGTGTTCCAGTCTACCTACCAGATCAGCTTAATCTCCACTGCACAGTGTTTCCAGAGTTCCAGACCTACCTCCTGCTGTTGATCCTGCCAGGCACTCGTGCCACTCCTGACTCTTGTGCTTCCTGTATACCCTACCAGGGCCCTCGAGTCGGAGCTGCAAGAGAGGCCATCCCCTGCAAGTCGGGCTCGTCCACAAGGTACGTGACACAGTTTAAGACATCTACCGGTTCTTGCTCGATAAAGAGGAAAAAGTCCGGCAGTTGATCTGGGTCTGATAGCGTGAACCTGCTGACTCCTCTGGTCACCTTGATGCTAAAGGGGTGTCCCCATGTGTACGAAGCTCCGGCTTGTCATATAAGGTCGAGGAGAGGACGCACCACACGACGCATGTACAGCGTATTGCGAGACAGGTCCGGGTATAGGTGTATAGGGGCTCCAAAAAAGTCTAATGAACCCAGGCTCCAAGCCTTTCGCATGACCTCTTCCTTCAATGTGAAGTAGTGGACCTGACAAAGAACATCTCGGGGGCGACCATCATGTGCCCCCTCCGGACCTCCCACTCTGTGAACACGGTCTATTTCAATTGGTGATGTTGCCTCCCTCCCTAGTACTTTATTGAGGATAGCTATGACAGTGGGTTTCAGCTCTGTTCCAGATGTTGCCTCCGGTATGCCTTGCAGCCTAATGTTATTTCGGCGACTGCGATTTTTGCTGTCTTCTATGCGGAGTTGCTGATGGCGTAGGCGACGGAGGTGTGCCGCGTTTGAGGTTTCAAGTGCTGTTATACGTGCTTCATGGTCATCTTGAGCAGTGGTTAAGACTGACACTGCTTCCTCATTTGCTGTGACTTGTTGTCTAAGAGCATTCAACTCCACGTGAAGGGATTCTTCCATTTTGCTTGCCCATGATTCAAAATCCATTCTGAAGGCAGAAAGGAGAGCTGTAGCTTCCGTTCTGATGGGCTCTCTTGACAGGGGCTGCGGAACTGACTGAGATTCCCTAGCGCCTGCGTCTAGCGGTGCGACTGAGCTCACGGATGAGGCCGAGGGTTCACCCCCGGGGTCTTTGAGTCTCATATTGTTATCTTCCACCGTGCCTGCTGAAGTGGTAGGTGGCGGTTTGGTCTTTCCTGTGGTACGGCCAGGCGCCATCTTGTCTTTGGGGGTCCGAGGGTCGTTAGGCGCCGTTCTAAGAAGATATCTTTGTATGGTGCCTTGGTGAGGGTCAGTGAGTTCTGAGGAGTGTGAGCCAGTTGTCGCCATGTATGTCTCAAGTGTGCTATGCTGTAAACATAGCCTGTCGCTGTCGGGGTGGCACGGTGCTCAGGGACAGGAGTCCTCAGCCATCCATACTTAGGATCTCATTAACTGGGCCAAACTTCCAGGGGGGTGAGGGGGGGGGGCTGGAGGGGAGAGGCAGAAGCCCAGGTAATGTCACCAGGAGGGCAGTGAGACCTTCAGGACCCAGGTTATGGCACAGGGAGAGTGGCTCTGTTGTAGAGTACAGTATCTGGGTCTGGAGGCTCTGTCCGGGCTAGTAGGCCTCAAGATGGCGGCGACAGGCCTCCAGGAGCGGCCTCCGTCTTCTATCTAATGTCCGTTCGGGCCCCCTCACCCTGCAGCACCCTCCCAGGGATGCCCGGCCTCTTTATGTAGCAGTCCGCTGTCTCTCCGTCCGTGGATCGCGGAACCGGAGGTCGGGGATGTAAAAAGAACAGCAGGCCCCAAAATGGCGGCGGCCGCGGCCTCCAGGGGCGGCTTCTGTGAGCCTCCTTACAGTTATTTAGGCCCCCTGACCTTGCAGCACCTTCCCCAGGATGTCCGGCTTCCCCTGTGCGGCGATCCGTTTCCTCTCCGCCCGCGGATCACGGTACCGGAGGTCGGGGATGTAGGAGGCACAGTAGGCCTCAAGATGGCGGCGGCCTGTAGCAGTTGTAGGCCCGGCCGCGGGCCTGCGGACTCCAAAGCGGCTCGTCAGCTGCAATAATCCCCTCTGGGAATCAAGCAGGTGTCTCCTGGGGATGGCTGGAGAGAGTTTCCAAGCTCTCCTGTCTCCAGAAACCTCCGGATGGCTGTGGATGGTAGCCAGCCAAGCGGAGCTCCTCCGGAGCACGTCCTTCTCGTTCGCCGGTCAGCCACGCCCCCTCTAGGTTTTTTCTAATTCTAACCGCTACAAAACAAAGGGAGAGCGCAGATTTGCAGTCCAAGGACCACGGCTATGGAACGATTTACCTACTCACATTCACATGGAAGAAAACCACCAGGCCTTCAGAAAGAAACTCAAGACCTACCTCTTCTAAGAAGCTGGACAACATAGGACGGATCTAGCGCCTTGAGGCGATTCAGTTCGCATTTGTAGCGCTATACAAATCATTCATTCATTCAGCTCTAGGTTTTTTCTTCTCCCCAGCTCTAGGTTTTTTCTTCTTCTTCCCAGCTCTAGGTTTTTTCTTCTTCTTCCCAGCTCTAGGTTTTTTCTTCTTCTTCCCAGCTCTAGGTTTTTTTTCTTTTCTTCCCAGCTCTAGGTTTTTTTTCTTTTCTTCCCAGCTCTA
Source organism: Aquarana catesbeiana (assembly GCF_042186555.1). Classification (NCBI taxonomy): domain Eukaryota; kingdom Metazoa; phylum Chordata; class Amphibia; order Anura; family Ranidae; genus Aquarana; species Aquarana catesbeiana. Next base: position 403,659 of record NC_133327.1, on the reverse strand, counting down.
GGTTTTTTTTTCTTCTTCCCAGCTCTAGGTTTTTTCTAATTCTAACCGCTACAAAGCAAAGGGAGAGCGCAGATTTGCAGTCCAAGGACCACGGCTATGGAACGCTTTACCTACTCACATTCGCATGGAAGAAAACCATCAGGCCTTCAGAAAGAAACTCAAGACCTACCTCTTCTAAGAAGCTGGACAACATAGGAGGGATTTAGCACCTTGAGGCGATTCAGTTCGCATTTGTAGAGCTATACAAATCATTCATTCAGCTCTAGGTTTTTTTCTTCTTCTTCCCAGCTCTAGGTTTTTTCTTCTCCCCAGCTCTAGGTTTTTTCTTCTTCTTCCCAGTTCTAGGTTTTTTCTTCTTCTTCCCAGCTCTAGGTTTTTTTTCTTTTCTTCCCAACTCTAGGTTTTCTCTTCTTCTTCCCAGCTCTAGGTTTTCTCTTCTTCTTCCCAGCTGTAGGTTTTTTCTTCTTCCCAGCTCTAGGTTTTTTCTAATTCTAACCGCTACAAAACAAACGGAGAGCGCAGATTTGCAGTCCAAGGACCACGGCTATGGAACGCTTTACCTACTCACATTCGCATGGAAGAAAACCATCAGGCCTTCAGAAAGAAACTCAAGACCTACCTCTTCTAAGAAGCTGGACAACATAGGACGGATCTAGCGCCTTGAGGCGATTCAGTTCGCATTTGTAGCGCTATACAAATCATTCATTCATTCAGCTCTAGGTTTTTTCTTCTTCTTCCCAGCTCTAGGTTTTTTCTTCTCCCCAGCTCTAGGTTTTTTCTTCTTCTTCCCAGCTCTAGGTTTTTTCTTCTTCCCAGCTCTAGGTTTTTTTTCTTTTCTTCCCAACTCTAGGTTTTCTCTTCTTCTCCCCAGTTCTAGGTTTTCTCTTCTTCTTCCCAGCTCTAGGTTTTCTCTTCTTCTTCCCAGCTCTAGGTTTTTTCTTCTTCTTCCCAGCTCTAGGTTTTTTCTTCTTCTTCCCAGCTCTAGGTTTTCTCTTCTTCTTCCCAGCTCTAGGTCTTCTCTTCTTCTTCCCAGCTCTAGGTTTTTTCTTCTTCCCTGCTCTAGGTTTTCTCTTATTCTTCCCAGCTCTAGGTTTTTTCTAATTCTAACCGCTACAAAACAAAGGGAGAGCGCAGATTTGCAGTCCAAGGACCACGGCTATGGAACGCTTTACCTACTCACATTCGCATGGAAGAAAACCATCAGGCCTTCAGAAAGAAACTCAAGACCTACCTCTTCTAAGAAGCTGGACAACATAGGACGGATCTAGCGCCTTGAGGCGATTCAGTTCGCATTTGTAGCGCTATACAAATCATTCATTCATTCAGCTCTAGGTTTTTTTCTTCTTCCCAGCTCTAGGTTTTTTCTTCTCCCCAGCTCTAGGTTTTTTCTTCTTCTTCCCAGCTCTAGGTTTTTTCTTCTTCTTCCCAGCTCTAGTTTTTTTTTTCTTTGCTTCCCAACTCTAGGTTTTCTCTTCTTCTTCCCAGCTCTAGGTTTTTTATTCTTCTTCCCAGCTCTAGGTTTTCTCTTCTTCTTCCCAGCTCTAGGTTTTTTCTAATTCTAACCGCTACAAAGCAAAGGCAGAGCGCAGATTTGCAGTCCAAGGACCACGGCTATGGAACGCTTTACCTACTCACATTCGCATGGAAGAAAACCATCAGGCCTTCAGAAAGAAACTCAAGACCTACCTCTTCTAAGAAGCTGGACAACATAGGACGGATCTAGCGCCTTGAGGCGATTCAGTTCCTATTTGTAGCGCTATACAAATCATTCATTCATTCAGCTCTATTTTTTTTCTTCTTCTTCCCAGCTCTAGGTTTTTTCTTCTTCTTCCCAGCTCTAGGTTTTTTCTTCTTCTTCCCAGCTCTAGGTTTTTTCTTCTTCTTCCAAGCTCTAGGTTTTTTCTTCTTCTTCCCAGCTCTAGGTTTTTTCTAATTCTAACCGCTACAAAACAAAGGGAGAGCGCAGATTTGCAGTCCAAGGACCACGGCTATGGAACGCTCTACCTACTCACATTCGCATGGAAGAAAACCATCAGGCCTTCAGAAAGAAACTCAAGACCTACCTCTTCTAAGAAGCTGGACAACATAGGACGGATCTAGCGCCTTGAGGCGATTCAGTTCATATTTGTAGCGCTATACAAATCATTTATTCATTCAGCTCTAGGTTTTTTCTTCTTCTTCCCAGCTCTAGGTTTTTTCTTCTTCCCAGCTCTAGGTTTTTTCTTCTTCTTCCCAGCTCTAGGTTTTTTTTCTTTTCTTCCCAGCTCTAGGTTTTCTCTTCTTCTTCCCAGCTCTAGGTTTTCTCTTCTTCTTCCCAGCTCTAGGTTTTTTCTTCTTCTTCCCAGCTCTAGGTTTTCTCTTCTTCTTCCCAGCTCTAGGTTTTTTCTAATTCTAACCGCTACAAAACAAAGGGAGAGCACAGATTTGCAGTCCAAGGACCAAGGCTATGGAATGTTTTACCTACTTACATTCTAATGGAAGAAAACCATCAGGCCTTCAGAAAGAAATTCAAGACCTACCTCTTCTAAGAAGCTGGACAACATAGGACAGATCTAGCGCCTTGAGGCGATTCAGTTCCTATTTGTAGCGCTATACAAATCATTCATTCATTCAGCTCTAGGTTTTTTCTTCTTCCCAGCTCTAGGTTTTTTCTTCTCCCCAGCTCTAGGTTTTTTCTTCTTCTTCCCAGCTCTAGGTTTTTTCTTCTCCCCAGCTCTAGGTTTTTTCTTCTTCCCAGCTCTAGGTTTTTTCTTCTTCTTCCCAGCTCTAGGTCTTTTCTAATTCTAACCGCTACAAAACAAAGGGAGAGCACAGATTTGCAGTCCAAGGACCACGGCTATGGAATGCTTTACCTACTTACATTCTCATGGAAGAAAACCATCAGGCCTTCAGAAAGAAACTCAAGACCTACCTCTTCTAAGAAGCTGGACAACATAGGACAGATCTAGCGCCTTGAGGCGATTCAGTTCGTATTTGTAGCGCTATACAAATCATTCATTCATTCAGCTCTATTTTTTTTCTTCTTCTTCCCAGCTCTAGTTTTTTTCTTCTTCTTCCCAGCTCTAGGTTTTTTCTTCTTCTTCCCAGCTCTAGGTTTTTTCTTCTTCTTCCCAGCTCTAGGTTTTTTTTCTTTTCTTCCCAGCTCTAGGTTTTCTCTTCTTCCCAGCTCTAGGTTTTCTCTTCTTCCCAGCTCTAGGTTTTTTCTTCTTCTTCCCAGCTCTAGGTTTTCTCTTCTTCTTCCCAGCTCTAGGTTTTTTCTAATTCTAACCGCTACAAAACAAAGGGAGAGCTCAGATTTGCAGTCCAAGGACCACGGCTATGGAATGCTTTACCTACTTACATTCTCATGGAAGAAAACCATCAGGCCTTCAGAAAGAAACTCAAGACCTACCTCTTCTAAGAAGCTGGACAACATAGGACAGATCTAGCGCCTTGAGGCGATTCAGTTCATATTTGTAGCGCTATACAAATCATTCATTCATTCAGCTCTATTTTTTTTCTTCTTCTTCCCAGCTCTAGGTTTTTTCTTCTTCCCAGCTCTAGGTTTTTTCTTCTTCTTCCCAGCTCTAGGTTTTTTTTCTTCTTCTTCCCAGCTCTAGGTTTTCTCTTCTTCTTCCCAGCTCTAGGTTTTTTCTTCTTCTTCCCAGCTCTAGGTTTTTTCTAATTCTAACCGCTACAAAACAAAGGGAGAGCGCAGATTTGCAGTCCAAGGACCACGGCTATGGAACGCTTTACCTACTCACATTCGCATGGAAGAAAACCATCAGGCCTTCAGAAAGAAACTCAAGACCTACCTCTTCTAAGAAGCTGGACAACATAGGACGGATCTAGCGCCTTGAGGCGATTCAGTTCGCATTTGTAGCGCTATACAAATCATTCATTCATTCAGCTCTAGGTTTTTTCTTCTTCTTCCCAGCTCTTGGTTTTTTCTTCTCCCCAGCTCTAGGTTTTTTCTTCTTCATCCCAGCTCTAGGTTTTTTCTTCTTCTTCCCAGCTCTAGTTTTTTTTTCTTTTCTTCCCAACTCTAGGTTTTCTCTTCTTCCTCCCAGCTCTAGGTTTTTTCTTCTCCCCAGCTCTAGGTTTTTTCTTCTCCCCAGCTCTAGGTTTTTTCTTCTTCCCAGCTCTAGGTTTTTTCTTCTTCTTCCCAGCTCTAGATTTTTTTTCTTTTCTTCCCAACTCTAGGTTTTTTCTTCTTCTTCCCAGCTCTAGGTTTTTTCTTCTTCTTCCCAGCTCTAGGTTTTCTCTTCTTCTTCCCAGCTCTAGGTTTTTTCTTCTTCTTCCCAGATCTAGGTTTTCTCTTCTTCCCAGCTCTAGGTTTTTTCTAATTCTAACCGCTACAAAACAAAGGGAGAGCACAGATTTGCAGTCCAAGGACCACGGCTATGGAACGCTTTACCTACTTACATTCTCATGGAAGAAAACCATCAGGCCTTCAGAAAGAAACTCAAGACCTACCTCTTCTAAGAAGCTGGACAACATAGGACAGATCTAGCGCCTTGAGGCGATTCAGTTCGTATTTGTAGCGCTATACAAATCATTCATTCATTCAGCTCTATGTTTTTTCTTCTTCTTCCCAGCTCTAGGTTTTTTTTCTTCTTCCCAGCTTTAGGTTTTTTCTTCTTCTTCCCAGCTCTAGGTTTTTTCTTCTTCCCAGCTCTAGGTTTTTTCTTCTTCTTCCCAGCTCTAGGTTTTTTCTTCTTCTTCCCAGCTCTAGGTTTTTTTTCTTTTCTTCCCAGGTCTAGGTTTTCTCTTCTTCCCAGCTCTAGGTTTTTTCTAATTCTAACCACTACAAAACAAAGGGAGAGCGCAGATTTGCAGTCCAAGGACCACGGCTATGGAACGCTTTACCTACTCACATTCGCATGGAAGAAAACCATCAGGCCTTCAGAAAGAAACTCAAGACCTACCTCTTCTAAGAAGCTGGACAACACAGGACGGATCTAGCGCCTTGAGGCGATTCAGTTCGCATTTGTAGCGCTATACAAATCATTCATTCATTCAGCTCTAGGTTTTTTTCTTCTTCCCAGCTCTAGGTTTTTTCTTCTCCCCAGCTCTAGGTTTTTTCTTCTTCTTCCCAGCTCTAGGTTTTTTCTTCTTCTTCCCAGCTCTAGTTTTTTTTTCTTTTCTTCCCAACTCTAGGTTTTCTCTTCTTCTTCCCAGCTCTAGGTTTTTTATTCTTCTTCCCAGCTCTAGGTTTTCTCTTCTTCTTCCCAGCTCTAGGTTTTTTCTAATTCTAACCGCTACAAAGCAAAGGCAGAGCGCAGATCTGCAGTCCAAGGACCACGGCTATGGAACGCTTTACCTACTCACATTCGCATGGAAGAAAACCATCAGGCCTTCAGAAAGAAACTCAAGACCTACCTCTTCTAAGAAGCTGGACAACATAGGACGGATCTAGCGCCTTGAGGCGATTCAGTTCCTATTTTTAGCGCTATACAAATCATTCATTCATTCAGCTCTAGGTTTTTTCTTCTTCTTCCCAGCTCTAGGTTTTTTCTTCTTCCCAGCTCTAGGTTTTTTTTCTTTTCTGCCCAGCTCTAGGTTTTCTCTTCTTCTTCCCAGCTCTAGGTTTTTTCTTCTTCTTCCCAGCTCTAGGTTTTTTCTAATTCTAACCGCTACAAAACAAAGGGAGAGCGCAGATTTGCAGTCCAAGGACCACGGCTATGGAACGCTCTACCTACTCACATTCGCATGAAAGAAAACCATCAGGCCTTCAGAAAGAAACTCAAGACCTACCTCTTCTAAGAAGCTGGACAACATAGGACGGATCTAGCAACTTGAGGCGATTCAGTTCGTATTTGTAGCGCTATACAAATCATTTATTCATTCAGCTCTAGGTTTTTTCTTCTTCTTCCCAGCTCTAGGTTTTTTCTTCTTCTTCCCAGCTCTAGGTTTTTTCTTCTTCTTCCCAGCTCTAGGTTTTTTTTCTTTTCTTCCCAGCTCTATGTTTTCTCTTCTTCTTCCCAGCTCTAGGTTTTCTCTTCTTCTTCCCAGCTCTAGGTTTTTTCTTCTTCTTCCCAGCTCTAGGTTTTCTCTTCTTCTTCCCAGCTCTAGGTCTTTTCTAATTCTATCCGCTACAAAACAAAGGGAGAGCACAGATTTGCATTCCAAGGACCACGGCTATGGAATGCTTTACCTACTTACATTCTCATGGAAGAAAACCATCAGGCCTTCAGAAAGAAACTCAAGACCTACCTCTTCTAAGAAGCTGGACAACATAGGACAGATCTAGCGCCTTGAGGCGATTCAGTTCGTATTTGTAGCGCTATACAAATCATTCATTCAGCTCTATTTTTTTTCTTCTTCTTCCCAGCTCTAGGTTTTTTCTTCTTCTTCCCAGCTCTAGGTTTTTTCTTCTTCTTCCCAGCTCTAGGTTTTTTTTCTTCTTCCCAGCTCTAGGTTTTCTCTTCTTCTTCCCAGCTCTAGGTTTTTTCTAATTCTAACCGCTACAAAGCAAAGGCAGAGCGCAGATCTGCAGTCCAAGGACCACGGCTATGGAACGCTTTACCTACTCACATTCGCATGGAAGAAAACCATCAGGCCTTCAGAAAGAAACTCAAGACCTACCTCTTCTAAGAAGCTGGACAACATAGGACGGATCTAGCGCCTTGAGGCGATTCAGTTCCTATTTGTAGCGCTATACAAATCATTCATTCATTCAGCTCTAGGTTTTTTCTTCTTCTTCCCAGCTCTAGGTTTTTTCTTCTCCCCAGCTCTAGGTTTTTCTTCTTCTTCCCAGCTCTAGGTTTTTTCTTCTTCTTCCCAGCTCTAGGTTTTTTTTCTTTTCTTCCCAGCTCTAGGTTTTCTCTTCTTCTTCCCAGCTCTAGGTTTTTTCTTCTTCTTCCCAGCTCTAGGTTTTTTCTAATTCTAACCGCTACAAAACAAAGGGAGAGCGCAGATTTGCAGTCCAAGGACCACGGCTATGGAACGCTCTACCTACTCACATTCGCATGAAAGAAAACCATCAGGCCTTCAGAAAGAAACTCAAGACCTACCTCTTCTAAGAAGCTGGACAACATAGGACGGATCTAGCAACTTGAGGCGATTCAGTTCGTATTTGTAGCGCTATACAAATCATTTATTCATTCAGCTCTAGGTTTTTTCTTCTTCTTCCCAGCTCTAGGTTTTTTCTTCTTCTTCCCAGGTCTAGGTTTTTTCTTGTTCTTCCCAGCTCTAGGTTTTTTTTCTTTTCTTCCCAGCTCTATGTTTTCTCTTCTTCTTCCCAGCTCTAGGTTTTCTCTTCTTCTTCCCAGCTCTAGGTTTTTTCTTCTTCTTCCCAGCTCTAGGTTTTCTCTTCTTCTTCCCAGCTCTAGGTCTTTTCTAATTCTAACCGCTACAAAACAAAGGGAGAGCACAGATTTGCAGTCCAAGGACCACGGCTATGGAATGCTTTACCTACTTACATTCTCATGGAAGAAAACCATCAGGCCTTCAGAAAGAAACTCAAGACCTACCTCTTCTAAGAAGCTGGACAACATAGGACAGATCTAGCGCCTTGAGGCGATTCAGTTCGTATTTGTAGCGCTATACAAATCATTCATTCAGCTCTATTTTTTTTCTTCTTCTTCCCAGCTCTAGCTTTTTTCTTCTTCTTCCCAGCTCTAGGTTTTTTCTTCTTCTTCCCAGCTCTAGGTTTTTTTTCTTCTTCCCAGCTCTAGGTTTTCTCTTCTTCTTCCCAGCTCTAGGTTTTTTCTAATTCTAACCACTACAAAGCAAAGGCAGAGCGCAGATCTGCAGTCCAAGGACCACGGCTATGGAACGCTTTACCTACTCACATTCGCATGGAAGAAAACCATCAGGCCTTCAGAAAGAAACTCAAGACCTACCTCTTCTAAGAAGCTGGACAACATAGGACGGATCTAGCGCCTTGAGGCGATTCAGTTCCTATTTGTAGCGCTATACAAATCATTCATTCATTCAGCTCTAGGTTTTTTCTTCTTCTTCCCAGCTCTAGGTTTTTTCTTCTCCCCAGCTCTAGGTTTTTCTTCTTCTTCCCAGCTCTAGGTTTTTTCTTCTTCTTCCCAGCTCTAGGTTTTTTTTCTTTTCTTCCCAGCTCTAGGTTTTCTCTTCTTCTTCCCAGCTCTAGGTTTTTTCTTCTTCTTCCCAGCTCTAGGTTTTTTCTAATTCTAACCGCTACAAAACAAAGGGAGAGCGCAGATTTGCAGTCCAAGGACCACGGCTATGGAACGCTCTACCTACTCACATTCGCATGAAAGAAAACCATCAGGCCTTCAGAAAGAAACTCAAGACCTACCTCTTCTAAGAAGCTGGAAAACATAGGACGGATCTAGCAACTTGAGGCGATTCAGTTCGTATTTGTAGCGCTATACAAATCATTTATTCATTCAGCTCTAGGTTTTTTCTTCTTCTTCCCAGCTCTAGGTTTTTTCTTCTTCTTCCCAGCTCTAGGTTTTTTCTTCTTCTTCCCAGCTCTAGGTTTTTTTTCTTTTCTTCCCAGCTCTATGTTTTCTCTTCTTCTTCCCAGCTCTAGGTTTTCTCTTCTTCTTCCCAGCTCTAGGTTTTTTCTTCTTCTTCCCAGCTCTAGGTTTTCTCATCTTCTCCCAGCTCTAGGTCTTTTCTAATTCTAACCGCTACAAAACAAAGGGAGAGCACAGATTTGCAGTCCAAGGACCACGGCTATGGAATGCTTTACCTACTTACATTCTCATGGAAGAAAACCATCAGGCCTTCAGAAAGAAACTCAAGACCTACCTCTTCTAAGAAGCTGGACAACATAGGACAGATCTAGCGCCTTGAGGCGATTCAGTTCGTATTTGTAGCGCTATACAAATCATTCATTCAGCTCTATTTTTTTTCTTCTTCTTCCCAGCTCTAGGTTTTTTCTTCTTCTTCCCAGCTCTAGGTTTTTTCTTCTTCTTCCCAGCTCTAGGTTTTTTTTCTTCTTCCCAGCTCTAGGTTTTCTCTTCTTCTTCCCAGCTCTAGGTTTTTTCTTCTTATTCCCAACTCAAGGTTTTCTCTTCTTCTTCCCAGCTCTAGGTTTTTTCTAATTCTAACCGCTACAAAACAAAGGGAGAGCACAGATTTGCAGTCCAAGGACCACGGCTATGGAATGCTTTACCTACTTACATTCTCATGGAAGAAAACCATCAGGCCTTCAGAAAGAAACTCAAGACCTACCTCTTCTAAGAAGCTGGACAACATAGGACAGATCTAGCGCCTTGAGGCGATTCAGTTCGTATTTGTAGCGCTATACAAATCATTCATTCATTCAGCTCTATTTTTTTTCTTCTTCTTCCCAGCTCTAGGTTTTTTCTTCTTCTTCCCAGCTCTAGGTTTTTTCTTCTTCTTCCCAGCTCTAGGTTTTTTTTCTTCTTCTTCCCAGCTCTAGGTTTTCTCTTCTTCTTCCCAGCTCTAGGTTTTCTCTTCTTCTTCCCAGCTCTAGGTTTTTTCTTCTTCTTCCCAGCTCTAGGTTTTTTCTAATTCTAACCGCTACAAATCAAAGGGAGAGCGCAGATTTTCAGTCCAAGGACCACGGCTATGGAAGGCTTTACCTACTCACATTTGCATGGAAGAAAACCATCAGGCCTTCAGAAAGAAACTCAAGACCTACCTCTTCTAAGAAGCTTGACAACATAGGACGGATCTAGCGCCTTGAGGCGATTCAGTTCGCATTTGTAGCGCTATACAAATCATTCATTCATTCAGCTCTAGGTTTTTTCTTCTTCTTCCCAGCTCTTGGTTTTTTCTTCTCCCCAGCTCTAGGTTTTTTCTTCTTCTTCCCAGCTCTAGGTTTTTTCTTCTTCCCAGCTCTAGGTTTTTTTTCTTTTCTTCCCAGCTCTAGGTTTTCTCTTCTTCTTCCCAGCTCTAGGTTTTCTCTTCTTCTTCCCAGCTCTAGGTTTTTTCTTCTTCTTCCCAGCTCTAGGTTTTCTCTTCTTCTTCCCAGCTCTAGGTTTTTTCTAATTCTAACCGCTACAAAACAAAGGGAGAGCTCAGATTTGCAGTCCAAGGACCACGGCTATGGAATGCTTTACCTACTTACATTCTCATGGAAGAAAACCATCAGGCCTTCAGAAAGAAACTCAAGACCTACCTCTTCTAAGAAGCTGGACAACATAGGACAGATCTAGCGCCTTGAGGCGATTCAGTTCGTATTTGTAGCGCTATACAAATCATTCATTCATTCAGCTCTATTTTTTTTCTTCTTCTTCCCAGCTCTAGGTTTTTTCTTCTTCCCAGCTCTAGGTTTTTTCTTCTTCTTCCCAGCTCTAGGTTTTTTTTCTTCTTCTTCCCAGCTCTAGGTTTTCTCTTCTTCTTCCCAGCTCTAGGTTTTCTCTTCTTCTTCCCAGCTCTAGGTTTTTTCTAATTCTAACCGCTACAAAACAAAGGTAGAGCGCAGATTTGCAGTCCAAGGACCACGGCTATGGAACGCTTTACCTACTCACATTCGCATGGAAGAAAACCATCAGGCCTTCAGAAAGAAACTCAAGACCTACCTCTTCTAAGAAGCTGGACAACATAGGACGGATCTAGCGCCTTGAGGCGATTCAGTTCGTATTTGTAGTGCTATACAAATCATTCATTCATTCAGCTCTAGGTTTTTTCTTCTTCTTCCCAGCTCTAGGTTTTTTCTTCTCCCCAGTTCTAGATTTTTTCTTCTTCTTCCCAGCTCTAGGTTTTTTCTTCTTCTTCCCAGCTCTAGGTTTTCTCTTCTTCTTCCCAGCTCTAGGTTTTTTCTTCTTCCCAGCTCTAGGTTTTCTCTTCTTCCCAGCTCTAGGTTTTTTCTAATTCTAACCGCTACAAAACAAAGGGAGAGCACAGATTTGCAGTCCAAGGACCACGGCTATGGAACGCTTTACCTACTTACATTCTCATGGAAGAAAACCATCAGGCCTTCAGAAAGAAACTCAAGACCTACCTCTTCTAAGAAGCTGGACAACATAGGACAGATCTAGCGCCTTGAGGCGATTCAGTTCGTATTTGTAGCGCTATACAAATCATTCATTCATTCAGCTCTATGTTTTTTCTTCTTCTTCCCAGCTCTAGGTTTTTTTTCTTCTTCCCAGCTTTAGGTTTTTTCTTCTTCTTCCCAGCTCTAGGTTTTTTCTTCTTCCCAGCTCTAGGTTTTTTCTTCTTCTTCCCAGCTCTAGGTTTTTTCTTCTTCTTCCCAGCTCTAGGTTTTTTTTCTTTTCTTCCCAGGTCTAGGTTTTCTCTTCTTCCCAGCTCTAGGTTTTTTCTAATTCTAACCACTACAAAACAAAGGAAGAGCGCAGATTTGCAGTCCAAGGACCACGGCTATGGAACGCTTTACCTACTCACATTCGCATGGAAGAAAACCATCAGGCCTTCAGAAAGAAACTCAAGACCTACCTCTTCTAAGAAGCTGGACAACATAGGACGGATCTAGCGCCTTGAGGCGATTCAGTTCGCATTTGTAGCGCTATACAAATCATTCATTCATTCAGCTCTAGGTTTTTTTCTTCTTCCCAGCTCTAGGTTTTTTCTTCTCCCCAGCTCTAGGTTTTTTCTTCTTCTTCCCAGCTCTAGGTTTTTTCTTCTTCTTCCCAGCTCTAGTTTTTTTTTCTTTTCTTCCCAACTCTAGGTTTTCTCTTCTTCTTCCCAGCTCTAGGTTTTTTATTCTTCTTCCCAGCTCCAGGTTTTCTCTTCTTCTTCCCAGCTCTAGGTTTTTTCTAATTCTAACCGCTACAAAGCAAAGGCAGAGCGCAGATCTGCAGTCCAAGGACCACGGCTATGGAACGCTTTACCTACTCACATTCGCATGGAAGAAAACCATCAGGACTTCAGAAAGAAACTCAAGACCTACCTCTTCTAAGAAGCTGGACAACATAGGACGGATCTAGCGCCTTGAGGCGATTCAGTTCCTATTTGTAGCGCTATACAAATCATTCATTCATTCAGCTCTAGGTTTTTTCTTCTTCTTCCCAGCTCTAGGTTTTTTCTTCTCCCCAGCTCTAGGTTTTTCTTCTTCTTCCCAGCTCTAGGTTTTTTCTTCTTCTTCCCAGCTCTAGGTTTTTTTTCTTTTCTTCCCAGCTCTAGGTTTTCTCTTCTTCTTCCCAGCTCTAGGTTTTTTCTTCTTCTTCCCAGCTCTAGGTTTTTTCTAATTCTAACCGCTACAAAACAAAGGGAGAGCGCAGATTTGCAGTCCAAGGACCACGGCTATGGAACGCTCTACCTACTCACATTCGCATGAAAGAAAACCATCAGGCCTTCAGAAAGAAACTCAAGACCTACCTCTTCTAAGAAGCTGGACAACATAGGACGGATCTAGCAACTTGAGGCGATTCAGTTCGTATTTGTAGCGCTATACAAATCATTTATTCATTCAGCTCTAGGTTTTTTCTTCTTCTTCCCAGCTCTAGGTTTTTTCTTCTTCTTCCCAGCTCTAGGTTTTTTCTTCTTCTTCCCAGCTCTAGGTTTTTTTTCTTTTCTTCCCAGCTCTATGTTTTCTCTTCTTCTTCCCAGCTCTAGGTTTTCTCTTCTTCTTCCCAGCTCTAGGTTTTTTCTTCTTCTTCCCAGCTCTAGGTTTTCTCTTCTTCTTCCCAGCTCTAGGTCTTTTCTAATTCTATCCGCTACAAAACAAAGGGAGAGCACAGATTTGCATTCCAAGGACCACGGCTATGGAATGCTTTACCTACTTACATTCTCATGGAAGAAAACCATCAGGCCTTCAGAAAGAAACTCAAGACCTACCTCTTCTAAGAAGCTGGACAACATAGGACAGATCTAGCGCCTTGAGGCGATTCAGTTCGTATTTGTAGCGCTATACAAATCATTCATTCAGCTCTATTTTTTTTCTTCTTCTTCCCAGCTCTAGGTTTTTTCTTCTTCTTCCCAGCTCTAGGTTTTTTCTTCTTCTTCCCAGCTCTAGGTTTTTTTTCTTCTTCCCAGCTCTAGGTTTTCTCTTCTTCTTCCCAGCTCTAGGTTTTTTCTAATTCTAACCGCTACAAAGCAAAGGCAGAGCGCAGATCTGCAGTCCAAGGACCACGGCTATGGAACGCTTTACCTACTCACATTCGCATGGAAGAAAACCATCAGGCCTTCAGAAAGAAACTCAAGACCTACCTCTTCTAAGAAGCTGGACAACATAGGACGGATCTAGCGCCTTGAGGCGATTCAGTTCCTATTTGTAGCGCTATACAAATCATTCATTCATTCAGCTCTAGGTTTTTTCTTCTTCTTCCCAGCTCTAGGTTTTTTCTTCTCCCCAGCTCTAGGTTTTTCTTCTTCTTCCCAGCTCTAGGTTTTTTCTTCTTCTTCCCAGCTCTAGGTTTTTTTTCTTTTCTTCCCAGCTCTAGGTTTTCTCTTCTTCTTCCCAGCTCTAGGTTTTTTCTTCTTCTTCCCAGCTCTAGGTTTTTTCTAATTCTAACCGCTACAAAACAAAGGGAGAGCGCAGATTTGCAGTCCAAGGACCACGGCTATGGAACGCTCTACCTACTCACATTCGCATGAAAGAAAACCATCAGGCCTTCAGAAAGAAACTCAAGACCTACCTCTTCTAAGAAGCTGGACAACATAGGACGGATCTAGCAACTTGAGGCGATTCAGTTCGTATTTGTAGCGCTATACAAATCATTTATTCATTCAGCTCTAGGTTTTTTCTTCTTCTTCCCAGCTCTAGGTTTTTTCTTCTTCTTCCCAGGTCTAGGTTTTTTCTTCTTCTTCCCAGCTCTAGGTTTTTTTTCTTTTCTTCCCAGCTCTATGTTTTCTCTTCTTCTTCCCAGCTCTAGGTTTTCTCTTCTTCTTCCCAGCTCTAGGTTTTTTCTTCTTCTTCCCAGCTCTAGGTTTTCTCTTCTTCTTCCCAGCTCTAGGTCTTTTCTAATTCTAACCGCTACAAAACAAAGGGAGAGCACAGATTTGCAGTCCAAGGACCACGGCTATGGAATGCTTTACCTACTTACATTCTCATGGAAGAAAACCATCAGGCCTTCAGAAAGAAACTCAAGACCTACCTCTTCTAAGAAGCTGGACAACATAGGACAGATCTAGCGCCTTGAGGCGATTCAGTTCGTATTTGTAGCGCTATACAAATCATTCATTCAGCTCTATTTTTTTTCTTCTTCTTCCCAGCTCTAGCTTTTTTCTTCTTCTTCCCAGCTCTAGGTTTTTTCTTCTTCTTCCCAGCTCTAGGTTTTTTTTCTTCTTCCCAGCTCTAGGTTTTCTCTTCTTCTTCCCAGCTCTAGGTTTTTTCTAATTCTAACCACTACAAAGCAAAGGCAGAGCGCAGATCTGCAGTCCAAGGACCACGGCTATGGAACGCTTTACCTACTCACATTCGCATGGAAGAAAACCATCAGGCCTTCAGAAAGAAACTCAAGACCTACCTCTTCTAAGAAGCTGGACAACATAGGACGGATCTAGCGCCTTGAGGCGATTCAGTTCCTATTTGTAGCGCTATACAAATCATTCATTCATTCAGCTCTAGGTTTTTTCTTCTTCTTCCCAGCTCTAGGTTTTTTCTTCTCCCCAGCTCTAGGTTTTTCTTCTTCTTCCCAGCTCTAGGTTTTTTCTTCTTCTTCCCAGCTCTAGGTTTTTTTTCTTTTCTTCCCAGCTCTAGGTTTTCTCTTCTTCTTCCCAGCTCTAGGTTTTTTCTTCTTCTTCCCAGCTCTAGGTTTTTTCTAATTCTAACCGCTACAAAACAAAGGGAGAGCGCAGATTTGCAGTCCAAGGACCACGGCTATGGAACGCTCTACCTGCTCACATTCGCATGAAAGAAAACCATCAGGCCTTCAGAAAGAAACTCAAGACCTACCTCTTCTAAGAAGCTGGAAAACATAGGACGGATCTAGCAACTTGAGGCGATTCAGTTCGTATTTGTAGCGCTATACAAATCATTTATTCATTCAGCTCTAGGTTTTTTCTTCTTCTTCCCAGCTCTAGGTTTTTTCTTCTTCTTCCCAGCTCTAGGTTTTTTCTTCTTCTTCCCAGCTCTAGGTTTTTTTTCTTTTCTTCCCAGCTCTATGTTTTCTCTTCTTCTTCCCAGCTCTAGGTTTTCTCTTCTTCTTCCCAGCTCTAGGTTTTTTCTTCTTCTTCCCAGCTCTAGGTTTTCTCATCTTCTCCCAGCTCTAGGTCTTTTCTAATTCTAACCGCTACAAAACAAAGGGAGAGCACAGATTTGCAGTCCAAGGACCACGGCTATGGAATGCTTTACCTACTTACATTCTCATGGAAGAAAACCATCAGGCCTTCAGAAAGAAACTCAAGACCTACCTCTTCTAAGAAGCTGGACAACATAGGACAGATCTAGCGCCTTGAGGCGATTCAGTTCGTATTTGTAGCGCTATACAAATCATTCATTCAGCTCTATTTTTTTTCTTCTTCTTCCCAGCTCTAGGTTTTTTCTTCTTCTTCCCAGCTCTAGGTTTTTTCTTCTTCTTCCCAGCTCTAGGTTTTTTCTTCTTCTTCCCAGCTCTAGGTTTTTTTTCTTTTCTTCCCAGCTCTAGGTTTTCTCTTCTTCTTCCCAGCTCTAGGTTTTCTCTTCTTCTTCCCAGCTCTAGGTTTTTTCTTCTTCTTCCCAGCTCTAGTTTTTCTCTTCTTCTTCCCAGCTCTAGGTTTTTTCTAATTCTAACCGCTACAAAACAAAGGGAGAGCTCAGATTTGCAGTCCAAGGACCACGGCTATGGAATGCTTTACCTACTTACATTCTCATGGAAGAAAACCATCAGGCCTTCAGAAAGAAACTCAAGACCTACCTCTTCTAAGAAGCTGGACAACATAGGACAGATCTAGCGCCTTGAGGCGATTCAGTTCGTATTTGCAGCGCTATACAAATCATTCATTCATTCAGCTCTATTTTTTTTCTTCTTCTTCCCAGCTCTAGGTTTTTTCTTCTTCCCAGCTCTAGGTTTTTTCTTCTTCTTCCCAGCTCTAGGTTTTTTTTCTTCTTCTTCCCAGCTCTAGGTTTTCTCTTCTTCTTCCCAGCTCTAGGTTTTCTCTTCTTCTTCCCAGCTCTAGGTTTTTTCTTCTTCTTCCCAGCTCTAGGTTTTTTCTAATTCTAACCGCTACAAAACAAAGGTAGAGCGCAGATTTGCAGTCCAAGGACCACGGCTATGGAACGCTTTACCTACTCACATTCGCATGGAAGAAAACCATCAGGCCTTCAGAAAGAAACTCAAGACCTACCTCTTCTAAGAAGCTGGACAACATAGGACGGATCTAGCGCCTTGAGGCGATTCAGTTCGTATTTGTAGTGCTATACAAATCATTCATTCATTCAGCTCTAGGTTTTTTCTTCTTCTTCCCAGCTCTAGGTTTTTTCTTCTCCCCAGTTCTAGATTTTTTCTTCTTCTTCCCAGCTCTAGGTTTTTTCTTCTTCTTCCCAGCTCTAGGTTTTCTCTTCTTCTTCCCAGCTCTAGGTTTTTTCTTCTTCCCAGCTCTAGGTTTTCTCTTCTTCCCAGCTCTAGGTTTTTTCTAATTCTAACCGCTACAAAACAAAGGGAGAGCGCAGATTTGTAGTCCAAGGACCACGGCTATGGAACGCTTTACCTACTCACATTCGCATGGAAGAAAACCATCAGGCCTTCAGAAAGAAACTCAAGACCTATCTCTTCTAAGAAGCTGGACAACATAGTATGGATCTAGCGCCTTGAGGCGATTCAGTTCGCATTTGTAGCGCTATACAAATCATTCATTCATTCAGCTCTAGGTTTTTTCTTCTTCCCAGCTCTAGGTTTTTTCTTCTCCCCAGCTCTAGGTTTTTTCTTCTTCCCAGCTCTAGGTTTTTTCTTCTTCTTCCCAGCTCTAGGTTTTTTTTCTTTTCTTCCCAGCTCTAGGTTTTCTCTTCTTCTTCCCAGCTCTAGGTTTTTTTCTTCTTCTTCCCAGCTGTAGGATTTCTCTTCTTCTTCCCAGCTCTAGGTTTTTTCTAATTCTAACCGCTACAAAACAAAGGGAGGGCGCAGATTTGCAGTCCAAGGACCACGGCTATGGAACGCTCTACCTACTCACATTCGCATGGAAGAAAACCATCAGGCCTTCAGAAAGAAACTCAAGACCTACCTCTTCTAAGAAGCTGGACAACATAGGACACATCTAGCGCCTTGAGGCGATTCAGTTCATATTTGTAGCGCTATACAAATCATTCATTCATTCAGCTCTAGGTTTTTTCTTCTTCTTCCCAGCTCTAGGTTTTTTTTTCTTCTTCCCAGCTCTAGGTTTTTTCTTCTTCCCAGCTCTAGGTTTTTTTCTTCTTCTTCCCAGCTCTAGGTTTTCTCTTCTTCTTCCCAGCTCTAGGTTTTTTCTTCTTCCCAGCTCTAGGTTTTCTCTTCTTCTTCCCAGCTCTAGATTTTTTCTAATTCTAACCGCTACAAAACAAAGGGAGAGCGCAGATTTGCAGTCCAAGGACCACAGCTATGGAATGCTTTACCTACTCACATTCGCATGGAAGAAAACCATCAGGCCTTCAGAAAGAAACTCAAGACCTACCTCTTCTAAGAAGCTGGACAACATAGGATGGACCTAGCGCCTTGAGGCGATTCAGTTCGCATTTGTAGCGCTATACAAATCATTCATTCATTCAGCTCTAGGTTTTTTCTTCTTCTTCCCAGCTCTAGGTTTTTTCTTCTCCCCAGCTCTAGGTTTTTTCTTCTTCTTCCCAGCTCTAGGTTTTTTCTTCTTCTTCCCAGCTCTAGGTTTTTTTTCTTTTCTTCCCAACTCTAGGTTTTCTCTTCTTCTTCCCAGCTCTAGGTTTTTTCTTCTTCCCAGCTCTAGGTTTTTTCTAATTCTAACCGCTACAAAACGAAGGGAGAGCACAGATTTGCAGTCCAAGGACCACGGCTATGGAACGCTTTACCTACTTACATTCTCATGGAAGAAAACCATCAGGCCTTCAGAAAGAAACTCAAGACCTACCTCTTCTAAGAAGCTGGACAACATAGGACGGATCTAGTGCCTTGAGGCGATTCAGTTCGCATTTGTAGCGCTATACAAATCATTCATTCATTCAGCTCTAGGTTTTTTCTTCTTCTTCCCAGCTCTAGGTTTTTTCTTCTCCCCAGCTCTAGGTTTTTTCTTCTTCTTCCCAGCTCTAGGTTTTTTCTTCTTCTTCCCAGCGCTAGGTTTTTTTCTTTTCTTCCCAGCTCTAGGTTTTCTCTTCTTCTTCCCAGCTCTAGGTTTTTTCTTCTTCTTCCCAGCTCTAGGTTTTTTCTTCTTCTTCCCAGCTGTAGGTTTTCTCTTCTTCTTCCCAGCTCTAGGTTTTTTCTAATTCTAACCGCTACAAAACAAAGGGAGGGCGCAGATTTGCAGTCCAAGGACCACGGCTATGGAACGCTCTACCTACTCACATTCGCATGGAAGAAAACCATCAGGCCTTCAGAAAGAAACTCAAGACCTACCTCTTCTAAGAAGCTGGACAACATAGGACACATCTAGCGCCTTGAGGCGATTCAGTTCATATTTGTAGCGCTATACAAATCATTCATTCATTCAGCTCTAGGTTTTTTCTTCTTCTTCCCAGCTCTAGGTTTTTTTTTTCTTCTTCCCAGCTCTAGGTTTTTTCTTCTTCCCAGCTCTAGGTTTTTTTCTTCTTCTTCCCAGCTCTAGGTTTTCTCTTCTTCTTCCCAGCTCTAGGTTTTTTCTTCTTCCCAGCTCTAGGTTTTCTCTTCTTCTTCCCAGCTCTAGATTTTTTCTAATTCTAACCGCTACAAAACAAAGGGAGAGCGCAGATTTGCAGTCCAAGGACCACGGCTATGGAATGCTTTACCTACTCACATTCGCATGGAAGAAAACCATCAGGCCTTCAGAAAGAAACTCAAGACCTACCTCTTCTAAGAAGCTGGACAACATAGGATGGACCTAGCGCCTTGAGGCGATTCAGTTCGCATTTGTAGCGCTATACAAATCATTCATTCATTCAGCTCTAGGTTTTTTCTTCTTCTTCCCAGCTCTAGGTTTTTTCTTCTCCCCAGCTCTAGGTTTTTTCTTCTTCTTCCCAGCTCTAGGTTTTTTCTTCTTCTTCCCAGCTCTAGGTTTTTTTTCTTTTCTTCCCAGCTCTAGGTTTTCTCTTCTTCTTCCCAGCTCTAGGTTTTTTCTTCTTCCCAGCTCTAGGTTTTTTCTAATTCTAACCGCTACAAAACGAACGGAGAGCACAGATTTGCAGTCAAAGGACCACGGCTATGGAACGCTTTACCTACTTACATTCTCATGGAAGAAAACCATCAGGCCTTCAGAAAGAAACTCAAGACCTACCTCTTCTAAGAAGCTGGACAACATAGCACGGATCTAGTGCCTTGAGGCGATTCAGTTCGCATTTGTAGCGCTATACAAATCATTCATTCATTCAGCTCTAGGTTTTTTCTTCTTCTTCCCAGCTCTAGGTTTTTTCTTCTCCCCAGCTCTAGGTTTTTTCTTCTTCTTCCCAGCTCTAGGTTTTTTCTTCTTCTTCCAAGCGCTAGGTTTTTTTTCTTTTCTTCCCAGCTCTAGGTTTTCTCTTCTTCTTTCCAGCTCTAGGTTTTTTCTTCTTCTTCCCAGCTCTAGGTTTTCTCTTCTTCTTCACAGCTCTAGGTTTTTTCTAATTCTAACCGCTACAAAACAATGGGAGAGCGCAGATTTGCAGTCCAAGGACCACGGCTATGGAACGCTCTACCTACTCACATTCGCATGGAAGAAAACCATCAGGCCTTCAGAAAGAAACTCAAGACCTACCTCTTCTAAGAAGCTGGACAACATAGGACGGATCTAGCGCCTTGAGGCGATTCAGTTCGTATTTGTAGCGCTATACAAATCATTTATTCATTCAGCTCTAGGTTTTTTCTTCTTCCCAGCTCTAGGTTTTTTCTTCTTCTTCCCAGCTCTAGGTTTTTTCTTCTTCTTCCCAGCTCTAGGTTTTTTTTCTTTTCTTCCCAGCTCTAGGTTTTCTCTTCTTCTTCCCAGCTCTAGGTTTTCTCTTCTTCTTCCCAGCTCTAGGTTTTTTCTTCTTCTTCCCAGCTCTAGGTTTTCTCTTCTTCTTCCCAGCTCGAGGTTTGTTCTAATTCTAACCGCTACAAAACAAAGGGAGAGCACAGATTTGCAGTCCAAGGACCACGGCTATGGAATGCTTTACCTACTTACATTCTCATGGAAGAAAACCATCAGGCCTTCAGAAAGAAACTCAAGACCTACCTCTTCTAAGAAGCTGGACAACATAGGACAGATCTAGCGCCTTGAGGCGATTCAGTTCGTATTTGTAGCGCTATACAAATCATTCATTCATTCAGCTCTATTTTTTTCTTCTTCTTCCCAGCTCTAGGTTTTTTCTTCTTCCCAGCTCTAGGTTTTCTCTTCTTCCCAGCTCTAGGTTTTTTCTAATTCTAACCGCTACAAAACAAAGGGAGAGCGCAGATTTGCAGTCCAAGGACCACGGCTATGGAACGCTTTACCTACTCACATTCGCATGGAAGAAAACCATCAGGCCTTCAGAAAGAAACTCAAGACCTACCTCTTCTAAGAAGCTGGACAACATAGGATGGATCTAGCGCCTTGAGGCAATTCAGTTCGCATTTGTAGCGCTATACAAATCATTCATTCATTCAGCTCTAGGTTTTTTCTTCTTCCCAGCTCTAGGTTTTTTCTTCTCCCCAGCTCTAGGTTTTTTCTTCTTCCCAGCTCTAGGTTTTTTCTTCTTCTTCCCAGCTCTAGGTTTTTTTTCTTTTCTTCCCAGCTCTAGGTTTTCTCTTCTTCTTCCCAGCTCTAGGTTTTTTCTTCTTCTTCCCAGCTGTAGGTTTTCTCTTCTTCTTCCCAGCTCTAGGTTTTTTCTAATTCTAACCGCTACAAAACAAAGGGAGGGCGCAGATTTGCAGTCCAAGGACCACGGCTATGGAACGCTCTACCTACTCACATTCGCATGGAAGAAAACCATCAGGCCTTCAGAAAGAAACTCAAGACCTACCTCTTCTAAGAAGCTGGACAACATAGGACACATCTAGCGCCTTGAGGCGATTCAGTTCGTATTTGTAGCGCTATACAAATCATTCATTCATTCAGCTCTAGGTTTTTTCTTCTTCTTCCCAGCTCTAGGTTTTTTTTTCTTCTTCCCAGTTCTAGGTTTTTTCTTCTTCCCAGCTCTAGGTTTTTTCTTCTTCTTCCCAGCTCTAGGTTTTCTCTTCTTCTTCCCAGCTCTAGGTTTTTTCTTCTTCCCAGCTCTAGGTTTTCTCTTCTTCTTCCCAGCTCTAGATTTTTTCTAATTCTAACCGCTACAAAAGAAAGGGAGAGCGCAGATTTGCAGTCCAAGGACCACGGCTATGGAACGCTTTACCTACTCACATTCGCATGGAAGAAAACCATCAGGCCTTCAGAAAGAAACTCAAGACCTACCTCTTCTAAGAAGCTGGACAACATAGGACGGACCTAGCGCCTTGAGGCGATTCAGTTCGCATTTGTAGCGCTATACAAATCATTCATTCATTCAGCTCTAGGTTTTTTCTTCTTCTTCCCAGCTCTAGGTTTTTTCTTCTCCCCAGCTCTAGGTTTTTTCTTCTTCTTCCCAGCTCTAGGTTTTTTCTTCTTCTTCCCAGCTCTAGGTTTTTTTTCTTTTCTTCCCAGCTCTAGGTTTTCGCTTCTTCTTCCCAGCTCTAGGTTTTTTCTTCTTCTTCCCAGCTCTAGGTTTTTTCTAATTCTAACCGCTACAAAACGAAGGGAGAGCACAGATTTGCAGTCCAAGGACCACGGCTATGGAATGCTTTACCTACTTACATTCTCATGGAAGAAAACCATCAGGCCTTCAGAAAGAAACTCAAGACCTACCTCTTCTAAGAAGCTGGACAACATAGGACGGATCTAGTGCCTTGAGGCGATTCAGTTCGCATTTGTAGCGCTATACAAATCATTCATTCATTCAGCTCTAGGTTTTTTCTTCTTCTTCCCAGCTCTAGGTTTTTTCTTCTCCCCAGCTCTAGGTTTTTTCTTCTTCTTCCCAGCTCTAGGTTTTTTCTTCTTCTTCCCAGCTCTAGGTTTTTTTTCTTTTCTTCCCAGCTCTAGGTTTTCTCTTCTTCTTCCCAGCTCTAGGTTTTTTCTTCTTCTTCCCAGCTCTAGGTTTTCTCTTCTTCTTCCCAGCTCTAGGTTTTTTCTAATTCTAACCGCTACAAAACAAAGGGAGAGCGCAGATTTGCAGTCCAAGGACCACGGCTATGGAATGCTCTACCTACTCACATTCGCATGGAAGAAAACCATCAGGCCTTCAGAAAGAAACTCAAGACCTACCTCTTCTAAGAAGCTGGACAACATAGGACGGATCTAGCGCCTTGAGGCGATTCAGTTCGTATTTGTAGTGCTATACAAATCATTTATTCATTCAGCTCTAGGTTTTTTCTTCTTCCCAGCTCTAGGTTTTTTCTTCTTCTTCCCAGCTCTAGGTTTTTTCTTCTTCTTCCCAGCTCTAGGTTTTCTCTTCTTCTTCCCAGCTCTAGGTTTTCTCTTCTTCTTCCCAGCTCTAGGTTTTTTCTTCTTCTTCCCAGCTCTAGGTTTTTTCTTCTTCTTCCCAGCTCTAGGTTTTCTCTTCTTCTTCCCAGCTCGAGGTTTTTTTTAATTCTAACCGCTACAAAACAAAGGGAGAGCACAGATTTGCAGTCCAAGGACCACGGCTATGGAATGCTTTACCTACTTACATTCTCATGGAAGAAAACCATCAGGCCTTCAGAAAGAAACTCAAGACCTACCTCTTCTAAGAAGCTGGACAACATAGGACAGATCTAGCGCCTTGAGGCGATTCACTTCGTATTTGTAGCGCTATACAA
This sequence comes from Aquarana catesbeiana, assembly GCF_042186555.1. NCBI lineage: Eukaryota > Metazoa > Chordata > Amphibia > Anura > Ranidae > Aquarana > Aquarana catesbeiana. Next base: position 380,980 of record NC_133327.1, on the reverse strand, counting down.
ATCATTCATTCATTCAGCTCTATTTTTTTTCTTCTTCTTCCCAGCTCTAGGTTTTTTCTTCTTCTTCCCAGCTCTAGGTTTTTTTCTTCTTCTTCCCAGCTCTAGGTTTTCTCTTCTTCTTCCCAGGTCTAGGTTTTCTCTTCTTCTTCCCAGCTCTAGGTTTTTTCTTCTTCTTCCCAGCTCTAGGTTTTTTCTAATTCTAACCGCTACAAAACAAAGGGAGAGCGCAGATTTGCAGTCCAAGGACCACGGCTATGGAACGCTTTACCTACTCACATTCGCATGGAAGAAAACCATCAGGCCTTCAGAAAGAAACTCAAGACCTACCTCTTCTAAGAAGCTGGACAACATAGGACGGATCTAGCGCCTTGAGGCGATTCAGTTCGCATTTGTAGCGCTATACAAATCATTCATTCATTCAGCTCTAGGTTTTTTCTTCTTCCCAGCTCTAGGTTTTTTCTTCTCCCCAGCTCTAGGTTTTTTCTTCTTCTTCCCAGCTCTAGGTTTTTTCTTCTTCTTCCCAGCTCTAGGTTTTCTCTTCTTCCCAGCTCTAGGTTTTTTCTAATTCTAACCGCTACAAAACAAAGGGAGAGCGCAGATTTGCAGTCCAAGGACCACGGCTATGGAATGCTTTACCTACTTACATTCTCATGGAAGAAAACCATCAGGCCTTCAGAAAGAAACTCAAGACCTACCTCTTCTAAGAAGCTGGACAACATAGGACAGATCTAGCGCCTTGAGGCGATTCAGTTCTTATTTGTAGCGCTATACAAATCATTCATTCATTCAGCTCTAGGTTTTTTTCTTCTTCTTCCCAGCTCTAGGTTTTTTCTTCTTCTTCCCAGCTCTAGGTTTTTTCTTCTTCTTCCCAGCTCTAGGTTTTTTTTCTTTTCTTCCCAGCTCTAGGTTTTCTCTTTTTCTTCCCAGCTCTAGGTTTTCTCCTCTTCTTCCCAGCTCTAGGTTTTTTCTTCTTCTTCCCAGCTCTAGGTTTTCTCTTCTTCTTCCCAGCTCTAGGTTTTTTCTAATTCTAACCGCTACAAAACAAAGGGAGAGCACAGATTTGCAGTCCAAGGACCACGGCTATGGAATGCTTTACCTACTTACATTCTCATGGAAGAAAACCATCAGGCCTTCAGAAAGAAACTCAAGACCTACCTCTTCTAAGAAGCTGGACAACATAGGACAGATCTAGCGCCTTGAGGCGATTCACTTCGTATTTGTAGCGCTATACAAATCATTCATTCATTCAGCTCTATTTTTTTTCTTCTTCTTCCCAGCTCTAGGTTTTTTCTTCTTCTTCCCAGCTCTAGGTTTTTTTCTTCTTCTTCCCAGCTCTAAGTTTTTTTTCTTCTTCTTCCCAGCTCTAGGTTTTCTCTTCTTCTTCCCAGGTCTAGGTTTTCTCTTCTTCTTCCCAGCTCTAGGTTTTTTCTTCTTCTTCCCAGCTCTAGGTTTTTTCTAATTCTAACCGCTACAAAACAAAGGGAGAGCGCAGATTTGCAGTCCAAGGACCACGGCTATGGAACGCTTTACCTACTCACATTCGCATGGAAGAAAACCATCAGGCCTTCAGAAAGAAACTCAAGACCTACCTCTTCTAAGAAGCTGGACAACATAGGACGGATCTAGCGACTTGAGGCGATTCAGTTCGCATTTGTAGCGCTATACAAATCATTCATTCATTCAGCTCTAGGTTTTTTCTTCTTCTTCCCAGCTCTAGGTTTTTTCTTCTCCCCAGCTCTAGGTTTTCTCTTCTTCTTCCCAGCTCTAGGTTTTTTCTTCTTCTTCCCAGCTCTAGGTTTTTTCTTCTTCTTCCCAGCTCTAGGTTTTCTCTTCTTCTTCCCAGCTCTAGGTTTTTTTTAATTCTAACCGCTACAAAACAAAGGGAGAGCACAGATTTGCAGTCCAAGGACCACGGCTATGGAATGCTTTACCTACTTACATTCTCATGGAAGAAAACCATCAGGCCTTCAGAAAGAAACTCAAGACCTACCTCTTCTAAGAAGCTGGACAACATAGGACAGATCTAGCGCCTTGAGGCGATTCAGTTCGTATTTGTAGCGCTATACAAATCATTCATTCATTCAGCTCTATTTTTTTTCTTCTTCCCAGCTCTAGGTTTTTTCTTCTTCTTCCCAGCTCTAGGTTTTTTTTCTTCTTCTTCCCAGCTCTAGGTTTTCTCTTCTTCTTCCCAGCTCTAGGTTTTCTCTTCTTCTTCCCAGCTCTAGGTTTTTTCTTCTTCTTCCCAGCTCTAGGTTTTTTCTAATTCTAACCGCTACAAAACAAAGGGAGAGGGCAGATTTGCAGTCCAAGGACCACGGCTATGGAACGCTTTACCTACTCACATTCGCATGGAAGAAAACCATCAGGCCTTCAGAAAGAAACTCAAGACCTACCTCTTCTAAGAAGCTGGACAACATAGGACGGATCTAGCGACTTGAGGCGATTCAGTTCGCATTTGTAGCGCTATACAAATCATTCATTCATTCAGCTCTAGGTTTTTTCTTCTTCTTCCCAGCTCTAGGTTTTTTCTTCTCCCCAGCTCTAGGTTTTTTCTTCTTCTTCCCAGCTCTAGGTTTTTTCTTCTTCTTCCCAGCTCTAGGTTTTCTCTTCTTCCCAGCTCTAGGTTTTTTCTAATTCTAACCGCTACAAAACAAAGGGAGAGCGCAGATTTGCAGTCCAAGGACCACGGCTATGGAATGCTTTACCTACTTACATTCTCATGGAAGAAAACCATCAGGCCTTCAGAAAGAAACTCAAGACCTACCTCTTCTAAGAAGCTGGACAACATAGGACAGATCTAGCGCCTTGAGGCGATTCAGTTCTTATTTGTAGCGCTATAAAAATCATTCATTCATTCAGCTCTAGTTTTTTTTCTTCTTCTTCCCAGCTCTAGGTTTTTTCTTCTTCTTCCCAGCTCTAGGTTTTTTCTTCTTCTTCCCAGCTCTAGGTTTTTTTTCTTTTCTTCCCAGCTCTAGGTTTTCTCTTCTTCTTCCCAGCTCTAGGTTTTCTCTTCTTCTTCCCAGCTCTAGGTTTTTTCTTCTTCTTCCCAGCTCTAGGTTTTCTCTTCTTCTTCCCAGCTCTAGGTTTTTTCTAATTCTAACCGCTACAAAACAAAGGGAGAGCACAGATTTGCAGTCCAAGGACCACGGCTATGGAATGCTTTACCTACTTACATTCTCATGGAAGAAAACCATCAGGCCTTCAGAAAGAAACTCAAGACCTACCTCTTCTAAGAAGCTGGACAACATAGGACAGATCTAGCGCCTTGAGGCGATTCAGTTCGTATTTGTAGCGCTATACAAATCATTCATTCTTTCAGCTCTATTTTTTTTCTTCTTCTTCCCAGCTCTAGGTTTTTTCTTCTTCTTCCCAGCTCTAGGTTTTTTCTTCTTCTTCCCAGCTCTAGGTTTTTTTTCTTCTTCTTCCCAGCTCTAGGTTTTCTCTTCTTCTTCCCAGCTCTAGGTTTTCTCTTCTTCTTCCCAGCTCTAGGTTTTTTCTAATTCTAACCGCTACAAAACAAAGGGAGAGCGCAGATTTGCAGTCCAAGGACCACGGCTATGGAACGCTTTACCTACTCACATTCGCATGGAAGAAAACCATCAGGCCTTCAGAAAGAAACTCAAGACCTACCTCTTCTAAGAAGCTGGACAACATAGTACACACCTAGCGCCTTGAGGCGATTCAGTTCGCATTTGTAGCGCTATACAAATCATTCATTCATTCAGCTCTAGGTTTTTTCTTCTTCTTCCCAGCTCTATGTTTTTTCTTCTCCCCAGCTCTAGGTTTTTTCTTCTTCTTCCCAGCTCTAGGTTTTTTCTTCTCCCCAGCTCTAGGTTTTTTCTTCTTCCCAGCTCTGGGTTTTTTCTTCTTCTTCCCAGCTCTAGGTTTTTTTTCTTTTCTTCCCAACTCTAGGTTTTCTCTTCTTCTTCCCAGCGCTAGGTTTTTTCTTCTTCTTCCCAGCTCTAGGTTTTCTCTTCTTCCCAGCTCTAGGTTTTTTCTTCCTCTTCCCAGATCTAGGTTTTCTCTTCTTCCCAGCTCTAGGTTTTTTCTAATTATAACCGCTACAAAACAAAGGGAGAGCACAGATTTGCAGTCCAAGGACCACGGCTATGGAACGCTTTACCTACTTACATTCTCATGGAAGAAAACCATCAGGCCTTCAGAAAGAAACTCAAGACCTACCTCTTCTAAGAAGCTGGACAACATAGGACAGATCTAGCGCCTTGAGGCGATTCAGTTCGTATTTGTAGCGCTATACAAATCATTCATTCATTCAGCTCTAGGTTTTTTCTTCTTCTTCCCAGCTCTAGGTTTTTTTTCTTCTTCCCAGCTCTAGGTTTTTTCTTCTTCTTCCCAGCTCTAGGTTTTTTCTTCTTCCCAGCTCTAGGTTTTTTCTTCTTCTTCCCAGCTCTAGGTTTTTTTTCTTTTCTTCCCAGCTCTAGGTTTTCTCTTCTTCTTCCCAGCTCTAGGTTTTCTCTTCTTCTTCCCAGCTCTAGGTTTTTTCTAATTCTAACCGCTACAAAACAAAGGGAGAGCACAGATTTGCAGTCCAAGGACCACGGCTATGGAACGCTTTACCTACTCACATTCGCATGGAAGAAAACCATCAGGCCTTCAGAAAGAAACTCAAGACCTACCTCTTCTAAGAAGCTGGACAACATAGGACGGATCTAGTGCCTTGAGGCGATTCAGTTCGCATTTGTAGCGCTATACAAATCATTCATTCATTCAGCTCTATTTTTTTTCTTCTTCTTCCCAGCTCTAGGTTTTTTCTTCTTCTTCCCAGCTCTAGGTTTTTTCTTCTTCTTCCCAGCTCTAGCTTTTTTCTTCTTCTTCCCAGCTCTAGGTTTTTTTTCTTCTTCTTCCCAGCTCTAGGTTTTCTCTTCTTCTTCCCAGCTCTAGGTTTTCTCTTCTTCTTCCCAGCTCTAGGTTTTTTCTTCTTCCCAGCTCTAGGTTTTCTCTTATTCTTCCCAGCTCTAGGTTTTTTCTAATTCTAACCGCTACAAAACAAAGGGAGAGCGCAGATTTGCAGTCCAAGGACCACGGCTATGGAACGCTTTACCTACTCACATTCGCATGGAAAAAAACCATCAGGCCTTCAGAAAGAAACTCAAGACCTACCTCTTCTAAGAAGCTGGACAACATAGGACGGATCTAGCACCTTGAGGCGATTCAGTTCGCATTTGTAGCGCTATACAAATCATTCATTCATTCAGCTCTAGGTTTTTTCTTCTTCTTCCCAGCTCTAGGTTTTTTCTTCTCCCCAGCTCTAGGTTTTTTCTTCTTCTTCCCAGCTCTAGGTTTTTTTTCTTTTCTTCCCAACTCTAGGTTTTCTCTTCTTCTTCCCAGCTCTAGGTTTTTTCTTCTTCTTCCCAGCTCTAGGTTTTCTCTTCTTCTTCCCAGCTCTAGGTTTTTTCTTCTTCTTCCCAGATCTAGGTTTTCTCTTCTTCCCAGCTCTAGGTTTTTTCTAATTCTAACCGCTACAAAACAAAGGGAGAGCACAGATTTGCAGTCCAAGGACCACGGCTATGGAACGCTTTACCTACTTACATTCTCATGGAAGAAAACCATCAGGCCTTCAGAAAGAAACTCAAGACCTACCTCTTCTAAGAAGCTGGACAATATAGGACAGATCTAGCGCCTTGAGGCAATTCAGTTCGTATTTGTAGCGCTATACAAATCATTCATTCATTCAGCTCTAGGTTTTTTCTTCTTCTTCCCAGCTCTAGGTTTTTTTTCTTCTTCCCAGCTCTAGGTTTTTTCTTCTTCTTCCCAGCTCTAGGTTTTTTTCTTCTTCTTCCCAGCTCTAGGTTTTTTTCTTCTTCTTCCCAGCTCTAGGTTTTTTTCTTCTTCTTCCCAGCTCTAGGTTTTTTTCTTCTTCTTCCCAGCTCTAGGTTTTTTTCTTCTTCTTCCCAGCTCTAGGTTTTTTTTTCTTTTCTTCCCAGCTCTAGGTTTTTTTTTCTTTTCTTCCCAGCTCTAGGTTTTCTCTTCTTCTTCCCAGCTCTAGGTTTTCTCTTCTTCCCAGCTCTAGGTTTTTTCTAATTCTAACCGTTACAAAACAAAGGGGAGAGCGCAGATTTGCAGTCCAAGGACCACGGCTATGGAACGCTTTACCTACTCACATTCGCATGGAAGAAAACCATCAGGCCTTCAGAAAGAAACTCAAGACCTACCTCTTGTAAGAAGCTGGACAACATAGGACGGATCTAGCGCCTTGAGGCGATTCAGTTCGTATTTGTAGCGCTATACAAATCATTCATTCATTCAGCTCTAGGTTTTTTCTTCTTCTTCCCAGCTCTAGGTTTTTTTTCTTCTTCCCAGCTTTAGGTTTTTTCTTCTTCTTCCCAGCTCTAGGTTTTTTCTTCTTCTTCCCAGCTCTAGGTTTTTTTTCTTTTCTTCCCAGCTCTAGGTTTTCTGTTCTTCTTCCCAGCTCTAGGTTTTCTCTTCTTCCCAGCTCTAGGTTTTTTCTAATTCTAACCGCTACAAAACAAAGGGAGAGCGCAGATTTGCAGTCCAAGGACCACGGCTATGGAACGCTTTACCTACTCACATTCGCATGGAAGAAAACCATCAGGCCTTCAGAAAGAAACTCAAGACCTACCTCTTCTAAGAAGCTGGACAACATAGGACGGATCTAGTGCCTTGAGGCGATTCAGTTCGCATTTGTAGCGCTATACAAATCATTCATTCATTCAGCTCTATTTTTTTTCTTCTTCTTCCCAGCTCTAGGTTTTTTCTTCTTCTTCCCAGCTCTAGGTTTTTTCTTCTTCTTCCCAGCTCTAGCTTTTTTCTTCTTCTTCCCAGCTCTAGGTTTTTTTTCTTCTTCTTCCCAGCTCTAGGTTTTCTCTTCTTCTTCCCAGCTCTAGGTTTTTTCTTCTTCCCAGCTCTAGGTTTTCTCTTATTCTTCCCAGCTCTAGGTTTTTTCTAATTCTAACCGCTACAAAACAAAGGGTGAGCGCAGATTTGCAGTCCAAGGACCACGGCTATGGAACGCTTTACCTACTCACATTCGCATGGAAGAAAACCATCAGGCCTTCAGAAAGAAACTCAAGACCTACCTCTTCTAAGAAGCTCGACAACATAGGACGGATCTAGTGCCTTGAGGCGATTCAGTTCGCATTTGTAGTGCTATACAAATCATTCATTCATTCAGCTCTATTTTTTTTCTTCTTCTTCCCAGCTCTAGGTTTTTTCTTCTTCTTCCCAGCTCTAGGTTTTTTCTTCTTCTTCCCAGCTCTAGCTTTTTTCTTCTTCTTCCCAGCTCTAGGTTTTTTTTCTTCTTCTTCCCAGCTCTAGGTTTTCTCTTCTTCTTCCCAGCTCTAGGTTTTCTCTTCTTCTTCCCAGCTCTAGGTTTTTTCTTCTTCCCAGCTCTAGGTTTTCTCTTATTCTTCCCAGCTCTAGGTTTTTTCTAATTCTAACCGCTACAAAACAAAGGGTGAGCGCAGATTTGCAGTCCAAGGCCCACGGCTATGGAACGCTTTACCTACTCACATTCGCATGGAAGAAAACCATCAGGCCTTCAGAAAGAAACTCAAGACCTACCTCTTCTAAGAAGCTGGACAACATAGGACGGATCTAGCGCCTTGAGGCGATTCAGTTCGCATTTGCAGCGCTATACAAATCATTCATTCATTCAGCTCTAGGTTTTTTTCTTCTTCTTCCCAGCTCTAGGTTTTTTCTTCTCCCCAGCTCTAGGTTTTTTCTTCTTCTTCCCAGCTCTAGGTTTTTTCTTCTTCTTCCCAGCTCCAGGTTTTTTTTTGTTTCTTCCCAACTCTAGGTTTTCTCTTCTTCTTCCCAGCTCTAGGTTTTTTCTTCTTCTTCCCAGCTCTAGGTTTTTTCTTCTTCTTCCCAGCTCTAGGTTTTCTCTTCTTCCCAGCTCTAGGTTTTTTCTAATTCTAACCGCTACAAAACAAAGGGAGAGCGCAGATTTGCAGTCCAAGGACCACGGCTATGGAACGCTTTACCTACTCACATTCGCATGGAAGAAAACCATCAGGCCTTCAGAAAGAAACTCAAGACCTACCTCTTCTAAGAAGCTGGACAACATAGGACGGAACTAGCGCCTTGAGGCGATTCAGTTCGCATTTGTAGCGCTATACAAATCATTCATTCATTCAGCTCTAGGTTTTTTCTTCTTCTTCCCAGCTCTAGGTTTTTTCTTCTCCCCAGCTCTAGGTTTTTTCTTCTTCTTCCCAGCTCTAGGTTTTTTCTTCTTCTTCCCAGCTCTAGGTTTTTTTTCTTTTCTTCCCAACTCTAGGTTTTCTCTTCTTCTTCCCAGCTCTAGGTTTTTTCTTCTTCTTCCCAGCTCTAGATTTTCTCTTCTTCTTCCCAGCTCTAGGTTTTTTCTAATTCTAACCGCTACAAAGCAAAGGGAGAGCGCAGATTTGCAGTCCAAGGACCACGGCTATGGAACGCTTTACCTACTCACATTCGCATGGAAGAAAACCATCAGGCCTTCAGAAAGAAACTCAAGACCTACCTCTTCTAAGAAGCTGGACAACATAGGACAGATCTAGCGCCTTGAGGCGATTCAGTTCGTATTTGTAGCGCTATAAAAATCATTCATTCATTCAGCTCTAGGTTTTTTCTTCTTCTTCCCAGCTCTAGGTTTTTTTTTCTTCTTCCCAGCTCTAGGTTTTTTCTTCTTCTTCCCAGCTCTAGGTTTTTTTTCTTTTCTTCCCAGCTCTAGGTTTTTTTTCCTTCTTCTTCCCAGCTCTAGGTTTTTTCTTCTTCTTCCCAGCTCTAGGTTTTCTCTTCTTCTTCCCAGCTCTAGGTTTTTTCTATTTCTAACCGCTACAAAACAAAGGGAGAGCGCAGATTTGCAGTCCAAGGACCACGGCTATGGAACGCTCTACCTACTCACATTCGCATGGAAGAAAACCATCAGGCCTTCAGAAAGAAACTCAAGACCTACCTCTTCTAAGAAGCTGGACAACATAGGACGGATCTAGCGCCTTGAGGCGATTCAGTTCATATTTGTAGCGCTATACAAATCATTTATTCATTCAGCTCTAGGTTTTTTCTTCTTCTTCCCAGCTCTAGGTATTTTCTTCTTCTTCCCAGCTCTAGGTTTTTTTTCTTTTCTTCCCAGCTCTAGGTTTTCTCTTCTTCTTCCCAGCTCTAGGTTTTCTCTTCTTCTTCCCAGCACTAGGTTTTTTCTTCTTCTTCCCAGCTCTAGGTTTTCTCTTCTTCTTCCCAGCTCTAGGTTTTTTCTAATTCTAACCGCTACAAAACAAAGGGAGAGCACAGATTTGCAGTCCAAGGACCACGGCTATGGAATGCTTTACCTACTTACATTCTCATGGAAGAAAACCATCAGGCCTTCAGAAAGAAACTCAAGACCTACCTCTTCTAAGAAGCTGGACAACATAGGACAGATCTAGCGCCTTGAGGCGATTCAGTTCGTATTTGTAGCGCTATACAAATCATTCATTCATTCAGCTCTATTTTTTTTCTTCTTCTTCCCAGCTCTAGGTTTTTTCTTCTTCTTCCCAGCTCTAGGTTTTTTCTTCTTCTTCCCAGCTCTAGGTTTTTTCTTCTTCTTCCCAGCTCTAGGTTTTCTCTTCTTCCTAGCTCTAGGTTTTTTCTAATTCTAACCGCTACAAAACAAAGGGAGAGCGCAGATTTGCAGTCCAAAGACCACGGCTATGGAACGCTTTACCTACTCACATTCGCATGGAAGAAAACCATCAGGCCTTCAGAAAGAAACTCAAGACCTACCTCTTCTAAGAAGCTGGACAACATAGGACGGATCTAGCGCCTTGAGGCGATTCAGTTCGCATTTGTAGCGCTATACAAATCATTCATTCATTCATTCAGCTCTAGGTTTTTTCTTCTTCTTCCCAGCTCTAGGTTTTTTTTTCTCCCCAGCTCTAGGTTTTTTCTTCTTCTTCCCAGCTCTAGGTTTTTTCTTCTCCCCAGCTCTAGGTTTTTTCTTCTTCCCAGCTCTAGGTTTTTTCTTCTTCTTCCCAGCTCTAGGTTTTTTTTCTTTTCTTCCCAACTCTAGGTTTTCTCTTCTTCTTCCCAGCTCTAGGTTTTTTCTTCTTCTTCCCAGCTCTAGGTTTTCTCTTCTTCTTCCCAGCTGTAGGTTTTTTCTTCTTCTTCCCAGATCTAGGTTTTCTCTTCTTCCCAGCTCTAGGTTTTTTCTTATTCTAACCGCTACAAAACAAAGGGAGAGCACAGATTTGCAGTCCAAGGACCACGGCTATGGAACGCTTTACCTACTTACATTCTCATGGAAGAAAACCATCAGGCCTTCAGAAAGAAACTCAAGACCTACCTCTTCTAAGAAGCTGGACAACATAGGACCGATCTAGCGCCTTGAGGCGATTCAGTTCGTATTTGTAGCGCTATACAAATCATTCATTCATTCAGCTCTAGGTTTTTTCTTCTTCTTCCCAGCTCTAGGTTTTTTTTCTTCTTCCCAGCTTTAGGTTTTTTCTTCTTCTTCCCAGCTCTAGGTTTTTTCTTCTTCTTCCCAGCTCTAGGTTTTTTCTTCTTCTTCCCAGCTCTAGGTTTTTTTTCTTTTCTTCCCAGCTCTAGGTTTTCTGTTCTTCTTCCCAGCTCTAGGTTTTCTCTTCTTCCCAGCTCTAGGTTTTTTCTAATTCTAACCGCTACAAAACAAAGAGAGAGCGCAGATTTGCAGTCCAAGGACCACGTCTATGGAACGCTTTACCTACTCACATTCGCATGGAAGAAAACCATCAGGCCTTCAGAAAGAAACTCACGACCTACCTCTTCTAAGAAGCTGGACAATATAGGACGGATCTAGTGCCTTGAGGCGATTCAGTTCGCATTTGTAGCGCTATACAAATCATTCATTCATTCAGCTCTATTTTTTTTCTTCTTCTTCCCAGCTCTAGGTTTTTTCTTCTTCTTCCCAGCTCTAGCTTTTTTCTTCTTCTTCCCAGCTCTAGGTTTTTTTTCTTCTTCTTCCCAGCTCTAGGTTTTCTCTTCTTCTTCCCAGCTCTAGGTTTTCTCTTATTCCCAGCTCTAGGTTTTTTCTTCTTCCCAGCTCTAGGTTTTCTCTTATTCTTCCCAGCTCTAGGTTTTTTCTAATTCTAACCGCTACAAAACAAAGGGAGAGCGTAGATTTGCAGTCCAAGGACCACGGCTATGGAACGCTTTACCTACTCACATTCGCATGGAAGAAAACCATCAGGCCTTCAGAAAGAAACTCAAGACCTACCTCTTCTAAGAAGCTGGACAACATAGGACAGATCTAGCGCCTTGAGGCGATTCAGTTCGCATTTTTAGCGCTATACAAATCATTCATTCATTCAGCTCTAGGTTTTTTCTTCTTCTTCCCAGCTCTAGGTTTTTTCTTCTCCCCAGCTCTAGGTTTTTTCTTCTTCCCAGCTCTAGGTTTTTTCTTCTTCTTCCCAGCTCTAGGTTTTTTTTCTTTTCTTCCCAGCTCTAGGTTTTCTCTTCTTCCCAGCTCTAGGTTTTTTCTTCTTCTTCCCAGCTCTAGGTTTTCTCTTCTTCTTCCCAGCTCTAGGTTTTTTCTAATTCTAACCGCTACAAAACAAAGGGAGAGCGCAGATTTGCAGTCCAAGGACCACGGCTATGGAACGCTCTACCTACTCACATTCGCATGGAAGAAAACCATCAGGCCTTCAGAAAGAAACTCAAGACCTACCTCTTCTAAGAAGCTGGACAACATAGGACGGAACTAGCGCCTTGAGGCGATTCAGTTCGTATTTGTAGCGCTATACAAATCATTTATTCATTCAGCTCTAGGTTTTTTCTTCTTCTTCCCAGCTCTAGGTTTTTTCTTCTTCTTCCCAGCTCTAGATTTTTTCTTCTTCTTCCCAGCTCTAGGTTTTTTTTCTTTTCTTCCCAGCTCTAGGTTTTCTCTTCTTCTTCCCAGCTCTAGGTTTTCTCTTCTTCTTCCCAGCTCTAGGTTTTTTCTTCTTCTTCCCAGCTCTAGGTTTTCTCTTCTTCTTCCCAGCTCTAGGTTTTTTCTAATTCTAACCGCTACAAAACAAAGGGAGAGCGCAGATTTGCAGTCCAAGGACCACGGCTATGGAACGCTTTACCTACTCACATTCGCATGGAAGAAAACCATCAGGCCTTCAGAAAGAAACTCAAGACCTACCTCTTCTAAGAAGCTGGACAACATAGGACGGAACTAGCGCCTTGAGGCGATTCAGTTCGTATTTGTAGCGCTATACAAATCATTTATTCATTCAGCTCTAGGTTTTTTCTTCTTCTTCCCAGCTCTAGGTTTTTTCTTCTTCTTCCCAGCTCTAGATTTTTTCTTCTTCTTCCCAGCTCTAGGTTTTTTTTCTTTTCTTCCCAGCTCTAGGTTTTCTCTTCTTCTTCCCAGCTCTAGGTTTTCTCTTCTTCTTCCCAGCTCTAGGTTTTTTCTTCTTCTTCCCAGCTCTAGGTTTTCTCTTCTTCTTCCCAGCTCTAGGTTTTTTCTAATTCTAACCGCTACAAAACAAAGGGAGAGCGCAGATTTGCAGTCCAAGGACCACGGCTATGGAACGCTTTACCTACTCACATTCGCATGGAAGAAAACCATCAGGCCTTCAGAAAGAAACTCAAGACCTACCTCTTCTAAGAAGCTGGACAACATAGGACGGATCTAGTGCCTTGAGGCGATTCAGTTCGCATTTGTAGAGCTATACAAATCATTCATTCATTCAGCTCTAGGTTTTTTCTTCTTCCCAGCTCTAGGTTTTCTCTTCTCCCCAGCTCTAGGTTTTTTCTTCTTCTTCCCAGCTCTAGGTTTTTTCTTCTTCTTCCCAGCTCTAGGTTTTTTTTCTTTTCTTCCCAGCTCTAGGTTTTCTCTTCTTCTTCCCAGCTCTAGGTTTTTTCTTCTTCTTCCCAGCTCTAGGTTTTTTCTAATTCTAACCGCTACAAAACGAAGGGAGAGCACAGATTTGCAGTCCAAGGACCACGGCTATGGAACGCTTTACCTACTTACATTCTCATGGAAGAAAACCATCAGGCCTTCAGAAAGAAACTCAAGACCTACCTCATCTAAGAAGCTGGACAACATAGGACAGATCTAGCGCCTTGAGGCGATTCAGTTCGTATTTGTAGCGCTATACAAATCATTCATTCATTCATCTCTAGGTTTTTTTCTTCTTCTTCCCAGCTCTAGGTTTTTTTTTCTTCTTCCCAGCTCTAGGTTTTTTCTTCTTCTTCCCAGCTCTAGGTTTTTTTTCTTTTCTTCCCAGCTCTAGGTTTTCTCTTCTTCTTCCCAGCTCTAGGTTTTTTCTTCTTCTTCCCAGCTCTAGGTTTTCTCTTCTTCTTCTCAGCTCTAGGTTTTCTCTTCTTCTTCCCAGCTCTAGGTTTTTTCTAATTCTAACCGCTACAAAACAAAGGGAGAGCACAGATTTGCAGTCCAAGGACCACGGCTATGGAATGCTTTACCTACTTACATTCTCATGGAAGAAAACCATCAGGCCTTCAGAAAGAAACTCAAGACCTACCTCTTCTAAGAAGCTGGACAACATAGGACAGATCTAGCGCCTTGAGGCGATTCAGTTCGTATTTGTAGCGCTATACAAATCATTCATTCATTCAGCTCTATTTTTTTTCTTCTTCTTCCCAGCTCTAGGTTTTTTCTTCTTCTTCCCAGCTCTAGGTTTTTTTTCCTTCTTCTTCCCAGCTCTAGGTTTTCTCTTCTTCTTCCCAGCTCTAGGTTTTTTCTTCTTCTTCCCAGCTCTAGGTTTTTTCTAATTCTAACCACTACAAAACAAAGGGAGAGCGCAGATTTGCAGTCCAAGGACCACGGCTATGGAACGCTCTACCTACTCACATTCGCATGGAAGAAAACCATCAGGCCTTCAGAAAGAATCTCAAGACCTACCTCTTCTAAGAAGCTGGACAACATAGGACGGATCTAGCGCCTTGAGGCGATTCAGTTCGCATTTGTAGAGCTATACAAATCATTCATTCATTCAGCTCTAGGTTTTTTCTTCTTCTTCCCAGCTCTAGGTTTTTTCTTCTCCCCAGCTCTAGGTTTTTTCTTCTTCTTCCCAGCTCTAGGTTTTTTCTTCTTCTTCCCAGCTCTAGGTTTTTTTTCTTTTCTTCCCAGCTCTAGGTTTTCTCTTCTTCTTCCCAGCTCTAGGTTTTTTCTTCTTCTTCCCAGCTCTAGGTTTTTTCTAATTCTAACCGCTACAAAACGAAGGGAGAGCACAGATTTGCAGTCCAAGGACCACGGCTATGGAACGCTTTACCTACTTACATTCTCATGGAAGAAAACCATCAGGCCTTCAGAAAGAAACTCAAGACCTACCTCATCTAAGAAGCTGGACAACATAGGACAGATCTAGCGCCTTGAGGCGATTCAGTTCGTATTTGTAGCGCTATACAAATCATTCATTCATTCAGCTCTAGGTTTTTTTTTTCTTCTTCCCAGCTCTAGGTTTTTTTTTCTTCTTCCCAGCTCTAGGTTTTTTCTTCTTCTTCCCAGCTCTAGGTTTTTTTTCTTTTCTTCCCAGCTCTAGGTTTTCTCTTCTTCTTCCCAGCTCTAGGTTTTTTCTTCTTCCCAGCTCTAGGTTTTCTCTTCTTCTTCCCAGCTCTAGGTTTTCTCTTCTTCTTCCCAGCTCTAGGTTTTTTCTAATTCTAACCGCTACAAAACAAAGGGAGAGCACAGATTTGCAGTCCAAGGACCACGTCTATGGAATGCTTTACCTACTTACATTCTCATGGAAGAAAACCATCAGGCCTTCAGAAAGAAACTCAAGACCTACCTCTTCTAAGAAGCTGGACAACATAGGACAGATCTAGCGCCTTGAGGCGATTCAGTTCGTATTTGTAGCGCTATACAAATCATTCATTCATTCAGCTCTATTTTTTTTCTTCTTCTTCCCAGCTCTAGGTTTTTTCTTCTTCTTCCCAGCTCTAGGTTTTTTTTCCTTCTTCTTCCCAGCTCTAGGTTTTCTCTTCTTCTTCCCAGCTCTAGGTTTTTTCTTCTTCTTCCCAGCTCTAGGTTTTTTCTAATTCTAACCACTACAAAACAAAGGGAGAGCGCAGATTTGCAGTCCAAGGACCACGGCTATGGAACGCTCTACCTACTCACATTCGCATGGAAGAAAACCATCAGGCCTTCAGAAAGAAACTCAAGACCTACCTCTTCTAAGAAGCTGGACAACATAGGACGGATCTAGTGCCTTGAGGCGATTCAGTTCGTATTTGTAGCGCTATACAAATCATTTATTCATTCAGCTCTAGGTTTTTTCTTCTTCTTCTCAGCTCTAGGTTTTTTCTTCTTCTTCCCAGCTCTAGGTTTTTTCTTCTTCTTCCCAGCTCTAGGTTTTTTTTCTTTTCTTCCCAGCTCTAGGTTTTCTCTTCTTCTTCCCAGCTCTAGGTTTTCTCTTCTTCTTCCCAGCTCTAGGTTTTTTCTTCTTCTTCCCAGCTCTAGGTTTTTTCTTCTTCTTCCCAGCTCTAGGTTTTTTCTTCTTCTTCCCAGCTCTAGGTTTTCTCTTCTTCTTCCCAGCTCTAGGTTTTTTCTAATTCTAACCGCTACAAAACAAAGGGAGAGCACAGATTTGCAGTCCAAGGACCACGGATATGGAATGCATTACCTACTTACATTCTCATGGAAGAAAACCATCAGGCCTTCATAAAGAAACTCAAGACCTACCTCTTCTAAGAAGCTGGACAACATAGGACGGATCTAGCGCCTTGAGGCGATTCAGTTCACATTTGTAGCGCTATACAAATCATTCATTCATTCAGCTCTAGGTTTTTTCTTCTTCTTCCCAGCTCTAGGTTTTTTCTTCTCCCCAGCTCTAGGTTTTTTCTTCTTCTTCCCAGCTGTAGGTTTTTTTTCTTTTCTTCCCAGCTCTAGGTTTTCTCTTCTTCTTCCCAGCTCTAGGTTTTTTCTTCTTCTTCCCAGCTCTAGGTTTTCTCTTCTTCCCCGCTCTAGGTTTTTTCTTTTCAATCTTAGTTTATTTCAGGGAAAAAAGAGAAACATAATACAAATGGAAATGTATCAGAGAGAAAACGTTTGCTACAATAAATTCTTACATCACGTGAATACATGAATTATGTATAAAAGAAGAAAATAATGATATACATCTATACCATATATGAGCATCTGTATATAGTTTGACATAAAGTCTCTGGTTAAACAACAAAATATCACATTGTAAACAAAGGTCTTAAGACACATGGGCAGTGTGTTATATGCGTGGGATCCAACATAAGTTTACTCATGTGGTTTTGCGTATTGGTAATGACGGAGGGAACTCCCCCTACATGATAAGCTGTCGGGACCTTTTTTGCTCACTTATATAAAGTATTTATGTCGTTAAACTAATCTGGGTATATGGCCTTTGTTCACATACTAAGAAAACCTAGTTCAAAACAGAGAGAGAGAAATATATAAAAGAAGGGATGAGAGAATCACTGCGATAGAAGGCAAAGGATGATGAAAAAAGTGTGGCTAGCCAGTAGATGGTAATGGGGCATCTCTGAATAGTCGTCGGAATAACGAAACGTTGCCCACGCGGTCCAGGTGATGGAAAATTGTTTCTCCTTCTCCATTTCCTGCGCCAACAGACGTTCCAAATCTCTAATCTGATCCATCTCCACAACCCAGTCACCCAAAGAGGGTACCACTGTGATTCTCCAGTGGCGGGGAATCACTGTTCTGACTGCGGCTAAAAAGTGGCGCAATATATCTTTTTTAATCGTTTTGAGGGGGCCTGGGAGCAGAGATAGTAGGGCTATCTCTGGAGTAGGTTTAATTGAGGTCGCCATCAGCCTGCTGTATAGATCAAAGACCTTTTGGCAAAGTTTAATGATTGGAGGACATTCCCACCAGATGTGGAGCATTGTCCCTCTAGAGGACATGCACCGCCAGCAGATATCTGACAAGGATGGACTGAACCGTTGGATAGTCGCTGGGCATCTGTACCACCTCGTTAGTAGCTTAAATCCTTTTTCTTGGGACTTAGTCGCTAAGGAAATCCTATGTGTCAGTATAAAGCTTTTTTGCCAATCAGCAGGGGAGATGGAGTGTTGTAGATCCATTTCCCCTTTCTGCGTGTATGTTGGAAGGTCTGGGGCAGATATGTTTAGTAGTATGGGATACAGCAATGATACTACGTGGGCGGGCGGGTCTGTTTGTAAAAGTAGTTCGTCAAAGTCTGATGGGTCAGCCAGGATCTCAGAGATGGAGGAGAAAGTACGTACATATGACATTAATTGACCCCTCTGTATCCACATTGTTGGGGGCCCTCTGTTCGTCTGGGGGGGTATGTCTGTTCTCAGAGATGGGTCAGCTCGTAAAACCTGTGCTAAGCGTCTATGACTATCCCTATTCCATGGTCCAAATCTGTTACTGTGAACTGCTGGGGGGAAAGCCGGAGTTCCAAAGAGAGGTGTCATTGGGCCCTGTTGTTTAGATAGTTTACCAGTTAAAGTCAGATGATCCCAAATCCGAAGGGTTTGCCGAGTAAGAGCCGCAGAGAATGAACTGTCCTTACACTGCGCCGTAGGAGTCCACGGCAGGGCGCAAAGATCACCCTCAGTGAGATGTCCCTCCAATTGGACCCACAGCTTGGAGGAGGAGTGATGAAACCAGTCTACGATACGTGTGAGTACCGCCGCCTTATGATACGTAAAAGCATCCGGGACCCCCGCTCCCCCCTGGACCTTCGGGAGGGTCATTGTGTCATATTTTATCCTGGGGCGGTTTCCCTTCCATATGAATTTGGAAAAAATCTGTCGAAGCTTTTGAAAGAACGAGGTGGGAATATATATGGGGATGGTTTGAAAAAGATAGAAATCTAGGGAGAACATCCATCTTCAAGACATTTACCCTACCCAACCAAGAGAGCTGTTTAGATGCGTATGAAGCCAGATCTGCTTGTGTTCTGAGAAGTAGAGGGGTAAAGTTACTGGAAAATAGTTGGGATGCGTCTGTTGGAATATGGATTCCCAGATACCGAATAGTAGTAGAGCTTGTCTTGAAGGGGAAGGAGGCTGAGAGCTGTTGGAGAGCCGCCTTTGGATGTGAGATGTTGAGAATTTCTGACTTACTATGATTAACTTTAAAGTTACTAACATTTCCATATCTCCTAAATTCTTGCATAATAGCAGGCAGGGATACTTGCGGTTGGGTGACAAACATGAGTAGGTCATCTGCAAATAGAGCCATTTTGGTATGTATAGGGCCTATATTAATACCATGGATAGCCGGATTGTTTCTAATAGCAATGGCCAAATGTTCCATAACTAGAACATAGAGAATGGGGGACAAGGGGCACCCCTGTCTCGTTCCATTGTGGATAGTAAATTTTGGAGATAGGGAACCGTTTAGTCTGATCCTAGCGGAAAGCGTTGTATAGAGGGACATTATTCTGGAGATCATGTTCCGGCCTAGGCCTAACTGCTGTAGGGAGAGGCAAAGGAATTGCCAGTCGACACGGTCAAACGCTTTCTCTGCGTCAACCGTAAGGAGGCACAATGGGACATTATGTGTCCGAGCGTAATCCGTAATGAGAAGTGTTTTCAGGGTGTTATCCCTCGCCTCTCTTCCACTCACAAAGCCCACCTGATCTAGGTGTATTAAGCGGGGTAATAATGGTTGTAGTCTATTAGCTAGCACCTTCGCATATATCTTTAGATCTACTCCTATCAGCGATATGGGTCGGTAATTGGCACAAATAGGTCTTTTGTCTGGTTTTGGAATGAGGGTTATATGAGCCTCTAGTGTTTGTGGCGGGAATACTGAGCTCTCAGATATGGAGTTAAACACTTTTGTTAAGAAGGGGGTAAGGAGGGGGGCAAATTGTTTGTAGAATTTTGGGGTGAAGCCATCAGGGCCCGGGCTTTTTCCAGATGGGGTAGATGCAATGGCGCGGGCTACCTCATCTTCCGATATTGGATCCTCAAGATCCTCTATCGTTGCATCATCTAAAGTAGAAAGTGCAGTTTGTGCAATATATGATGCCTGTGTTTCTGCTGTACCGGATGTAGATTCATTGGGGTTTGCCAAAGGTATGCTATATAGGGATTGGTAGAAGTCTCGGAATACCTGTCCCATCTCGGCTGGCGCTGAGACAGTCTTCCCGGTCCTGTCTTGGATGTGTGGTATAAAGGTGTTAGGTTGTTTGGAATGTAGGGTGCGCGCCAGCGATCTACCACATTTATCTTTAAATTTGTATTGGTGAAAGGCTAGTTTGTTTGCAAATGTACGTGCTGACGCTTCGTATAGTTCCTTAAGCTGAGTGCGAGCGGTAGAAACCTCCACCGTGGGGGAATGCTTATGAGTAATCTCAAGCGTTTTGAGTTTGTGTACCGCCGCAGTTATTGCCGCTGAGCTTCTTTTTTCAGGCGAGCGCCCAATTGGATAAATCTACCCCGCAAGACCGCCTTTAATGCCTCCCATTGAATCGGTGGTGAAGTGTCGTCAGAGCTGTGGTCCGCAAAAAAGTTAGTTATAGTCTCTGCTATCTGTGCGTCGAAGCCTGGTTCAGTTAGTAATGAGTCATTTAACCTCCAGGTCCATTCTTTTATTGGGGTAGAAGGGACTGCAAGCGTCAGGGATATTGGTGAGTGGTCGGACCAAATCATAGGATCTATGTCACATTTTGGGGACCAGTCTAAGCAGCCGTGGTCTATTAAAAAGTAATCTAGACGGCTGTAGGAATGATGCACGCTGGAGAAGTGTGTGTAGTTTCGACATTCCGGATATAGTATCCGCCATACATCAACAAGATGCATGTTATATATGGCACGTTTTAGAACCCGCAGTTTAGGGAAGGAAACAGAAGAACGGGATGTTGAGGAATCCAATAATGGATCCAGGGTAGTATTGAAGTCCCCTCCAAGTATGAGTTTACCCTCAGCAAAATCTGCCAGAATCTTTAAATACTGCAAGGCTGAAGGGACTTGATGTGTGTTAGATAAATAAATATTGGCTATTGTAAATTTAGTCCCCCAAAGGGATATCTTTACAAAGACGTATCTGCCCTGTGGGTCTGTCATATATTCAAGCAATTCGATAGGGAGTGTTTTGTGAAATGCAATAGATACTCCCTTAGATTTTTGTGTCGGGTTGGTACTGTGGAACCACTTATTAAAGTATGTGTTGGAGCAGGAAGGAGTGGAGTCAGATTGGAAGTGGGTCTCCTGCAGTAAGAGCACGTTAACCTGTCTTTTGTGCATCTGATATAGAATTTGTTCCACGTTTGGAGGCAATGTTAAGCCCATTTACATTATATGAACACAATTTCACCTGCGGGTGTGAGGTCATCGTGTGAGCCATGCTGGGGTGCTATAGGTTATAGGAAAAAAAAGTAGTGGAGAGCAGTACTGAGCAAAATAATAAAAAAGTGAATATGCAAATGTGGGGAGGGGGAGAAAGGAATAGGGCAATTTGGTAAGAATAAAGATAAGAGAAGGAGAAACACAAAACAAAAACAAAGAACAAAAAAAAAAAAAAGTAAGGTGTAAAGGAAAAGACACCTAATAATATGTGTCTGAGATACTAGTGAGTCTGCTAACGCAGAACACTGCGTGAAATATCACGTGCTAGGCACAAACAGTGCCGTCCTATCGTGGGGGGGAGGTCGAAACAAATGGACCTGAGTCGTGGTCCCGACAGCGAATCAGGCAAATAGAAATTATATGTCGCACACTGAACATTTGATCCGCTTGTGATGCAAGCGACAACTTTTTCCTATAAGAATAAGGATAGTATCTTCTGGGTGGGATTGAAATGACTCCCACCGCAACACAGAAGTACATGTGTGGGGTGAGGGACTGTGAACTAAACCTTGCTATGTTTGTTATTCCCCTCCTGGTACATAGCCTCTATTCCTAAATCTCATCAGATATATAAGGCCAGTTGGTTCAGACTCGTGAATGTGTTTGTCTTTACCTATTTATCAAAATAATAGAAACCCATTTCTATGAACTACTTTTGATGATAACAGTTGGGAACATCCAACTAAATTTGTGGATAAGATTCAGGTATTTAGCCTAAGGGCACATAACTATAACACTTATATTAGTTCCTGTGTGTAGAAAGATTATTCAGCTAAACCCACCATATACATATATATAGGGCAGGGGGGGGGAGGCGGAGGATCCGCCCACGGACGCCACCAACCACCCGTGGGTGGCACCGCAAGACCTGTATCTCGCGAAACAGAGATTAAGTAAAACCGGTGGTCAGAGCCCCCCAGAGCGGCATCCCACACCCCCACCATCAACCCCCCAACACATACATCAAAAGGGGGGGTGAGAGAGAACAATTTGGAATGGAACACAAAAACATAGAAAAAACGATTTAGTGCAAAGTGGCATTACCTGACGCCCGTCACAGTGAGGGTCACAGAGTGACTATTACCTATGCTCTCTCCCGAACCCCGGCCAGTTATTAAATTGGCAAAGAGCAGGGAAAGAGCTAGTATTTCCAAGCCCTATACTTACAAAACCTCCTTCCAAGACTACTAGAGAGCTCCGATTTTAAAGAAGAGGAAAGACACAGTCTGAGGGTCATATATAAAACATGACTCCAGAAATATGGCAAGACCACCGGGACCTCTCTGTGGAATGGAAGACAGGTCGAGGCGGTACAAGACATCAATCCCCAACAAGCTGTTGTATCAATCTTCTGGGGAGGTAGGTCCCCTTATCCCCGGGCCGGAGGAGGCTGATCTAGACCTAAGACGTCTACGGCGCTGTGGGAGTGAGCCAAGTCCCATCTGTCGTACTCGATCGTCTGGAGGATCCAGCCAGTTTGTCAGGAAAGTCCTGTCAGTATCAGACGCCCTGTGCGGGCAGTCGCACGCATGCGCACGCGCACCAGGCGGGCTATTTAAACTGATCTGTCACATGAGAATCTTGCTGTCTGCTCTACAGCGTTACGTGTGCACTTCCTGAGAACACTTCCTGTTTCCTGTACTAGACCCGGCTTGTTCCTGATTATCCTAGCTGTCTGCCTGCATCTGATCCCGGCTTGTCTCCGACCATCCCTGTTTTCTGCCTGCATCCGACCCCGGCTTGTCTGACCACTCTTCTGCCTGACCCTTTGGCTCATCTACAGTCCGCCTGGCTATCGATCCGGCTTGTCTGACCTTCCAGTCTGCTGCACCAGTGTTCCAGTCTGCTGTCCTGTGTGTTCCAGCCTGCTATCCAGTTCCAGTCTGCTGTGTGGTTCCAGTCTGCTGCACCAGTGTTCCAGTCTGCTGTCCTGTGTGTTCCAGCCTGCTATCCAGTTCCAGTCTGCTGTGTGGTTCCAGTCTGCTGCACCAGTGTTCCAGTCTGCTGTCCTGTGTGTTCCAGCCTGCTATCCAGTTCCAGTCTGCTGTGTGGTTCCAGTCTGCTGCACCAGTGTTCCAGTCTGCTGTCCCGTGTGTTCCAGCCTGCTATCCAGTTCCAGTCTGCTGCACCAGTGTTCCAGTCTACCTACCAGATCAGCTTAATCTCCACTGCACAGTGTTTCCAGAGTTCCAGACCTACCTCCTGCTGTTGATCCTGCCAGGCACTCGTGCCACTCCTGACTCTTGTGCTTCCTGTATACCCTACCAGGGCCCTCGAGTCGGAGCTGCAAGAGAGGCCATCCCCTGCAAGTCGGGCTCGTCCACAAGGTAAGTGACAGTAGCAGACAGCCATGACCGAGCCCGAGCAGGGAGCCTCTCCTATGGAAGAACTTTGTATGCACCTGGCCGGCCTTACACAGGCTGTTAAGAGTCTCCAGGAAGGATATACACGTCTGTAAGAACGGGTCCAAGTACTGTCTGGTCCCACTGAGACCCAGGGATCTTCTCTGCCATCTACCTCTGCTAGCAGTACTACTTCCCCTACAGTAGTGATGCTGCCCCCTGAACCAAGGGTTCCCACTCCTGAAAAGTTTTCTGGAGAACGAAGTAAATTCAGGGCATTCCGGAATGCATGCGAACTGTACTTCGCCCTTCAACCTCTCACCTTCTCGCTTGAAGCCACCAAAGTAGGTTTTGTGATCTCACTACTCCTGGGTGACCCCCAAACATGGGCTCACCGCCTTCTGGAACTGGAAGCCGAGGTGTTGACCAATTTAACCACCTTCTTTGATGCAATGGCCCAGCTATATGAGGACTCACAGCTTTCTGCAACCGCAGAAGCCGCCCTGCACACCCTTCAACAAGGGCGTAGGGCAGTAGAGGACTACGTTGCGGAATTCCGCCGATGGAGTGCAGACACGGACTGGAATGACGCTGCCCTCCGCTACCAGTTCCGTATGGGACTTTCCGACCCTTTAAAAGATAAACTGGCCCGAGTGGGAATTCCTCTGACTCTGGATGCCTTGATTAATCTTGCCATACAGATCGACCGACGGTTGAGGGAGCGAAGAGCAGAAAGAGGTGCTGGGCCTACTCGCCCAACCTGGATGTTGCCTAGGGTCCCCAGCTATACCCATCCTGCACCCACCTCTAGTCCTGCTGTTTCACCTGATACCTCTGAGCCCATGCAACTTGGAGTCCTCCGCCCATCTCTCACGACGGAGGAACGCCAACGTCGCCGGGCTAACAACCTGTGCCTGTACTGCGGGGAACCCGGACACTATGTCAGGAACTGTCCTAACAAACTCCGCAGTGCCTGTCTCCTCTGGTGATGTGACTGCTTGGCCTAAGACCTCCGCTCACTTGACTCTTTCTATATCTTTGCAGCTCCCAGGAAAGACTTTACAGGTTCCCGCTATCATTGATTCCGGGGCTTGCAGCTGCTTCTTGGACTCATCCTTTGCAGCTAAACACCAGATCCCACTGCGTTACAAGGCCCATGGACTCTCTATTCATCTGGCCGACGGGTCTGCAATAAAATCTGGGCCGGTTATACAAGAATCCGCTCCCCTTCCAGTCACCATCTTCAACTTGCACCAAGAACTGCTTCGCCTGGACATCATCACTTCTCCTTTATTTCCTATTATTCTTGGCATGCCGTGGCTACAAGCCCATAACCCTACTATCAACTGGGTCACAGGAGAAATTACGTTTTCCTCTCAGTACTGTCAACAGTTCTGCACTTTGAAGGACTCTGGTGAATCCCCTGCTCTGTTATGTCTCAACACCGATTCTGAGTTATTCCAGGCGGTCCCCAAGGTCTATCATGACTTTTTAGATGTCTTTAGTAAAAAAGGGGCTGAAACCCTTCCTCCTCATCGGGCTTACGATTGCCCCATCGAGCTCCTTCCCGGAGCCGAAGTTCCCTTTGGCAGGATATTTCCTTTGACCGAGCTGGAGCAAGGAGCACTAAAAGCATACATCGACGAGAACCTAGAAAAGGGTTTCATCCGGCCCTCTACATCCCCAGCAGGTGCAGGCATCTTTTTTGTTGAAAAAAAGGATCACTCTCTTCATCCTTGTATAGACTACCGCGAACTCAATAAAATAACTGTTAAAAATCGGTACCCTCT
Organism: Aquarana catesbeiana; assembly: GCF_042186555.1. Classification (NCBI taxonomy): domain Eukaryota; kingdom Metazoa; phylum Chordata; class Amphibia; order Anura; family Ranidae; genus Aquarana; species Aquarana catesbeiana. Next base: position 356,610 of record NC_133327.1, on the reverse strand, counting down.
CCCCTTGGTACCAGAATTATTCCAGAGACTGGGGACTGCTACTATTTTCACCAAATTAGATCTCCGAGGGGCTTACAACCTAGTTCGCATCAGAAAAGGGGATGAGTGGAAGACAGCTTTCCGCACTCGCTTCGGGCACTTTGAATACATGGTGATGCCCTTTGGACTATGTAACGCCCCTGCAACTTTTCAGTACTTCATAAATGATGTTTTCCGGGACTATTTGGATCTATTCGTCATAGTCTACTTAGATGACATTCTCATCTTTTCTTCTTCCCTGGAATCCCATCGCAGACATGTTAAATGTGTTTTAGCTCGACTCCGGCTACATGGCTTGTACGCTAAGGCTGAAAAGTGCGAGTTCGAGCAAGAGAGTATTCCATTCTTGGGGCTAATTATCTCCGTGGAAGGGATCAAGATGGATCCCCATAAGGTTGCTGCAATTCTTGACTGGCCAGCCCCTACTGACAAGAAAGGAGTCCAACGTTTCATTGGCTTTGCCAACTTCTATAGAAAATTCATTAAGGGGTTCTCAGCCATCATTGAGCCCATCACTCAACTGACCAAACAAGGGGTGCGTTTTCATTGGTCGCCCGAAGCTCAATCCGCCTTTGAATCTCTCAAAAGACTGTTCACCTCTGCTGCTGTTTTGAAACATCCCGATTCCTCTTTACCATTTGTCCTGGAAGTGGACGCTTCTGAGAGTGCTGTTGGTGCGATTCTTTCCCAGCGACAAGGGACCAAAGCTCTGTTATACCCTGTAGCCTTCTTTTCTCGCAAACTATCATCCGCAGAAAGGAATTATGATGTAGGAGATTGGGAACTACTGGCCATAAAATCCGCTCTGGAAGAGTGGCGGTATCTTTTGGAAGGAGCTGCTCATCCTATTCTGATCTACACAGATCACAAAAACCTGGAATATCTTAAATCCGCAAAGAGGTTGAGACCGCAACAAGCCAGGTGGGCCTTGTTCTTTTCCAGGTTCTCCTTCCACGTGACCTATCGGCCAGGCTCCAAGAATATAAAACCTGACGCTTTGTCTAGGATGTTCCACAAGCCTCAAGAAACCTCACCTCCAGATACGATCCTTTCTCCTGGAAATTTTTTCCTGTTGCAAGAAGACCTACTTTCCCGGATTAAGCAAGCTTCTGTAGGGTTGGTACCTGCTATGAGAACAAAACTACAAGAAAAGGATGGTCTGCTTTGGTTCGGGAGTAAGATCTTTTGTACCTGAAGGCCTACGGGTCACACTGCCATCTTTGTGGTGGTAGATCGGTTATCTAAAATGGCTCATTTCATTCCAATGAAGGGTACCCCCTCTGCTCCTGAAACTGCACAAACGTTCATTAGAGAAGTGATTAAACTCCATGGAATTCCGGCTAATATCATTTCTGACCGAGGAGTACAATTCACTTCCCGATTCTGGAGAGCCTTGTGTAAAGCCCTAGGAATTGAACTATCATTTTCCACCGCCTATCACCCCCAGACGAATGGCCAAATGGAGAGGACCAACCAGACTCGAGCAATATCTTCGTTGTTTCTCTTCCTTTTCTCAAGATGATTGGTTCTCGTTGCTCCCCTTGGCTGAATTCGCCTATAATAATGCTGTCCATTCTGCCACAAAGCAAAGTCCGTTTTTTGCCAATTACGGGTTTCACCCTACCTTTTTGCCGAGCTCCATTCCTGAAAGTTCCGTACCAGATGTCCACGGAAACAATACATTTTTTCTCTGTCAATAACCAAATATTACAGGAAACCATGACGAAGTCCCAAGAACGTAACAAGGTAACTTTCGACAGGAAAAGACGTGGGGGATTGCTGCTCGAACCAGGTGATCTTGTATGGTTATCCACTGTAAACCTGAAACTGACTTGTCCCTCCAAGAAGTTGGGTCCTAAATTCCTGGGTCCTTTTCCTGTAAAAAGGAAAATAAATGAAGTAGCTTTTGAATTGGAACTCCCGGACTCACTCAGAATTCATCCTGTTTTTCACGTTTCCCTGTTGAAACCTTCTGTCTCCAATCCTTTTCCTGAACGAAATCTGAATCCTCCAGATCCTGTAATAGTGGACGGTGAGGAAGAATTTGAAATTGAAGCCATCCTTGACTGCAGGAAAAGGAACAATCAAGCCCAATTCCTGATCAAGTGGAAAGGGTATGGCCCGGAAGAAAACTCGTGGGAGCCTGAGGAGAACATCCATGCTAAAAGCTTAGTTCAATCCTTTAAGAGAACCCATCCTGAGAAATGGGCCCGGTTGGGCATCCGGAGGCTGCCCCTTGGGGGGGCAATGTCAGGAAAGTCCTGTCAGTATCAGACGCCCTGTGCGGGCAGTCGCACGCATGCGCACGCGCACCAGGCGGGCTATTTAAACTGATCTGTCACATGAGAATCTTGCTGTCTGCTCTACAGCGTTACGTGTGCACTTCCTGAGAACACTTCCTGTTTCCTGTACTAGACCCGGCTTGTTCCTGATTATCCTAGCTGTCTGCCTGCATCTGATCCCGGCTTGTCTCCGACCATCCCTGCTTTCTGCCTGCATCCGACCCCGGCTTGTCTGACCACTCTTCTGCCTGACCCTTTGGCTCATCTACAGTCCGCCTGGCTATCGATCCGGCTTGTCTGACCTTCCAGTCTGCTGCACCAGTGTTCCAGTCTGCTGTCCTGTGTGTTCCAGCCTGCTATCCAGTTCCAGTCTGCTGTGTGGTTCCAGTCTGCTGCACCAGTGTTCCAGTCTGCTGTCCTGTGTGTTCCAGCCTGCTATCCAGTTCCAGTCTGCTGTGTGGTTCCAGTCTGCTGCACCAGTGTTCCAGTCTGCTGTCCTGTGTATTCCAGCCTGCTATCCAGTTCCAGTCTGCTGTGTGGTTCCAGTCTGCTGCACCAGTGTTCCAGTCTGCTGTCCTGTGTGTTCCAGCCTGCTATCCAGTTCCAGTCTGCTGTGTGGTTCCAGTCTGCTGCACCAGTGTTCCAGTCTGCTGTCCCGTGTGTTCCAGCCTGCTATCCAGTTCCAGTCTGCTGTACCAGTGTTCCAGTCTACCTACCAGATCAGCTTAATCTCCACTGCACAGTGTTTCCAGAGTTCCAGACCTACCTCCTGCTGTTGATCCTGCCAGGCACTCGTGCCACTCCTGACTCTTGTGCTTCCTGTATACCCTACCAGGGCCCTCGAGTCGGAGCTGCAAGAGAGGCCATCCCCTGCAAGTCGGGCTCGTCCACAAGGTACGTGACACAGTTTAAGACATCTACCGGTTCTTGCTCGATAAAGAGGAAAAAGTCCGGCAGTTGATCTGGGTCTGATAGCGTGAACCTGCTGACTCCTCTGGTCACCTTGATGCTAAAGGGGTGTCCCCATGTGTACGAAGCTCCGGCTTGTCATATAAGGTCGAGGAGAGGACGCACCACACGACGCATGTACAGCGTATTGCGAGACAGGTCCGGGTATAGGTGTATAGGGGCTCCAAAAAAGTCTAATGAACCCAGGCTCCAAGCCTTTCGCATGACCTCTTCCTTCAATGTGAAGTAGTGGACCTGACAAAGAACATCTCGGGGGCGACCATCATGTGCCCCCTCCGGACCTCCCACTCTGTGAACACGGTCTATTTCAATTGGTGATGTTGCCTCCCTCCCTAGTACTTTATTGAGGATAGCTATGACAGTGGGTTTCAGCTCTGTTCCAGATGTTGCCTCCGGTATGCCTTGCAGCCTAATGTTATTTCGGCGACTGCGATTTTTGCTGTCTTCTATGCGGAGTTGCTGATGGCGTAGGCGACGGAGGTGTGCCGCGTTTGAGGTTTCAAGTGCTGTTATACGTGCTTCATGGTCATCTTGAGCAGTGGTTAAGACTGACACTGCTTCCTCATTTGCTGTGACTTGTTGTCTAAGAGCATTCAACTCCACGTGAAGGGATTCTTCCATTTTGCTTGCCCATGATTCATAATCCATTCTGAAGGCAGAAAGGAGGGCTGTAGCTTCCGTTCTGATGGGCTCTCTTGACAGGGGCTGCGGGACTGACTGAGATTCCCTAGCGCCTGCGTCTAGCGGTGCGACTGAGCTCACGGATGAGGCCGAGGGTTCACCCCCGGGGTCTTTGAGTCTCATATTGTTATCTTCCACCGTGCCTGCTGAAGTGGTAGGTGGCGGTTTGGTCTTTCCTGTGGTACGGCCAGGCGCCATCTTGTCTTTGGGGGTCCGAGGGTCGTTAGGCGCCGTTCTAAGAAGATATCTTTGTATGGTGCCTTGGTGAGGGTCAGTGAGTTCTGAGGAGTGTGAGCCAGTTGTCGCCATGTATGTCTCAAGTGTGCTATGCTGTAAACATAGCCTGTCGCTGTCGGGGTGGCACGGTGCTCAGGGACAGGAGTCCTCAGCCATCCATACTTAGGATCTCATTAACTGGGCCAAACTTCCAGGGGGGTGAGGGGGGGGCTGGAGGGGAGAGGCAGAAGCCCAGGTAATGTCACCAGGAGGGCAGTGAGACCTTCAGGACCCAGGTTATGGCACAGGGAGAGTGGCTCTGTTGTAGAGTACAGTATCTGGGTCTGGAGGCTCTGTCCGGGCTAGTAGGCCTCAAGATGGCGGCGACAGGCCTCCAGGAGCAGCCTCCGTCTTCTATCTAATGTCCGTTCGGGCCCCCTCACCCTGCAGCACCCTCCCAGGGATGCCCGTCCTCTTTATGTAGCAGTCCGCTGTCTCTCCATCCGCAGATCGCGGAACCGGAGGTCGGGGATGTAAAAAGAACAGCAGGCCCCAAAATGGCGGCGGCCGCGGCCTCCAGGGGCGGCTTCTGTGAGCCTCCTTACAGTTATTTAGGCCCCCTGACCTTGCAGCACCTTCCCCAGGATGTCCGGCTTCCCCTGTGCGGCGATCCGTTTCCTCTCCGCCCGCGGATCACGGTACCGGAGGTCGGGGATGTAGGAGGCACAGTAGGCCTCAAGATGGCGGCGGCCTGTAGCAGTTGTAGGCCCGGCCGCGGGCCTGCGGACTCCAAAGCGGCTCGTCAGCTGCAATAATCCCCTCTGGGAATCAAGCAGGTGTCTCCTGGGGATGGCTGGAGAGAGTTTCCAAGCTCTCCTGTCTCCAGAAACCTCCGGATGGCTGTGGATGGTAGCCAGCCAAGCGGAGCTCCTCCGGAGCACGTCCTTCTCGTTCGCCGGTCGGCCACGCCCCCTCTAGGTTTTTTCTAATTCTAACCGCTACAAAACAAAGGGAGAGCGCAGATTTGCAGTCCAAGGACCACGGCTATGGAACGATTTACCTACTCACATTCGCATGGAAGAAAACCACCAGGCCTTCAGAAAGAAACTCAAGACCTACCTCTTCTAAGAAGCTGGACAACATAGGACGGATCTAGCGCCTTGAGGCGATTCAGTTCGCATTTGTAGCGCTATACAAATCATTCATTCATTCAGCTCTAGGTTTTTTCTTCTTCCCAGCTCTAGGTTTTTTTCTTCTTCTTCCCAACTCTAGGTTTTTTCTTCTTCTTCCCAGCTCTAGCTTTTTTCTTCTTCTTCCCAGCTCTAGGTTTTTTTTCTTCTTCTTCCCAGCTCTAGGTTTTCTCTTCTTCTTCCCAGCTCTAGGTTTTCTCTTCTTCTTCCCAGCTCTAGGTTTTTTCTTCTTCCGAGCTCTAGGTTTTCTCTTATTCTTCCCAGCTCTAGGTTTTTTCTAATTCTAACCGCTACAAAACAAAGGGAGAGCGCAGATTTGCAGTCCAAGGACCACGGCTATGGAACGCTTTACCTACTCACATTCGCATGGAAGAAAACCATCAGGCCTTCAGAAAGAAACTCAAGACCTACCTCTTCTAAGAAGCTGGACAACATAGGACGGATCTAGCGCCTTGAGGCGATTCAGTTCGCATTTTTAGCGCTATACAAATAATTCATTCATTCAGCTCTAGGTTTTTTCTTCTTCTTCCCAGCTCTAGGTTTTTTCTTCTCCCCAGCTCTAGGTTTTTTCTTCTTCTTCCCAGCTCTAGGTTTTTTCTTCTTCTTCCCAGCTCTAGGTTTTTTTTCTTTTCTTCCCAGCTCTAGGTTTTCTCTTCTTCTTCCCAGCTCTAGGTTTTTTCTTCTTCTTCCCAGCTCTAGGTTTTCTCTTCTTCTTCCCAGCTCTAGGTTTTTTCTTATTCTAACCGCTACAAAACAAAGGGAGAGCGCAGATTTGCAGTCCAAGGACCACGGCTATGGAACGCTCTACCTACTCACATCTGCATGGAAGAAAACCATCAGGCCTTCAGAAAGAAACTCAAGACCTACCTCTTCTAAGAAGCTGGACAACATAGGACGGATCTAGCACCTTGAGGCGATTCAGTTCGTATTTGTAGCGCTATAGAAATCATTTATTCATTCAGCTCTAGGTTTTTTCTTCTTCTTCCCAGCTCTAGGTTTTTTCTTCTTCTTCCCAGCTCTAGGTTTTTTCTTCTTCTTCCCAGCTCTAGGTTTTTTTTTCTTTTCTTCCCAGCTCTAGGTTTTCTCTTCTTCTTCCCAGCTCTAGGTTTTCTCTTCTTCTTCCCAGCTCTAGGTTTTTTCTAATTCTAACCGCTACAAAACAAAGGGAGAGCACAGATTTGCAGTCCAAGGACCACGGCTATGGAATGCTTTACCTACTTACATTCTCATGGAAGAAAACCATCAGGCCTTCAGAAAGAAACTCAAGACCTACCTCTTCTAAGAAGCTGGACAAAATAGGACGGATCTAGCGCCTTGAGGCGATTCAGTTCGTATTTGTAGCGCTATACAAATCATTTATTCATTCAGCTCTAGGTTTTTTCTTCTTCTTCCCAGCTCTAGGTTTTTTCTTCTTCTTCCCAGCTCTAGGTTTTTTCTTCTTCCCAGCTCTAGCTTTTTTCTTCTTCTTCCCAGCTCTAGGTTTTTTTTCTTCTTCTTCCCAGCTCTAGGTTTTCTCTTCTTCTTCCCAGCTCTAGGTCTTCTCTTCTTCTTCCCAGCTCTAGGTTTTTTCTTCTTCCCTGCTCTAGGTTTTCTCTTATTCTTCCCAGCTCTAGGTTTTTTCTAATTCTAACCGCTACAAAACAAAGGGAGAGCGCAGATTTGCAGTCCAAGGACCACGGCTATGGAACGCTTTACCTACTCACATTCGCATGGAAGAAAACCATCAGGCCTTCAGAAAGAAACTCAAGACCTACCTCTTCTAAGAAGCTGGACAACATAAGATGGATCTAGCGCCTTGAGGCGATTCAGTTCGCATTTGTAGCGCTATACAAATCATTCATTCATTCAGCTCTAGGTTTTTTCTTCTCCCCAGCTCTAGGTTTTTTCTTCTTCTTCCCAGCTCTAGGTTTTTTCTTCTTCCCAGCTCTAGTTTTTTTTTCTTTTCTTCCCAACTCTAGGTTTTCTCTTCTTCTTCCCAGCTCTAGGTTTTTTCTTCTCCCCAGCTCTAGGTTTTTTCTTCTCCCCAGCTCTAGGTTTTTTCTTCTTCCCAGCTCTAGGTTTTTTCTTCTTCTTCCCAGCTCTAGGTTTTTTTTCTTTTCTTCCCAACTCTAGGTTTTTTCTTCTTCTTCCCAGCTCTAGGTTTTTTCTTCTTCTTCCCAGCTCTAGGTTTTCTCTTCTTCTTCCCAGCTCTAGGTTTTCTCTTCTTCTTCCCAGCTCTAGGTTTTTTCTTCTTCTTCCCAGATCTAGGTTTTCTCTTCTTCCCAGCTCTAGGTTTTTTCTAATTCTAACCGCTACAAAACAAAGGGAGAGCACAGATTTGCAGTCCAAGGACCACGGCTATGGAACGCTTTACCTACTTACATTCTCATGGAAGAAAACCATCAGGCCTTCAGAAAGAAACTCAAGACCTACCTCTTCTAAGAAGCTGGACAACATAGGACAGATCTAGCGCCTTGAGGCGATTCAGTTCGTATTTGTAGCGCTATACAAATCATTCATTCATTCAGCTCTATGTTTTTTCTTCTTCTTCCCAGCTCTAGGTTTTTTTTCTTCTTCCCAGCTTTAGGTTTTTTCTTCTTCTTCCCAGCTCTAGGTTTTTTCTTCTTCTTCCCAGCTCTAGGTTTTTTCTTCTTCTTCCCAGCTCTAGGTTTTTTCTTCTTCTTCCCAGCTCTAGGTTTTTTTTCTTTTCTTCCCAGGTCTAGGTTTTCTCTTCTTCCCAGCTCTAGGTTTTTTCTAATTCTAACCACTACAAAACAAAGGGAGAGCGCAGATTTGCAGTCCAAGGACCACGGCTATGGAACGCTTTACCTACTCACATTCGCATGGAAGAAAACCATCAGGCCTTCAGAAAGAAACTCAAGACCTACCTCTTCTGAGAAGCTGGACAACATAGGACGGATCTAGCGCCTTGAGGCGATTCAGTTCGCATTTGTAGCGCTATACAAATCATTCATTCATTCAGCTCTAGGTTTTTTTCTTCTTCCCAGCTCTAGGTTTTTTCTTCTCCCCAGCTCTAGGTTTTTTCTTCTTCTTCCCAGCTCTAGGTTTTTTCTTCTTCTTCCCAGCTCTAGTTTTTTTTTCTTTTCTTCCCAACTCTAGGTTTACTCTTCTTCTTCCCAGCTCTAGGTTTTTTATTCTTCTTCCCAGCTCTAGGTTTTCTCTTCTTCTTCCCAGCTCTAGGTTTTTTCTAATTCTAACCGCTACAAAGCAAAGGCAGAGCGCAGATCTGCAGTCCAAGGACCACGGCTATGGAACGCTTTACCTACTCACATTCGCATGGAAGAAAACCATCAGGCCTTCAGAAAGAAACTCAAGACCTACCTGTTCTAAGAAGCTGGACAACATAGGACGGATCTAGCGCCTTGAGGCGATTCAGTTCCTATTTGTAGCGCTATACAAATCATTCATTCATTCAGCTCTAGGTTTTTTCTTCTTCTTCCCAGCTCTAGGTTTTTTCTTCTCCCCAGCTCTAGGTTTTTCTTCTTCTTCCCAGCTCTAGGTTTTTTTCTTCTTCTTCCCAGCTCTAGGTTTTTTTTCTTTTCTTCCCAGCTCTAGGTTTTCTCTTCTTCTTCCCAGCTCTAGGTTTTTTCTTCTTCTTCCCAGCTCTAGGTTTTTTCTAATTCTAACCGCTACAAAACAAAGGGAGAGCGCAGATTTGCAGTCCAAGGACCACGGCTATGGAACGCTCTACCTACTCACATTCGCATGAAAGAAAACCATCAGGCCTTCAGAAAGAAACTCAAGACCTACCTCTTCTAAGAAGCTGGACAACATAGGACAGATCTAGCGCCTTGAGGCGATTCAGTTCGTATTTGTAGCGCTATACAAATCATTCATTCATTCAGCTCTATTTTTTTTCTTCTTCTTCCCAGCTCTATTTTTTTTCTTCTTCTTCCCAGCTCTAGGTTTTCTCTTCTCCCCAGCTCTAGGTTTTTTCTTCTTCTTCCCAGCTCTAGGTTTTTTCTTCTTCTTCCCAGCTCTAGGTTTTTTTTCCTTTCTTCCCAGCTCTAGGTTTTCTCTTCTTCTTCCCAGCTCTAGGTTTTTTCTTCTTCTTCCCAGCTCTAGGTTTTTTCTAATTCTAACCGCTACAAAACGAAGGGAGAGCACAGATTTGCAGTCCAAGGACCACGGCTATGGAACGCTTTACCTACTTACATTCTCATGGAAGAAAACCATCAGGCCTTCAGAAAGAAACTCAAGACCTACCTCATCTAAGAAGCTGGACAACATAGGACAGATCTAGCGCCTTGAGGCGATTCAGTTCGTATTTGTAGCGCTATACAAATCATTCATTCATTCAGCTCTAGGTTTTTTTCTTCTTCTTCCCAGCTCTAGGTTTTTTTTTCTTCTTCCCAGCTCTAGGTTTTTTCTTCTTCTTCCCAGCTCTAGGTTTTTTTTCTTTTCTTCCCAGCTCTAGGTTTTCTCTTCTTCTTCCCAGCTCTAGGTTTTTTCTTCTTCCCAGCTCTAGGTTTTCTCTTCTTCTTCCCAGCTCTAGGTTTTCTCTTCTTCTTCCCAGCTCTAGGTTTTTTCTAATTCTAACCGCTACAAAACAAAGGGAGAGCACAGATTTGCAGTCCAAGGACCACGGCTATGGAATGCTTTACCTACTTACATTCTCATGGAAGAAAACCATCAGGCCTTCAGAAAGAAACTCAAGACCTACCTCTTCTAAGAAGCTGGACAACATAGGACAGATCTAGCGCTGATGCGATTCAGTTCGTATTTGTAGCGCTATACAAATCATTCATTCATTCAGCTCTATTTTTTTTCTTCTTCTTCCCAGCTCTAGGTTTTTTCTTCTTCTTCCCAGCTCTAGGTTTTTTTTCCTTCTTCTTCCCAGCTCTAGGTTTTCTCTTCTTCTTCCCAGCTCTAGGTTTTTTCTTCTTCTTCCCAGCTCTAGGTTTTTTCTAATTCTAACCACTACAAAACAAAGGGAGAGCGCAGATTTGCAGTCCAAGGACCACGGCTATGGAACGCTCTACCTACTCACATTCTCATGGAAGAAAACCATCAGGCCTTCAGAAAGAAACTCAAGACCTACCTCTTCTAAGAAGCTGGACAACATAGGACAGATCTAGCGCCTTGAGGCGATTCAGTTCGTATTTGTAGCGCTATACAAATCATTTATTCATTCAGCTCTAGGTTTTTTCTTCTTCTTCTCAGCTCTAGGTTTTTTCTTCTTCTTCCCAGCTCTAGGTTTTTTCTTCTTCTTCCCAGCTCTAGGTTTTTTTTCTTTTCTTCCCAGCTCTAGGTTTTTTCTTCTTCTTCCCAGCTCTAGGTTTTCTCTTCTTCTTCCCAGCTCTAGGTTTTTTCTAATTCTAACCGCTACAAAACAAAGGGAGAGCACAGATTTGCAGTCCAAGGACCACGGATATGGAATGCATTACCTACTTACATTCTCATGGAAGAAAACCATCAGGCCTTCAGAAAGAAACTCAAGACCTACCTCTTCTAAGAAGCTGGACAACATAGGACGGATCTAGCGCCTTGAGGCGATTCAGTTCACATTTGTAGCGCTATACAAATCATTCATTCATTCAGCTCTAGGTTTTTTCTTCTTCTTCCCAGCTCTAGGTTTTTTCTTCTCCCCAGCTCTAGGTTTTTTCTTCTTCTTCCCAGCTGTAGGTTTTTTTTCTTTTCTTCCCAGCTCTAGGTTTTCTCTTCTTCTTCCCAGCTCTAGGTTTTTTCTTCTTCTTCCCAGCTCTAGGTTTTCTCTTCTTCCCCGCTCTAGGTTTTTTCTTTTCAATCTTAGTTTATTTCAGGGAAAAAAGAGAAACATAATACAAATGGAAATGTATCAGAGAGAAAACGTTTGCTACAATAAATTCTTACATCACGTGAATACATGAATTATGTATAAAAGAAGAAAATAATGATATACATCTATACCATATATGAGCATCTGTATATAGTTTGACATAAAGTCTCTGGTTAAACAACAAAATATCACATTGTAAACAAAGGTCTTAAGACACATGGGCAGTGTGTTATATGCGTGGGATCCAACATAAGTTTACTCATGTGGTTTTGCGTATTGGTAATGACGGAGGGAACTCCCCCTACATGATAAGCTGTCGGGACCTTTTTTGCTCACTTATATAAAGTATTTATGTCGTTAAACTAATCTGGGTATATGGCCTTTGTTCACATACTAAGAAAACCTAGTTCAAAACAGAGAGAGAGAAATATATAAAAGAAGGGATGAGAGAATCACTGCGATAGAAGGCAAAGGATGATGAAAAAAGTGTGGCTAGCCAGTAGATGGTAATGGGGCATCTCTGAATAGTCGTCGGAATAACGAAACGTTGCCCACGCGGTCCAGGTGATGGAAAATTGTTTCTTCTTCTCCATTTCCTGCGCCAACAGACGTTCCAAATCTCTAATCTGATCCATCTCCACAACCCAGTCACCCAAAGAGGGTACCACTGTGATTCTCCAGTGGCGGGGAATCACTGTTCTGACTGCGGCTAAAAAGTGGCGCAATATATCTTTTTTAATCGTTTTGAGGGGGCCTGGGAGCAGAGATAGTAGGGCTATCTCTGGAGTAGGTTTAATTGAGGTCGCCATCAGCCTGCTGTATAGATCAAAGACCTTTTGGCAAAGTTTAATGATTGGAGGACATTCCCACCAGATGTGGAGCATTGTCCCTCTAGAGGACATGCACCGCCAGCAGATATCTGACAAGGATGGACTGAACCGTTGGATAGTCACTGGGCATCTGTACCACCTCGTTAGTAGCTTAAATCCTTTTTCTTGGGACTTAGTCGCTAAGGAAATCCTATGTGTCAGTATAAAGCTTTTTTGCCAATCAGCAGGGGAGATGGAGTGTTGTAGATCCATTTCCCCTTTCTGCGTGTATGTTGGAAGGTCTGGGGCAGATATGTTTAGTAGTATGGGATACAGCAATGATACTACGTGGGCGGGCGGGTCTGTTTGTAAAAGTAGTTCGTCAAAGTCTGATGGGTCAGCCAGGATCTCAGAGATGGAGGAGAAAGTACGTACATATGACATTAATTGACCCCTCTGTATCCACATTGTTGGGGGCCCTCTGTTCGTCTGGGGGGGTATGTCTGTTCTCAGAGATGGGTCAGCTCGTAAAACCTGTGCTAAGCGTCTATGACTATCCCTATTCCATGGTCCAAATCTGTTACTGTGAACTGCTGGGGGGAAAGCCGGAGTTCCAAAGAGAGGTGTCATTGGGCCCTGTTGTTTAGATAGTTTACCAGTTAAAGTCAGATGATCCCAAATCCGAAGGGTTTGCCGAGTAAGAGCCGCAGAGAATGAACTGTCCTTACACTGCGCCGTAGGAGTCCACGGCAGGGCGCAAAGATCACCCTCAGTGAGATGTCCCTCCAATTGGACCCACAGCTTGGAGGAGGAGTGATGAAACCAGTCTACGATACGTGTGAGTACCGCCGCCTTATGATACGTAAAAGCATCCGGGACCCCCGCTCCCCCCTGGACCTTCGGGAGGGTCATTGTGTCATATTTTATCCTGGGGCGGTTTCCCTTCCATATGAATTTGGAAAAAATCTGTCGAAGCTTTTGAAAGAACGAGGTGGGAATATATATGGGGATGGTTTGAAAAAGATAGAAATCTAGGGAGAACATCCATCTTCAAGACATTTACCCTACCCAACCAAGAGAGCTGTTTAGATGCGTATGAAGCCAGATCTGCTTGTGTTCTGAGAAGTAGAGGGGTAAAGTTACTGGAAAATAGTTGGGATGCGTCTGTTGGAATATGGATTCCCAGATACCGAATAGTAGTAGAGCTTGTCTTGAAGGGGAAGGAGGCTGAGAGCTGTTGGAGAGCCGCCTTTGGATGTGAGATGTTGAGAATTTCTGACTTACTATGATTAACTTTAAAGTTACTAACATTTCCATATCTCCTAAATTCTTGCATAATAGCAGGCAGGGATACTTGCGGTTGGGTGACAAACATGAGTAGGTCATCTGCAAATAGAGCCATTTTGGTATGTATAGGGCCTATATTAATACCATGGATAGCCGGATTGTTTCTAATAGCAATGGCCAAATGTTCCATAACTAGAACATAGAGAATGGGGGACAAGGGGCACCCCTGTCTCGTTCCATTGTGGATAGTAAATTTTGGAGATAGGGAACCGTTTAGTCTGATCCTAGCGGAAAGCGTTGTATAGAGGGACATTATTCTGGAGATCATGTTCCGGCCTAGGCCTAACTGCTGTAGGGAGAGGCAAAGGAATTGCCAGTCGACACGGTCAAACGCTTTCTCTGCGTCAACCGTAAGGAGGCACAATGGGACATTATGTGTCCGAGCGTAATCCGTAATGAGAAGTGTTTTCAGGGTGTTATCCCTCGCCTCTCTTCCACTCACAAAGCCCACCTGATCTAGGTGTATTAAGCGGGGTAATAATGGTTGTAGTCTATTAGCTAGCACCTTCGCATATATCTTTAGATCTACTCCTATCAGCGATATGGGTCGGTAATTGGCACAAATAGGTCTTTTGTCTGGTTTTGGAATGAGGGTTATATGAGCCTCTAGTGTTTGTGGCGGGAATACTGAGCTCTCAGATATGGAGTTAAACACTTTTGTTAAGAAGGGGGTAAGGAGGGGGGCAAATTGTTTGTAGAATTTTGGGGTGAAGCCATCAGGGCCCGGGCTTTTTCCAGATGGGGTAGATGCAATGGCGCGGGCTACCTCATCTTCCGATATTGGATCCTCAAGATCCTCTATCGTTGCATCATCTAAAGTAGAAAGTGCAGTTTGTGCAATATATGATGCCTGTGTTTCTGCTGTACCGGATGTAGATTCATTGGGGTTTGCCAAAGGTATGCTATATAGGGATTGGTAGAAGTCTCGGAATACCTGTCCCATCTCGGCTGGCGCTGAGACAGTCTTCCCGGTCCTGTCTTGGATGTGTGGTATAAAGGTGTTAGGTTGTTTGGAATGTAGGGTGCGCGCCAGCGATCTACCACATTTATCTTTAAATTTGTATTGGTGAAAGGCTAGTTTGTTTGCAAATGTACGTGCTGACGCTTCGTATAGTTCCTTAAGCTGAGTGCGAGCGGTAGAAACCTCCACCGTGGGGGAATGCTTATGAGTAATCTCAAGCGTTTTGAGTTTGTGTACCGCCGCAGTTATTGCCGCTGAGCTTCTTTTTTCAGGCGAGCGCCCAATTGGATAAATCTACCCCGCAAGACTGCCTTTAATGCCTCCCATTGAATCGGTGGTGAAGTGTCGTCAGAGCTGTGGTCCGCAAAAAAGTTAGTTATAGTCTCTGCTATCTGTGCGTCGAAGCCTGGTTCAGTTAGTAATGAGTCATTTAACCTCCAGGTCCATTCTTTTATTGGGGTAGAAGGGACTGCAAGCGTCAGGGATATTGGTGAGTGGTCGGACCAAATCATAGGATCTATGTCACATTTTGGGGACCAGTCTAAGCAGCCGTGGTCTATTAAAAAGTAATCTAGACGGCTGTAGGAATGATGCACGCTGGAGAAGTGTGTGTAGTTTCGACATTCCGGATATAGTATCCGCCATACATCAACAAGATGCATGTTATATATGGCACGTTTTAGAACCCGCAGTTTAGGGAAGGAAACAGAAGAACGGGATGTTGAGGAATCCAATAATGGATCCAGGGTAGTATTGAAGTCCCCTCCAAGTATGAGTTTACCCTCAGCAAAATCTGCCAGAATCTTTAAATACTGCAAGGCTGAAGGGACTTGATGTGTGTTAGATAAATAAATATTGGCTATTGTAAATTTAGTCCCCCAAAGGGATATCTTTACAAAGACGTATCTGCCCTGTGGGTCTGTCATATATTCAAGCAATTCGATAGGGAGTGTTTTGTGAAATGCAATAGATACTCCCTTAGATTTTTGTGTCGGGTTGGTACTGTGGAACCACTTATTAAAGTATCTGTTGGAGCAGGAAGGAGTGGAGTCAGATTGGAAGTGGGTCTCCTGCAGTAAGAGCACGTTAACCTGTCTTTTGTGCATCTGATATAGAATTTGTTCCACGTTTGGAGGCAATGTTAAGCCCATTTACATTATATGAACACAATTTCACCTGCGGGTGTGAGGTCATCGTGTGAGCCATGCTGGGGTGCTATAGGTTATAGGAAAAAAAAGTAGTGGAGAGCAGTACTGAGCAAAATAATAAAAAAGTGAATATGCAAATGTGGGGAGGGGGAGAAAGGAATAGGGCAATTTGGTAAGAATAAAGATAAGAGAAGGAGAAACACAAAACAAAAACAAAGAACAAAAAAAAAAAAAAGTAAGGTGTAAAGGAAAAGACACCTAATAATATGTGTCTGAGATACTAGTGAGTCTGCTAACGCAGAACACTGCGTGAAATATCACGTGCTAGGCACAAACAGTGCCGTCCTATCGTGGGGGGGAGGTCGAAACAAATGGACCTGAGTCGTGGTCCCGACAGCGAATCAGGCAAATAGAAATTATATGTCGCACACTGAACATTTGATCCGCTTGTGATGCAAGCGACAACTTTTTCCTATAAGAATAAGGATAGTATCTTCTGGGTGGGATTGAAATGACTCCCACCGCAACACAGAAGTACATGTGTGGGGTGAGGGACTGTGAACTAAACCTTGCTATGTTTGTTATTCCCCTCCTGGTACATAGCCTCTATTCCTAAATCTCATCAGATATATAAGGCCAGTTGGTTCAGACTCGTGAATGTGTTTGTCTTTACCTATTTATCAAAATAATAGAAACCCATTTCTATGAACTACTTTTGATGATAACAGTTGGGAACATCCAACTAAATTTGTGGATAAGATTCAGGTATTTAGCCTAAGGGCACATAACTATAACACTTATATTAGTTCCTGTGTGTAGAAAGATTATTCAGCTAAACCCACCATATACATATATATAGGGCAGGGGGGGGGAGGCGGATGATCCGCCCACGGACGCCACCAACCACCCGTGGGTGGCACCGCAAGACCTGTATCTCGCGAAACAGAGATTAAGTAAAACCGGTGGTCAGAGCCCCCCAGAGCGGCATCCCACACCCCCACCATCAACCCCCCAACACATACATCAAAAGGGGGGGTGAGAGAGAACAATTTGGAATGGAACACAAAAACATAGAAAAAACGATTTAGTGCAAAGTGGCATTACCTGACGCCCGTCACAGTGAGGGTCACAGAGTGACTATTACCTATGCTCTCTCCCGAACCCCGGCCAGTTATTAAATTGGCAAAGAGCAGGGAAAGAGCTAGTATTTCCAAGCCCTATACTTACAAAACCTCCTTCCAAGACTACTAGAGAGCTCCGATTTTAAAGAAGAGGAAAGACACAGTCTGAGGGTCATATATAAAACATGACTCCAGAAATATGGCAAGACCACCGGGACCTCTCTGTGGAATGGAAGACAGGTCGAGGCGGTACAAGACATCAATCCCCAACAAGCTGTTGTATCAATCTTCTGGGGAGGTAGGTCCCCTTATCCCCGGGCCGGAGGAGGCTGATCTAGACCTAAGACGTCTACGGCGCTGTGGGAGTGAGCCAAGTCCCATCTGTCGTACTCGATCGTCTGGAGGATCCAGCCAGTTTGTCAGGAAAGTCCTGTCAGTATCAGACGCCCTGTGCGGGCAGTCGCACGCATGCGCACGCGCACCAGGCGGGCTATTTAAACTGATCTGTCACATGAGAATCTTGCTGTCTGCTCTACAGCGTTATGTGTGCACTTCCTGAGAACACTTCCTGTTTCCTGTACTAGACCCGGCTTGTTCCTGATTATCCTAGCTGTCTGCCTGCATCTGATCCCGGCTTGTCTCCGACCATCCCTGTTTTCTGCCTGCATCCGACCCCGGCTTGTCTGACCACTCTTCTGCCTGACCCTTTGGCTCATCTACAGTCCGCCTGGCTATCGATCCGGCTTGTCTGACCTTCCAGTCTGCTGCACCAGTGTTCCAGTCTGCTGTCCTGTGTGTTCCAGCCTGCTATCCAGTTCCAGTCTGCTGTGTGGTTCCAGTCTGCTGCACCAGTGTTCCAGTCTGCTGTCCTGTGTGTTCCAGCCTGCTATCCAGTTCCAGTCTGCTGTGTGGTTCCAGTCTGCTGCACCAGTGTTCCAGTCTGCTGTCCTGTGTGTTCCAGCCTGCTATCCAGTTCCAGTCTGCTGTGTGGTTCCAGTCTGCTGCACCAGTGTTCCAGTCTGCTGTCCTGTGTGTTCCAGCCTGCTATCCAGTTCCAGTCTGCTGTGTGGTTCCAGTCTGCTGCACCAGTGTTCCAGTCTGCTGTCCCGTGTGTTCCAGCCTGCTATCCAGTTCCAGTCTGCTGCACCAGTGTTCCAGTCTACCTACCAGATCAGCTTAATCTCCACTGCACAGTGTTTCCAGAGTTCCAGACCTACCTCCTGCTGTTGATCCTGCCAGGCACTCGTGCCACTCCTGACTCTTGTGCTTCCTGTATACCCTACCAGGGCCCTCGAGTCGGAGCTGCAAGAGAGGCCATCCCCTGCAAGTCGGGCTCGTCCACAAGGTAAGTGACAGTAGCAGACAGCCATGACCGAGCCCGAGCAGGGAGCCTCTCCTATGGAAGAACTTTGTATGCACCTGGCCGGCCTTACACAGGCTGTTAAGAGTCTCCAGGAAGGATATACACGTCTGTAAGAACGGGTCCAAGTACTGTCTGGTCCCACTGAGACCCAGGGATCTTCTCTGCCATCTACCTCTGCTAGCAGTACTACTTCCCCTACAGTAGTGATGCTGCCCCCTGAACCAAGGGTTCCCACTCCTGAAAAGTTTTCTGGAGAACGAAGTAAATTCAGGGCATTCCGGAATGCATGCGAACTGTACTTCGCCCTTCAACCTCTCACCTTCTCGCTTGAAGCCACCAAAGTAGGTTTTGTGATCTCACTACTCCTGGGTGACCCCCAAACATGGGCTCACCGCCTTCTGGAACTGGAAGCCGAGGTGTTGACCAATTTAACCACCTTCTTTGATGCAATGGCCCAGCTATATGAGGACTCACAGCTTTCTGCAACCGCAGAAGCCGCCCTGCACACCCTTCAACAAGGGCGTAGGGCAGTAGAGGACTACGTTGCGGAATTCCGCCGATGGAGTGCAGACACGGACTGGAATGACGCTGCCCTCCGCTACCAGTTCCGTATGGGACTTTCCGACCCTTTAAAAGATAAACTGGCCCGAGTGGGAATTCCTCTGACTCTGGATGCCTTGATTAATCTTGCCATACAGATCGACCGACGGTTGAGGGAGCGAAGAGCAGAAAGAGGTGCTGGGCCTACTCGCCCAACCTGGATGTTGCCTAGGGTCCCCAGCTATACCCATCCTGCACCCACCTCTAGTCCTGCTGTTTCACCTGATACCTCTGAGCCCATGCAACTTGGAGTCCTCCGCCCATCTCTCACGACGGAGGAACGCCAACGTCGCCGGGCTAACAACCTGTGCCTGTACTGCGGGGAACCCGGACACTATGTCAGGAACTGTCCTAACAAACTCTGCAGTGCCTGTCTCCTCTGGTGATGTGACTGCTTGGCCTAAGACCTCCGCTCACTTGACTCTTTCTATATCTTTGCAGCTCCCAGGAAAGACTTTACAGGTTCCCGCTATCATTGATTCCGGGGCTTGCAGCTGCTTCTTGGACTCATCCTTTGCAGCTAAACACCAGATCCCACTGCGTTACAAGGCCCATGGACTCTCTATTCATCTGGCCGACGGGTCTGCAATAAAATCTGGGCCGGTTATACAAGAATCCGCTCCCCTTCCAGTCACCATCTTCAACTTGCACCAAGAACTGCTTCGCCTGGACATCATCACTTCTCCTTTATTTCCTATTATTCTTGGCATGCCGTGGCTACAAGCCCATAACCCTACTATCAACTGGGTCACAGGAGAAATTACGTTTTCCTCTCAGTACTGTCAACAGTTCTGCACTTTGAAGGACTCTGGTGAATCCCCTGCTCTGTTATGTCTCAACACCGATTCTGAGTTATTCCAGGCGGTCCCCAAGGTCTATCATGACTTTTTAGATGTCTTTAGTAAAAAAGGGGCTGAAACCCTTCCTCCTCATCGGGCTTACGATTGCCCCATCGAGCTCCTTCCCGGAGCCGAAGTTCCCTTTGGCAGGATATTTCCTTTGACCGAGCTGGAGCAAGGAGCACTAAAAGCATACATCGACGAGAACCTAGAAAAGGGTTTCATCCGGCCCTCTACATCCCCAGCAGGTGCAGGCATCTTTTTTGTTGAAAAAAAGGATCACTCTCTTCATCCTTGTATAGACTACCGCGAACTCAATAAAATAACTGTTAAAAATCGGTACCCTCTCCCCTTGGTACCAGAATTATTCCAGAGACTGGGGACTGCTACTATTTTCACCAAATTAGATCTCCGAGGGGCTTACAACCTAGTTCGCATCAGAAAAGGGGATGAGTGGAAGACAGCTTTCCGCACTCGCTTCGGGCACTTTGAATACATGGTGATGCCCTTTGGACTATGTAACGCCCCTGCAACTTTTCAGTACTTCATAAATGATGTTTTCCGGGACTATTTGGATCTATTCGTCATAGTCTACTTAGATGACATTCTCATCTTTTCTTCTTCCCTGGAATCCCATCGCAGACATGTTAAATGTGTTTTAGCTCGACTCCGGCTACATGGCTTGTACGCTAAGGCTGAAAAGTGCGAGTTCGAGCAAGAGAGTATTCCATTCTTGGGGCTAATTATCTCCGTGGAAGGGATCAAGATGGATCCCCATAAGGTTGCTGCAATTCTTGACTGGCCAGCCCCTACTGACAAGAAAGGAGTCCAACGTTTCATTGGCTTTGCCAACTTCTATAGAAAATTCATTAAGGGGTTCTCAGCCATCATTGAGCCCATCACTCAACTGACCAAACAAGGGGTGCGTTTTCATTGGTCGCCCGAAGCTCAATCCGCCTTTGAATCTCTCAAAAGACTGTTCACCTCTGCTGCTGTTTTGAAACATCCCGATTCCTCTTTACCATTTGTCCTGGAAGTGGACGCTTCTGAGAGTGCTGTTGGTGCGATTCTTTCCCAGCGACAAGGGACCAAAGCTCTGTTATACCCTGTAGCCTTCTTTTCTCGCAAACTATCATCCGCAGAAAGGAATTATGATGTAGGAGATTGGGAACTACTGGCCATAAAATCCGCTCTGGAAGAGTGGCGGTATCTTTTGGAAGGAGCTGCTCATCCTATTCTGATCTACACAGATCACAAAAACCTGGAATATCTTAAATCCGCAAAGAGGTTGAGACCGCAACAAGCCAGGTGGGCCTTGTTCTTTTCCAGGTTCTCCTTCCACGTGACCTATCGGCCAGGCTCCAAGAATATAAAACCTGACGCTTTGTCTAGGATGTTCCACAAGCCTCAAGAAACCTCACCTCCAGATACGATCCTTTCTCCTGGAAATTTTTTCCTGTTGCAAGAAGACCTACTTTCCCGGATTAAGCAAGCTTCTGTAGGGTTGGTACCTGCTATGAGAACAAAACTACAAGAAAAGGATGGTCTGCTTTGGTTCGGGAGTAAGATCTTTTGTACCTGAAGGCCTACGGGTCACACTGCCATCTTTGTGGTGGTAGATCGGTTATCTAAAATGGCTCATTTCATTCCAATGAAGGGTACCCCCTCTGCTCCTGAAACTGCACAAACGTTCATTAGAGAAGTGATTAAACTCCATGGAATTCCGGCTAATATCATTTCTGACCGAGGAGTACAATTCACTTCCCGATTCTGGAGAGCCTTGTGTAAAGCCCTAGGAATTGAACTATCATTTTCCACCGCCTATCACCCCCAGACGAATGGCCAAATGGAGAGGACCAACCAGACTCGAGCAATATCTTCGTTGTTTCTCTTCCTTTTCTCAAGATGATTGGTTCTCGTTGCTCCCCTTGGCTGAATTCGCCTATAATAATGCTGTCCATTCTGCCACAAAGCAAAGTCCGTTTTTTGCCAATTACGGGTTTCACCCTACCTTTTTGCCGAGCTCCATTCCTGAAAGTTCCGTACCAGATGTCCACGGAAACAATACATTTTTTCTCTGTCAATAACCAAATATTACAGGAAACCATGACGAAGTCCCAAGAACGTAACAAGGTAACTTTCGACAGGAAAAGACGTGGGGGATTGCTGCTCGAACCAGGTGATCTTGTATGGTTATCCACTGTAAACCTGAAACTGACTTGTCCCTCCAAGAAGTTGGGTCCTAAATTCCTGGGTCCTTTTCCTGTAAAAAGGAAAATAAATGAAGTAGCTTTTGAATTGGAACTCCCGGACTCACTCAGAATTCATCCTGTTTTTCACGTTTCCCTGTTGAAACCTTCTGTCTCCAATCCTTTTCCTGAACGAAATCTGAATCCTCCAGATCCTGTAATAGTGGACGGTGAGGAAGAATTTGAAATTGAAGCCATCCTTGACTGCAGGAAAAGGAACAATCAAGCCCAATTCCTGATCAAGTGGAAACGGTATGGCCCGGAAGAAAACTCGTGGGAGCCTGAGGAGAACATCCATGCTAAAAGCTTAGTTCAATCCTTTAAGAGAACCCATCCTGAGAAATGGGCCCGGTTGGGCATCCGGAGGCTGCCCCTTGGGGGGGCAATGTCAGGAAAGTCCTGTCAGTATCAGACGCCCTGTGCGGGCAGTCGCACGCATGCGCACGCGCACCAGGCGGGCTATTTAAACTGATCTGTCACATGAGAATCTTGCTGTCTGCTCTACAGCGTTACGTGTGCACTTCCTGAGAACACTTCCTGTTTCCTGTACTAGACCCGGCTTGTTCCTGATTATCCTAGCTGTCTGCCTGCATCTGATCCCGGCTTGTCTCCGACCATCCCTGCTTTCTGCCTGCATCCGACCCCGGCTTGTCTGACCACTCTTCTGCCTGACCCTTTGGCTCATCTACAGTCCGCCTGGCTATCGATCCGGCTTGTCTGACCTTCCAGTCTGCTGCACCAGTGTTCCAGTCTGCTGTCCTGTGTGTTCCAGCCTGCTATCCAGTTCCAGTCTGCTGTGTGGTTCCAGTCTGCTGCACCAGTGTTCCAGTCTGCTGTCCTGTGTGTTCCAGCCTGCTATCCAGTTCCAGTCTGCTGTGTGGTTCCAGTCTGCTGCACCAGTGTTCCAGTCTGCTGTCCTGTGTATTCCAGCCTGCTATCCAGTTCCAGTCTGCTGTGTGGTTCCAGTCTGCTGCACCAGTGTTCCAGTCTGCTGTCCTGTGTGTTCCAGCCTGCTATCCAGTTCCAGTCTGCTGTGTGGTTCCAGTCTGCTGCACCAGTGTTCCAGTCTGCTGTCCCGTGTGTTCCAGCCTGCTATCCAGTTCCAGTCTGCTGTACCAGTGTTCCAGTCTACCTACCAGATCAGCTTAATCTCCACTGCACAGTGTTTCCAGAGTTCCAGACCTACCTCCTGCTGTTGATCCTGCCAGGCACTCGTGCCACTCCTGACTCTTGTGCTTCCTGTATACCCTACCAGGGCCCTCGAGTCGGAGCTGCAAGAGAGGCCATCCCCTGCAAGTCGGGCTCGTCCACAAGGTACGTGACACAGTTTAAGACATCTACCGGTTCTTGCTCGATAAAGAGGAAAAAGTCCGGCAGTTGATCTGGGTCTGATAGCGTGAACCTGCTGACTCCTCTGGTCACCTTGATGCTAAAGGGGTGTCCCCATGTGTACGAAGCTCCGGCTTGTCATATAAGGTCGAGGAGAGGACGCACCACACGACGCATGTACAGCGTATTGCGAGACAGGTCCGGGTATAGGTGTATAGGGGCTCCAAAAAAGTCTAATGAACCCAGGCTCCAAGCCTTTCGCATGACCTCTTCCTTCAATGTGAAGTAGTGGACCTGACAAAGAACATCTCGGGGGCGACCATCATGTGCCCCCTCCGGACCTCCCACTCTGTGAACACGGTCTATTTCAATTGGTGATGTTGCCTCCCTCCCTAGTACTTTATTGAGGATAGCTATGACAGTGGGTTTCAGCTCTGTTCCAGATGTTGCCTCTGGTATGCCTTGCAGCCTAATGTTATTTCGGCGACTGCGATTTTTGCTGTCTTCTATGCGGAGTTGCTGATGGCGTAGGCGACGGAGGTGTGCCGCGTTTGAGGTTTCAAGTGCTGTTATACGTGCTTCATGGTCATCTTGAGCAGTGGTTAAGACTGACACTGCTTCCTCATTTGCTGTGACTTGTTGTCTAAGAGCATTCAACTCCACGTGAAGGGATTCTTCCATTTTGCTTGCCCATGATTCAAAATCCATTCTGAAGGCAGAAAGGAGGGCTGTAGCTTCCGTTCTGATGGGCTCTCTTGACAGGGGCTGCGGGACTGACTGAGATTCCCTAGCGCCTGCGTCTAGCGGTGCGACTGAGCTCACGGATGAGGCCGAGGGTTCACCCCCGGGGTCTTTGAGTCTCATATTGTTATCTTCCACCGTGCCTGCTGAAGTGGTAGGTGGCGGTTTGGTCTTTCCTGTGGTACGGCCAGGCGCCATCTTGTCTTTGGGGGTCCGAGGGTCGTTAGGCGCCGTTCTAAGAAGATATCTTTGTATGGTGCCTTGGTGAGGGTCAGTGAGTTCTGAGGAGTGTGAGCCAGTTGTCGCCATGTATGTCTCAAGTGTGCTATGCTGTAAACATAGCCTGTCGCTGTCGGGGTGGCACGGTGCTCAGGGACAGGAGTCCTCAGCCATCCATACTTAGGATCTCATTAACTGGGCCAAACTTCCAGGGGGGTGAGGGGGGGCTGGAAGGGAGAGGCAGAAGCCCAGGTAATGTCACCAGGAGGGCAGTGAGACCTTCAGGACCCAGGTTATGGCACAGGGAGAGTGGCTCTGTTGTAGAGTACAGTATCTGGGTCTGGAGGCTCTGTCCGGGCTAGTAGGCCTCAAGATGGCGGCGACAGGCCTCCAGGAGCGGCCTCCGTCTTCTATCTAATGTCCGTTCGGGCCCCCTCACCCTGCAGCACCCTCCCAGGGATGCCCGGCCTCTTTATGTAGCAGTCCGCTGTCTCTCCGTCCGCGGATCGCGGAACCGGAGGTCGGGGATGTAAAAAGAACAGCAGGCCCCAAAATGGCGGCGGCCGCGGCCTCCAGGGGCGGCTTCTGTGAGCCTCCTTACAGTTATTTAGGCCCCCTGACCTTGCAGCACCTTGCCCAGGATGTCCGGCTTCCCCTGTGCGGCGATCCGTTTCCTCTCCGCCCGCGGATCACGGTACCGGAGGTCGGGGATGTAGGAGGCACAGTAGGCCTCAAGATGGCGGCGGCCTGTAGCAGTTGTAGGCCCGGCCGCGGGCCTGCGGACTCCAAAGCGGCTCGTCAGCTGCAATAATCCCCTCTGGGAATCAAGCAGGTGTCTCCTGGGGATGGCTGGAGAGAGTTTCCAAGCTCTCCTGTCTCCAGAAACCTCCGGATGGCTGTGGATGGTAGCCAGCCAAGCGGAGCTCCTCCGGAGCACGTCCTTCTCGTTCGCCGGTCGGCCACGCCCCCTCTAGGTTTTTTCTAATTCTAACCGCTACAAAACAAAGGGAGAGCGCAGATTTGCAGTCCAAGGACCACGGCTATGGAACGATTTACCTACTCACATTCGCATGGAAGAAAACCACCAGGCCTTCAGAAAGAAACTCAAGACCTACCTCTTCTAAGAAGCTGGACAACATAGGACGGATCTAGCGCCTTGAGGCGATTCAGTTCGCATTTGTAGCGCTATACAAATCATTCATTCATTCAGCTCTAGGTTTTTTCTTCTTCTTCCCAGCTCTAGGTTTTTTCTTCTTCTTCCCAGCTCTAGGTTTTTTCTTCTTCTTCCCAGCTCTAGGTTTTTTCTTCTTCTTCCCAGCTCTAGGTTTTTTTTCTTTTCTTCCCAGCTCTAGGTTTTTTTTCTTTTCTTCCCAGCTCTAGGTTTTTTTCTTCTTCTTCCCAGCTCTAGGTTTTTTCTTCTCCCCAGCTCTAGGTTTTTTCTTCTTCTTCCCAGTTCTAGGTTTTTTCTTCTTCTTCCCAGCTCTAGGTTTTTTTTCTTTTCTTCCCAACTCTAGGTTTTCTCTTCTTCTTCCCAGCTCTAGGTTTTCTCTTCTTCTTCCCAGCTGTAGGTTTTTCCTTCTTCCCAGCTCTAGGTTTTTTCTAATTCTAACCGCTACAAAACAAACGGAGAGCGCAGATTTGCAGTCCAAGGACCACGGCTATGGAACGCTTTACCTACTCACATTCGCATGGAAGAAAACCATCAGGCCTTCAGAAAGAAACTCAAGACCTACCTCTTCTAAGAAGCTGGACAACATAGGACGGATCTAGCGCCTTGAGGCGATTCAGTTCGCATTTGTAGCGCTATACAAATCATTCATTCATTCAGCTCTAGGTTTTTTCTTCTTCTTCCCAGCTCTAGGTTTTTTCTTCTCCCCAGCTCTAGGTTTTTTCTTCTTCTTCCCAGCTCTAGGTTTTTTCTTCTTCCCAGCTCTAGGTTTTTTTTCTTTTCTTCCCAACTCTAGGTTTTCTCTTCTTCTCCCCAGTTCTAGGTTTTCTCTTCTTCTTCCCAGCTCTAGGTTTTCTCTTCTTCTTCCCAGCTCTAGGTTTTTTCTTCTTCTTCCCAGCTCTAGGTTTTTTATTCTTCTTCCCAGCTCTAGGTTTTCTCTTCTTCTTCCCAGCTCTAGGTCTTCTCTTCTTCTTCCCAGCTCTAGGTTTTTTCTTCTTCCCTGCTCTAGGTTTTCTCTTATTCTTCCCAGCTCTAGGTTTTTTCTAATTCTAACCGCTACAAAACAAAGGGAGAGCGCAGATTTGCAGTCCAAGGACCACGGCTATGGAACGCTTTACCTACTCACATTCGCATGGAAGAAAACCATCAGGCCTTCAGAAAGAAACTCAAGACCTACCTCTTCTAAGAAGCTGGACAACATAGGACGGATCTAGCGCCTTGAGGCGATTCAGTTCGCATTTGTAGCGCTATACAAACCATTCATTCATTCAGCTCTAGGTTTTTTTCTTCTTCCCAGCTCTAGGTTTTCTCTTCTTCTTCCCAGCTCTAGGTTTTTTCTTCTTCTTCCCAGCTCTAGGTTTTCTCTTCTTCTTCCCAGCTCTAGGTTTTTTCTAATTCTAACCGCTACAAAGCAAAGGCAGAGCGCAGATTTGCAGTCCAAGGACCACGGCTATGGAACGCTTTACCTACTCACATTCGCATGGAAGAAAACCATCAGGCCTTCAGAAAGAAACTCAAGACCTACCTCTTCTAAGAAGCTGGACAACATAGGACGGATCTAGCGCCTTGAGGCGATTCAGTTCCTATTTGTAGCGCTATACAAATCATTCATTCATTCAGCTCTATTTTTTTTCTTCTTCTTCCCAGCTCTAGGTTTTTTCTTCTTCTTCCCAGCTCTAGGTTTTTTCTTCTTCTTCCCAGCTCTAGGTTTTGTCTTCTTCTTCCCAGCTCTAGGTTTTTTTCTTCTTCCCAGCTCTAGGTTTTCTCTTCTTCTTCCCAGCTCTAGGTTTTCTCTTCTTCTTCCAAGCTCTAGGTTTTTTCTTCTTCTTCCCAGCTCTAGGTTTTTTCTAATTCTAACCGCTACAAAACAAAGGGAGAGCGCAGATTTGCAGTCCAAGGACCACGGCTATGGAACGCTCTACCTACTCACATTCGCATGGAAGAAAACCATCAGGCCTTCAGAAAGAAACTCAAGACCTACCTCTTCTAAGAAGCTGGACAACATAGGACGGATCTAGCGCCTTGAGGCGATTCAGTTCATATTTGTAGCGCTATACAAATCATTTATTCATTCAGCTCTAGGTTTTTTCTTCTTCTTCCCAGCTCTAGGTTTTTTCTTCTTCCCAGCTCTAGGTTTTTTCTTCTTCTTCCCAGCTCTAGGTTTTTTTTCTTTTCTTCCCAGCTCTAGGTTTTCTCTTCTTCTTCCCAGCTCTAGGTTTTCTCTTCTTCTTCCCAGCTCTAGGTTTTTTCTTCTTCTTCCCAGCTCTAGGTTTTCTCTTCTTCTTCCCAGCTCTAGGTTTTTTCTAATTCTAACCGCTACAAAACAAAAGGAGAGCACAGATTTGCAGTCCAAGGACCACGGCTATGGAATGTTTTACCTACTTACATTCTCATGGAAGAAAACCATCAGGCCTTCAGAAAGAAACTCAAGACCTACCTCTTCTAAGAAGCTGGACAACATAGGACAGATCTAGCGCCTTGAGGCGATTCAGTTCGTATTTGTAGCGCTATACAAATCATTCATTCATTCAGCTCTAGGTTTTTTCTTCTTCTTCCCAGCTCTAGGTTTTTTCTTCTCCCCAGCTCTAGGTTTTTTCTTCTTCTTCCCAGCTCTAGGTTTTTTCTTCTCCCCAGCTCTAGGTTTTTTCTTCTTCCCAGCTCTAGGTTTTTTCTTCTTCTTCCCAGCTCTAGGTTTTTTCTTCTTCTTCCCAACTCTAGGTTTTTTCTTCTTCTTCCCAGCTCTAGCTTTTTTCTTCTTCTTCCCAGCTCTAGGTTTTTTTTCTTCTTCTTCCCAGCTCTAGGTTTTCTCTTCTTCTTCCCAGCTCTAGGTTTTCTCTTCTTCTTCCCAGCTCTAGGTTTTTTCTTCTTCCCAGCTCTAGGTTTTCTCTTATTCTTCCCAGCTCTAGGTTTTTTCTAATTCTAACCGCTACAAAACAAAGGGAGAGCGCAGATTTGCAGTCCAAGGACCACGGCTATGGAACGCTTTACCTACTCACATTCGCATGGAAGAAAACCATCAGGCCTTCAGAAAGAAACTCAAGACCTACCTTTTCTAAGAAGCTGGACAACATAGGACGGATCTAGCGCCTTGAGCCGATTCAGTTCGCATTTTTAGCGCTATACAAATAATTCATTCATT
This sequence comes from Aquarana catesbeiana, assembly GCF_042186555.1. Lineage (NCBI taxonomy): Eukaryota > Metazoa > Chordata > Amphibia > Anura > Ranidae > Aquarana > Aquarana catesbeiana. The sequence continues at coordinate 328,442 of NC_133327.1, read as the reverse complement.
CAGCTCTAGGTTTTTTCTTCTTCTTCCCAGCTCTAGGTTTTTTCTTCTCCCCAGCTCTAGGTTTTTTCTTCTTCTTCCCAGCTCTAGGTTTTTTCTTCTTCTTCCCAGCTCTAGGTTTTTTTTCTTTTCTTCCCAGCTCTAGGTTTTCTCTTCTTCTTCCCAGCTCTAGGTTTTTTCTTCTTCTTCCCAGCTCTAGGTTTTCTCTTCTTCTTGCCAGCTCTAGGTTTTTTCTAATTCTAACCGCTACAAAACAAAGGGAGAGCGCAGATTTGCAGTCCAAGGACCACGGCTATGGAACGCTCTACCTACTCACATCTGCATGGAAGAAAACCATCAGGCCTTCAGAAAGAAACTCAAGACCTACCTCTTCTAAGAAGCTGGACAACATAGGACGGATCTAGCACCTTGAGGCGATTCAGTTCGTATTTGTAGCGCTATACAAAACATTTATTCATTCAGCTCTAGGTTTTTTCTTCTTCTTCCCAGCTCTAGGTTTTTTTCTTCTTCTTCCCAGCTCTAGGTTTTTTCTTCTTCTTCCCAGCTCTAGGTTTTTTTTCTTTTCTTCCCAGCTCTAGGTTTTCTCTTCTTCTTCCCAGCTCTAGGTTTTCTCTTCTTCTTCCCAGCTCTAGGTTTTTTCTAATTCTAACCGCTACAAAACAAAGGGAGAGCACAGATTTGCAGTCCAAGGACCACGGCTATGGAATGCTTTACCTACTTACATTCTCATGGAAGAAAACCATCAGGCCTTCAGAAAGAAACTCAAGACCTACCTCTTCTAAGAAGCTGGACAAAATAGGACGGATCTAGCGCCTTGAGGCGATTCAGTTCGTATTTGTAGCGCTATACAAATCATTTATTCATTCAGCTCTAGGTTTTTTCTTCTTCTTCCCAGCTCTAGATTTTTTCTTCTTCTTCCCAGCTCTAGGTTTTTTCTTCTTCTTCCCAGCTCTAGGTTTTTTTTCTTTTCTTCCCAGCTCTAGGTTTTCTCTTCTTCTTCCCAGCTCTAGGTTTTTTCTTCTTCTTCCCAGCTCTAGGTTTTTTCTTCTTCCCAGCTCTAGGTTTTCTCTTCTTCCCAGCTCTAGGTTTTTTCTAATTCTAACCGCTACAAAACAAAGGGAGAGCACAGATTTGCAGTCCAAGGACCACGGCTATGGAATGCTTTACCTACTTACATTCTCATGGAAGAAAACCATCAGGCCTTCAGAAAGAAACTCAAGACCTACCTCTTCTAAGAAGCTGGACAACATAGGACAGATCTAGCGCCTTGAGGCGATTCAGTTCGTATTTGTAGCGCTATACAAATCATTCATTCATTCAGCTCTATTTTTTTTCTTCTTCTTCCCAGCTCTAGGTTTTTTCTTCTTCTTCCCAGCTCTAGGTTTTTTTTCCTTCTTCTTCCCAGCTCTAGGTTTTCTCTTCTTCTTCCCAGCTCTAGGTTTTTTCTTCTTCCCAGCTCTAGGTTTTTTCTAATTCTAACCACTACAAAACAAAGGGAGAGCGCAGATTTGCAGTCCAAGGACCACGGCTATGGAACGCTTTACCTACTCACATTCGCATGGAAGAAAACCATCAGGCCTTCAGAAAGAAACTCAAGACCTACCTCTTCTAAGAAGCTGGACAACATAGGACGGATCTAGTGCCTTGAGGCGATTCAGTTAGCATTTGTAGCGCTATACAAATCATTCATTCATTCAGCTCTATTTTTTTTCTTCTTCTTCCCAGCTCTAGGTTTTTTCTTCTTCTTCCCAGCTCTAGGTTTTTTCTTCTTCCCAGCTCTAGCTTTTTTCTTCTTCTTCCCAGCTCTAGGTTTTTTTTCTTCTTCTTCCCAGCTCTAGGTTTTCTCTTCTTCTTCCCAGCTCTAGGTCTTCTCTTCTTCTTCCCAGCTCTAGGTTTTTTCTTCTTCCCTGCTCTAGGTTTTCTCTTATTCTTCCCAGCTCTAGGTTTTTTCTAATTCTAACCGCTACAAAACAAAGGGAGAGCGCAGATTTGCAGTCCAAGGACCACGGCTATGGAACGCTTTACCTACTCACATTCGCATGGAAGAAAACCATCAGGCCTTCAGAAAGAAACTCAAGACCTACCTCTTCTAAGAAGCTGGACAACATAAGATGGATCTAGCGCCTTGAGGCGATTCAGTTCGCATTTGTAGCGCTATACAAATCATTCATTCATTCAGCTCTAGGTTTTTTTCTTCTTCCCAGCTCTAGGTTTTTTCTTCTCCCCAGCTCTAGGTTTTTTCTTCTTCTTCCCAGCTCTAGGTTTTTTCTTCTTCTTCCCAGCTCTAGTTTTTTTTTCTTTTCTTCCCAACTCTAGGTTTTCTCTTCTTCTTCCCAGCTCTAGGTTTTTTCTTCTCCCCAGCTCTAGGTTTTTTCTTCTTCCCAGCTCTAGGTTTTTTCTTCTTCTTCCCAGCTCTAGGTTTTTTTTCTTTTCTTCCCAACTCTAGGTTTTTTCTTCTTCTTCCCAGCTCTAGGTTTTTTCTTCTTCTTCCCAGCTCTAGGTTTTCTCTTCTTCTTCCCAGCTCTAGGTTTTTTCTTCTTCTTCCCAGATCTAGGTTTTCTCTTCTTCCCAGCTCTAGTTTTTTTCTAATTCTAACCGCTACAAAACAAAGGGAGAGCACAGATTTGCAGTCCAAGGACCACGGCTATGGAACGCTTTACCTACTTACATTCTCATGGAAGAAAACCATCAGGCCTTCAGAAAGAAACTCAAGACCTACCTCTTCTAAGAAGCTGGACAACATAGGACAGATCTAGCGCCTTGAGGCGATTCAGTTCGTATTTGTAGCGCTATACAAATCATTCATTCATTCAGCTCTATGTTTTTTCTTCTTCTTCCCAGCTCTAGGTTTTTTTTCTTCTTCCCAGCTTTAGGTTTTTTCTTTTTCTTCCCAGCTCTAGGTTTTTTCTTCTTCTTCCCAGCTCTAGGTTTTTTCTTCTTCTTCCCAGCTCTAGGTTTTTTCTTCTTCTTCCCAGCTCTAGGTTTTTTTTCTTTTCTTCCCAGGTCTAGGTTTTCTCTTCTTCCCAGCTCTAGGTTTTTTCTAATTCTAACCACTACAAAACAAAGGGAGAGCGCAGATTTGCAGTCCAAGGACCACGGCTATGGAACGCTTTACCTACTCACATTCACATGGAAGAAAACCATCAGGCCTTCAGAAAGAAACTCAAGACCTACCTCTTCTAAGAAGCTGGACAACATAGGACGGATCTAGCGCCTTGAGGCGATTCAGTTCGCATTTGTAGCGCTATACAAATCATTCATTCATTCAGCTCTAGGTTTTTTTCTTCTTCCCAGCTCTAGGTTTTTTCTTCTCCCCAGCTCTAGGTTTTCTCTTCTTCTTCCCAGCTCTAGGTTTTTTCTTCTTCTTCCCAGCTCTAGTTTTTTTTTCTTTTCTTCCCAACTCTAGGTTTTCTCTTCTTCTTCCCAGCTCTAGGTTTTTTATTCTTCTTCCCAGCTCTAGGTTTTCTCTTCTTCTTCCCAGCTCTAGGTTTTTTCTAATTCTAACCGCTACAAAGCAAAGGCAGAGCGCAGATCTGCAGTCCAAGGACCACGGCTATGGAACGCTTTACCTACTCACATTCGCATGGAAGAAAACCATCAGGCCTTCAGAAAGAAACTCAAGACCTACCTCTTCTAAGAAGCTGGACAACATAGGACGGATCTAGCGCCTTGAGGCGATTCAGTTCCTATTTGTAGCGCTATACAAATCATTCATTCATTCAGCTCTAGGTTTTTTCTTCTTCTTCCCAGCTCTAGGTTTTTTCTTCTCCCCAGCTCTAGGTTTTTCTTCTTCTTCCCAGCTCTAGGTTTTTTCTTCTTCTTCCCAGCTCTAGGTTTTTTTTCTTTTCTTCCCAGCTCTAGGTTTTCTCTTCTTCTTCCCAGCTCTAGGTTTTTTCTTCTTCTTCCCAGCTCTAGGTCTTTTCTAATTCTAACCGCTACAAAACAAAGGGAGAGCGCAGATTTGCAGTCCAAGGACAACGGCTATGGAACGCTCTACCTACTCACATTCGCATGGAAGAAAACCATCAGGCCTTCAGAAAGAAACTCAAGACCTACCTCTTCTAAGAAGCTGGAAAACATAGGACGGATCTAGCGCCTTGAGGCGATTCAGTTCATATTTGTAGCGCTATACAAATCATTTATTCATTCAGCTCTAGGTTTTTTCTTCTTCTTCCCAGCTCTAGGTTTTTTCTTCTTCCCAGCTCTAGGTTTTTTCTTCTTCTTCCCAGCTCTAGGTTTTTTTTCTTTTCTTCCCAGCTCTAGGTTTTCTCTTCTTCTTCCCAGCTCTAGGTTTTCTCTTCTTCTTCCCAGCTCTAGGTTTTTTCTTCTTCTTCCCAGCTCTAGGTTTTCTCTTCTTCTTCCCAGCTCTAGGTTTTTTCTAATTCTAACCGCTACAAAGCAAAGGCAGAGCGCAGATCTGCAGTCCAAGGACCACGGCTATGGAACGCTTTACCTACTCACATTCGCATGGAAGAAAACCATCAGGCCTTCAGAAAGAAACTCAAGACCTACCTCTTCTAAGAAGCTGGACAACATAGGACGGATCTAGCGCCTTGAGGCGATTCAGTTCCTATTTGTAGCGCTATACAAATCATTCATTCATTCAGCTCTAGGTTTTTTCTTCTTCTTCCCAGCTCTAGGTTTTTTCTTCTCCCCAGCTCTAGGTTTTTCTTCTTCTTCCCAGCTCTAGGTTTTTTCTTCTTCTTCCCAGCTCTAGGTTTTTTTTCTTTTCTTCCCAGCTCTAGGTTTTCTCTTCTTCTTCCCAGCTCTAGGTTTTTTCTTCTTCTTCCCAGCTCTAGGTTTTTTCTAATTCTAACAGCTACAAAACAAAGGGAGAGCGCAGATTTGCAGTCCAAGGACCACGGCTATGGAACGCTCTACCTACTCACATTCGCATGAAAGAAAACCATCAGGCCTTCAGAAAGAAACTCAAGACCTACCTCTTCTAAGAAGCTGGACAACATAGGACGGATCTAGCAACTTGAGGCGATTCAGTTCGTATTTGTAGCGCTATACAAATCATTTATTCATTCAGCTCTAGGTTTTTTCTTCTTCTTCCCAGCTCTAGGTTTTTTCTTCTTCTTCCCAGCTCTAGGTTTTTTCTTCTTCTTCCCAGCTCTAGGTTTTTTTTCTTTTCTTCCCAGCTCTATGTTTTCTCTTCTTCTTCCCAGCTCTAGGTTTTCTCTTCTTCTTCCCAGCTCTAGTTTTTTTCTTCTTCTTCCCAGCTCTAGGTTTTCTCTTCTTCTTCCCAGCTCTAGGTCTTTTCTAATTCTAACCGCTACAAAACAAAGGGAGAGCACAGATTTGCAGTCCAAGGACCACGGCTATGGAATGCTTTACCTACTTACATTCTCATGGAAGAAAACCATCAGGCCTTCAGAAAGAAACTCAAGACCTACCTCTTCTAAGAAGCTGGACAACATAGGACAGATCTAGCGCCTTGAGGCGATTCAGTTCGTATTTGTAGCGCTATACAAATCATTCATTCAGCTCTATTTTTTTTCTTCTTCTTCCCAGCTCTAGGTTTTTTCTTCTTCTTCCCAGCTCTAGGTTTTTTCTTCTTCTTCCCAGCTCTAGGTTTTTTTTCTTCTTCCCAGCTCTAGGTTTTCTCTTCTTCTTCCCAGCTCTAGGTTTTTTCTAATTCTAACCGCTACAAAGCAAAGGCAGAGCGCAGATCTGCAGTCCAAGGACCACGGCTATGGAACGCTTTACCTACTCACATTCGCATGGAAGAAAACCATCAGGCCTTCAGAAAGAAACTCAAGACCTACCTCTTCTAAGAAGCTGGACAACATAGGACGGATCTAGCGCCTTGAGGCGATTCAGTTCCTATTTGTAGCGCTATACAAATCATTCATTCATTCAGCTCTAGGTTTTTTCTTCTTCTTCCCAGCTCTAGGTTTTTTCTTCTCCCCAGCTCTAGGTTTTTCTTCTTCTTCCCAGCTCTAGGTTTTTTCTTCTTCTTCCCAGCTCTAGGTTTTTTTTCTTTTCTTCCCAGCTCTAGGTTTTCTCTTCTTCTTCCCAGCTCTAGGTTTTTTCTTCTTCTTCCCAGCTCTAGGTTTTTTCTAATTCTAACCGCTACAAAACAAAGGGAGAGCGCAGATTTGCAGTCCAAGGACCACGGCTATGGAACGCTCTACCTACTCACATTCGCATGAAAGAAAACCATCAGGCCTTCAGAAAGAAACTCAAGACCTACCTCTTCTAAGAAGCTGGACAACATAGGACGGATCTAGCAACTTGAGGCGATTCAGTTCGTATTTGTAGCGCTATACAAATCATTTATTCATTCAGCTCTAGGTTTTTTCTTCTTCTTCCCAGCTCTAGGTTTTTTCTTCTTCTTCCCAGCTCTAGGTTTTTTCTTCTTCTTCCCAGCTCTAGGTTTTTTTTCTTTTCTTCCCAGCTCTATGTTTTCTCTTCTTCCCAGCTCTAGGTTTTCTCTTCTTCTTCCCAGCTCTAGTTTTTTTCTTCTTCTTCCCAGCTCTAGGTTTTCTCTTCTTCTTCCCAGCTCTAGGTCTTTTCTAATTCTAACCGCTACAAAACAAAGGGAGAGCACAGATTTGCAGTCCAAGGACCACGGCTATGGAATGCTTTACCTACTTACATTCTCATGGAAGAAAACCATCAGGCCTTCAGAAAGAAACTCAAGACCTACCTCTTCTAAGAAGCTGGACAACATAGGACAGATCTAGCGCCTTGAGGCGATTCAGTTCGTATTTGTAGCGCTATACAAATCATTCATTCAGCTCTATTTTTTTTCTTCTTCTTCCCAGCTCTAGGTTTTTTCTTCTTCTTCCCAGCTCTAGGTTTTTTCTTCTTCTTCCCAGCTCTAGGTTTTTTTTCTTCTTCCCAGCTCTAGGTTTTCTCTTCTTCTTCCCAGCTCTAGGTTTTTTCTAATTCTAACCGCTACAAAGCAAAGGCAGAGCGCAGATCTGCAGTCCAAGGACCACGGCTATGGAACGCTTTACCTACTCACATTCGCATGGAAGAAAACCATCAGGCCTTCAGAAAGAAACTCAAGACCTACCTCTTCTAAGAAGCTGGACAACATAGGACGGATCTAGCGCCTTGAGGCGATTCAGTTCCTATTTGTAGCGCTATACAAATCATTCATTCATTCAGCTCTAGGTTTTTTCTTCTTCTTCCCAGCTCTAGGTTTTTTCTTCTCCCCAGCTCTAGGTTTTTCTTCTTCTTCCCAGCTCTAGGTTTTTTCTTCTTCTTCCCAGCTCTAGATTTTTTTTCTTTTCTTCCCAGCTCTAGGTTTTCTCTTCTTCTTCCCAGCTCTAGGTTTTTTCTTCTTCTTCCCAGCTCTAGGTTTTTTCTAATTCTAACCGCTACAAAACAAAGGGAGAGCGCAGATTTGCAGTCCAAGGACCACGGCTATGGAACGCTCTACCTACTCACATTCGCATGAAAGAAAACCATCAGGCCTTCAGAAAGAAACTCAAGACCTACCTCTTCTAAGAAGCTGGACAACATAGGACGGATCTAGCAACTTGAGGCGATTCAGTTCGTATTTGTAGCGCTATACAAATCATTTATTCATTCAGCTCTAGGTTTTTTCTTCTTCTTCCCAGCTCTAGGTTTTTCTTCTTCTTCCCAGCTCTAGGTTTTTTCTTCTTCTTCCCAGCTCTAGGTTTTTTTTCTTTTCTTCCCAGCTCTATGTTTTCTCTTCTTCCCAGCTCTAGGTTTTCTCTTCTTCTTCCCAGCTCTAGGTTTTTTCTTCTTCTTCCCAGCTCTAGGTTTTCTCTTCTTCTTCCCAGCTCTAGGTCTTTTCTAATTCTAACCGCTACAAAACAAAGGGAGAGCACAGATTTGCAGTCCAAGGACCACGGCTATGGAATGCTTTACCTACTTACATTCTCATGGAAGAAAACCATCAGGCCTTCAGAAAGAAACTCAAGACCTACCTCTTCTAAGAAGCTGGACAACATAGGACAGATCTAGCGCCTTGAGGCGATTCAGTTCGTATTTGTAGCGCTATACAAATCATTCATTCAGCTCTATTTTTTTTCTTCTTCCTCCCAGCTCTAGGTTTTTTCTTCTTCTTCCCAGCTCTAGGTTTTTTCTTCTTCTTCCCAGCTCTAGGTTTTTTTTCTTCTTCCCAGCTCTAGGTTTTCTCTTCTTCTTCCTAGCTCTAGGTTTTTTCTTCTTCTTCCCAGCTCTAGGTTTTCTCTTCTTCTTCCCAGCTCTAGGTTTTTTCTAATTCTAACCGCTACAAAACAAAGGGAGAGCACAGATTTGCAGTCCAAGGACCACGGCTATGGAATGCTTTACCTACTTACATTCTCATGGAAGAAAACCATCAGGCCTTCAGAAAGAAACTCAAGACCTACCTCTTCTAAGAAGCTGGACAACATAGGACAGATCTAGCGCCTTGAGGCGATTCAGTTCGTATTTGTAGCGCTATACAAATCATTCATTCATTCAGCTCTAGGTTTTTTCTTCTTCTTCCCAGCTCTAGGTTTTTTCTTCTCCCCAGCTCTAGGTTTTTTCTTCTCCCCAGCTCTAGGTTTTTTCTTCTTCCCAGCTCTAGGTTTTTTCTTCTTCCCAGCTCTAGGTTTTTTCTTCTTCTTCCCAGCTCTAGGTTTTTTTTCTTTTCTTCCCAACTCTAGGTTTTCTCTTCTTCTTCCCAGCTCTAGGTTTTTTCTTCTTCTTCCCAGCTCTAGGTTTTCTCTTCTTCTTCCCACCCCTAGGTTTTCTCTTCTTCCCAGCTCTAGGTTTTTTCTAATTCTAACCACTACAAAACAAAGGGAGAGCGCAGATTTGCAGTCCAAGGACCACGGCTATGGAACGCTTTACCTACTCACATTCGCATGGAAGAAAACCATCAGGCCTTCAGAAAGAAACTCAAGACCTACCTCTTCTAAGAAGCTGGACAATATAGGACGGATCTAGTGCCTTGAGGCGATTCAGTTCGCATTTGTAGCGCTATACAAATCATTCATTCATTCATTCAGCTCTATTTTTTTTCTTCTTCTTCCCAGCTCTAGGTTTTTTCTTCTTCTTCCCAACTCTAGGTTTTTTCTTCTTCTTCCCAGCTCTAGCTTTTTTCTTCTTCTTCCCAGCTCTAGGTTTTTTTTCTTCTTCTTCCCAGCTCTAGGTTTTCTCTTCTTCTTCCCAGCTCTAGGTTTTCTCTTCTTCTTCCCAGCTCTAGGTTTTTTCTTCTTCCGAGCTCTAGGTTTTCTCTTATTCTTCCCAGCTCTAGGTTTTTTCTAATTCTAACCGCTACAAAACAAAGGGAGAGCGCAGATTTGCAGTCCAAGGACCACGGCTATGGAACGCTTTACCTACTCACATTCGCATGGAAGAAAACCATCAGGCCTTCAGAAAGAAACTCAAGACCTACCTCTTCTAAGAAGCTGGACAACATAGGACGGATCTAGCGCCTTGAGGCGATTCAGTTCGCATTTTTAGCGCTATACAAATAATTCATTCATTCAGCTCTAGGTTTTTTCTTCTTCTTCCCAGCTCTAGGTTTTTTCTTCTCCCCAGCTCTAGGTTTTTTCTTCTTCTTCCCAGCTCTAGGTTTTTTCTTCTTCTTCCCAGCTCTAGGTTTTTTTTCTTTTCTTCCCAGCTCTAGGTTTTCTCTTCTTCTTCCCAGCTCTAGGTTTTTTCTTCTTCTTCCCAGCTCTAGGTTTTCTCTTCTTCTTCCCAGCTCTACGTTTTTTCTAATTCTAACCGCTACAAAACAAAGGGAGAGCGCAGATTTGCAGTCCAAGGACCACGGCTATGGAACGCTCTACCTACTCACATCTGCATGGAAGAAAACCATCAGGCCTTCAGAAAGAAACTCAAGACGTACCTCTTCTAAGAAGCTGGACAACATAGGACGGATCTAGCACCTTGAGGCGATTCAGTTCGTATTTGTAGCGCTATACAAATCATTTATTCATTCAGCTCTAGGTTTTTTCTTCTTCTTCCCAGCTCTAGGTTTTTTCTTCTTCTTCCCAGCTCTAGGTTTTTTCTTCTTCTTCCCAGCTCTAGGTTTTTTTTCTTTTCTTCCCAGCTCTAGGTTTTCTCTTCTTCTTCCCAGCTCTAGGTTTTCTCTTCTTCTTCCCAGCTCTAGGTTTTTTCTAATTCTAACCGCTACAAAACAAAGGGAGAGCACAGATTTGCAGTCCAAGGACCACGGCTATGGAATGCTTTACCTACTTACATTCTCATGGAAGAAAACCATCAGGCCTTCAGAAAGAAACTCAAGACCTACCTCTTCTAAGAAGCTGGACAAAATAGGACGGATCTAGCGCCTTGAGGCGATTCAGTTCGTATTTGTAGCGCTATACAAATCATTTATTCATTCAGCTCTAGGTTTTTTCTTCTTCTTCCCAGCTCTAGGTTTTTTCTTCTTCTTCCCAGCTCTAGGTTTTTTCTTCTTCTTCCCAGCTCTAGGTTTTTTTTCTTTTCTTCCCAGCTCTAGGTTTTCTCTTCTTCTTCCCAGCTCTAGGTTTTTTCTTCTTCTTCCCAGCTCTAGGTTTTTTCTTCTTCCCAGCTCTAGGTTTTCTCTTCTTCCCAGCTCTAGGTTTTTTCTAATTCTAACCGCTACAAAACAAAGGGAGAGCACAGATTTGCAGTCCAAGGACCACAGCTATGGAATGCTTTACCTACTTACATTCTCATGGAAGAAAACCATCAGGCCTTCAGAAAGAAACTCAAGACCTACCTCTTCTAAGAAGCTGGACAACATAGGACAGATCTAGCGCCTTGAGGCGATTCAGTTCGTATTTGTAGCGCTATACAAATCATTCATTCATTCAGCTCTAGTTTTTTTCTTCTTCTTTCCAGCTCTAGGTTTTTTCTTCTTCTTCCCAGCTCTAGGTTTTTTTTCCTTCTTCTTCCCAGCTCTAGGTTTTCTCTTCTTCTTCCCAGCTCTAGGTTTTTTCTTCTTCCCAGCTCTAGGTTTTTTCTAATTCTAACCACTACAAAACAAAGGGAGAGCGCAGATTTGCAGTCCAAGGACCACGGCTATGGAACGCTTTACCTACTCACATTCGCATGGAAGAAAACCATCAGGCCTTCAGAAAGAAACTCAAGACCTACCTCTTCTAAGAAGCTGGACAACATAGGACGGATCTAGTGCCTTGAGGCGATTCAGTTAGCATTTGTAGCGCTATACAAATCATTCATTCATTCAGCTCTATTTTTTTTCTTCTTCTTCCCAGCTCTAGGTTTTTTCTTCTTCTTCCCAGCTCTAGGTTTTTTCTTCTTCCCAGCTCTAGCTTTTTTCTTCTTCTTCCCAGCTCTAGGTTTTTTTTCTTCTTCTTCCCAGCTCTAGGTTTTCTCTTCTTCTTCCCAGCTCTAGGTCTTCTCTTCTTCTTCCCAGCTCTAGGTTTTTTCTTCTTCCCTGCTCTAGGTTTTCTCTTATTCTTCCCAGCTCTAGGTTTTTTCTAATTCTAACCGCTACAAAACAAAGGGAGAGCGCAGATTTGCAGTCCAAGGACCACGGCTATGGAACGCTTTACCTACTCACATTCGCATGGAAGAAAACCATCAGGCCTTCAGAAAGAAACTCAAGACCTACCTCTTCTAAGAAGCTGGACAACATAAGATGGATCTAGCGCCTTGAGGCGATTCAGTTCGCATTTGTAGCGCTATACAAATCATTCATTCATTCAGCTCTAGGTTTTTTTCTTCTTCCCAGCTCTAGGTTTTTTCTTCTCCCCAGCTCTAGGTTTTTTCTTCTTCTTCCCAGCTCTAGGTTTTTTCTTCTTCTTCCCAGCTCTAGTTTTTTTTTCTTTTCTTCCCAACTCTAGGTTTTCTCTTCTTCTTCCCAGCTCTGGGTTTTTTCTTCTCCCCAGCTCTAGGTTTTTTCTTCTCCCCAGCTCTAGGTTTTTTCTTCTTCCCAGCTCTAGGTTTTTTCTTCTTCTTCCCAGCTCTAGGTTTTTTTTCTTTTCTTCCCAACTCTAGGTTTTTTCTTCTTCTTCCCAGCTCTAGGTTTTTTCTTCTTCTTCCCAGCTCTAGGTTTTCTCTTCTTCTTCCCAGCTCTAGGTTTTTTCTTCTTCTTCCCAGATCTAGGTTTTCTCTTCTTCCCAGCTCTAGTTTTTTTCTAATTCTAACCGCTACAAAACAAAGGGAGAGCACAGATTTGCAGTCCAAGGACCACGGCTATGGAACGCTTTACCTACTTACATTCTCATGGAAGAAAACCATCAGGCCTTCAGAAAAGAAACTCAAGACCTACCTCTTCTAAGAAGCTGGACAACATAGGACAGATCTAGCGCCTTGAGGCGATTCAGTTCGTATTTGTAGCGCTATACAAATCATTCATTCATTCAGCTCTATGTTTTTTCTTCTTCTTCCCAGCTCTAGGTTTTTTTTCTTCTTCCCAGCTTTAGGTTTTTTCTTCTTCTTCCCAGCTCTAGGTTTTTTCTTCTTCTTCCCAGCTCTAGGTTTTTTCTTCTTCTTCCCAGCTCTAGGTTTTTTCTTCTTCTTCCCAGCTCTAGGTTTTTTCTTCTTCTTCCCAGCTCTAGGTTTTTTTTCTTTTCTTCCCAGGTCTAGGTTTTCTCTTCTTCCCAGCTCTAGGTTTTTTCTAATTCTAACCACTACAAAACAAAGGGAGAGCGCAGATTTGCAGTCCAAGGACCACGGCTATGGAACGCTTTACCTACTCACATTCGCATGGAAGAAAACCATCAGGCCTTCAGAAAGAAACTCAAGACCTACCTCTTCTAAGAAGCTGGACAACATAGGACGGATCTAGCGCCTTGAGGCGATTCAGTTCGCATTTGTAGCGCTATACAAATCATTCATTCATTCAGCTCTAGGTTTTTTTCTTCTTCCCAGCTCTAGGTTTTTTCTTCTCCCCAGCTCTAGGTTTTTTCTTCTTCTTCCCAGCTCTAGGTTTTTTCTTCTTCTTCCCAGCTCTAGTTTTTTTTTCTTTTCTTCCCAACTCTAGGTTTACTCTTCTTCTTCCCAGCTCTAGGTTTTTTATTCTTCTTACCAGCTCTAGGTTTTCTCTTCTTCTTCCCAGCTCTAGGTTTTTTCTAATTCTAACCGCTACAAAGCAAAGGCAGAGCGCAGATCTGCAGTCCAAGGACCACGGCTATGGAACGCTTTACCTACTCACATTCGCATGGAAGAAAACCATCAGGCCTTCAGAAAGAAACTCAAGACCTACCTCTTCTAAGAAGCTGGACAACATAGGACGGATCTAGCGCCTTGAGGCGATTCAGTTCCTATTTGTAGCGCTATACAAATCATTCATTCATTCAGCTCTAGGTTTTTTCTTCTTCCCAGCTCTAGGTTTTTTCTTCTCCCCAGCTCTAGGTTTTTCTTCTTCTTCCCAGCTCTAGGTTTTTTCTAATTCTAACCGCTACAAAACAAAGGGAGAGCGCAGATTTGCAGTCCAAGGACCACGGCTATGGAACGCTCTACCTACTCACATTCGCATGAAAGAAAACCATCAGGCCTTCAGAAAGAAACTCAAGACCTACCTCTTCTAAGAAGCTGGACAACATAGGACGGATCTAGCAACTTGAGGCGATTCAGTTCGTATTTGTAGCGCTATACAAATCATTTATTCATTCAGCTCTAGGTTTTTTCTTCTTCTTCCCAGCTCTAGGTTTTTTCTTCTTCTTCCCAGCTCTAGGTTTTTTCTTCTTCTTCCCAGCTCTAGGTTTTTTTTCTTTTCTTCCCAGCTCTATGTTTTCTCTTCTTCCCAGCTCTAGGTTTTCTCTTCTTCTTCCCAGCTCTAGTTTTTTTCTTCTTCTTCCCAGCTCTAGGTTTTCTCTTCTTCTTCCCAGCTCTAGGTCTTTTCTAATTCTAACCGCTACAAAACAAAGGGAGAGCACAGATTTGCAGTCCAAGGACCACGGCTATGGAATGCTTTACCTACTTACATTCTCATGGAAGAAAACCATCAGGCCTTCAGAAAGAAACTCAAGACCTACCTCTTCTAAGAAGCTGGACAACATAGGACAGATCTAGCGCCTTGAGGCGATTCAGTTCGTATTTGTAGCGCTATACAAATCATTCATTCAGCTCTATTTTTTTTCTTCTTCTTCCCAGCTCTAGGTTTTTTCTTCTTCTTCCCAGCTCTAGGTTTTTTCTTCTTCTTCCCAGCTCTAGGTTTTTTTTCTTCTTCCCAGCTCTAGGTTTTCTCTTCTTCTTCCCAGCTCTAGGTTTTTTCTAATTCTAACCGCTACAAAGCAAAGGCAGAGCGCAGATCTGCAGTCCAAGGACCACGGCTATGGAACGCTTTACCTACTCACATTCGCATGGAAGAAAACCATCAGGCCTTCAGAAAGAAACTCAAGACCTACCTCTTCTAAGAAGCTGGACAACATAGGACGGATCTAGCGCCTTGAGGCGATTCAGTTCCTATTTGTAGCGCTATACAAATCATTCATTCATTCAGCTCTAGGTTTTTTCTTCTTCTTCCCAGCTCTAGGTTTTTTCTTCTCCCCAGCTCTAGGTTTTTCTTCTTCCCAGCTCTAGGTTTTTTCTTCTTCTTCCCAGCTCTAGGTTTTTTTTCTTTTCTTCCCAGCTCTAGGTTTTCTCTTCTTCTTCCCAGCTCTAGGTTTTTTCTTCTTCTTCCCAGCTCTAGGTTTTTTCTAATTCTAACCGCTACAAAACAAAGGGAGAGCGCAGATTTGCAGTCCAAGGACCACGGCTATGGAACGCTCTACCTACTCACATTCGCATGAAAGAAAACCATCAGGCCTTCAGAAAGAAACTCAAGACCTACCTCTTCTAAGAAGCTGGACAACATAGGACGGATCTAGCAACTTGAGGCGATTCAGTTCGTATTTGTAGCGCTATACAAATCATTTATTCATTCAGCTCTAGGTTTTTTCTTCTTCTTCCCAGCTCTAGGTTTTTTCTTCTTCTTCCCAGCTCTAGGTTTTTTCTTCTTCTTCCCAGCTCTAGGTTTTTTTTCTTTTCTTCCCAGCTCTATGTTTTCTCTTCTTCCCAGCTCTAGGTTTTCTCTTCTTCTTCCCAGCTCTAGGTTTTTTCTTCTTCTTCCCAGCTCTAGGTTTTCTCTTCTTCTTCCCAGCTCTAGGTCTTTTCTAATTCTAACCGCTACAAAACAAAGGGAGAGCACAGATTTGCAGTCCAAGGACCACGGCTATGGAATGCTTTACCTACTTACATTCTCATGGAAGAAAACCATCAGGCCTTCAGAAAGAAACTCAAGACCTACCTCTTCTAAGAAGCTGGACAACATAGGACAGATCTAGCGCCTTGAGGCGATTCAGTTCGTATTTGTAGCGCTATACAAATCATTCATTCAGCTCTATTTTTTTTCTTCTTCTTCCCAGCTCTAGGTTTTTTCTTCTTCTTCCCAGCTCTAGGTTTTTTCTTCTTCTTCCCAGCTCTAGGTTTTTTTTCTTCTTCCCAGCTCTAGGTTTTCTCTTCTTCTTCCTAGCTCTAGGTTTTTTCTTCTTCTTCCCAGCTCTAGGTTTTCTCTTCTTCTTCCCAGCTCTAGGTTTTTTCTAATTCTAACCGCTACAAAACAAAGGGAGAGCACAGATTTGCAGTCCAAGGACCACGGCTATGGAATGCTTTACCTACTTACATTCTCATGGAAGAAAACCATCAGGCCTTCAGAAAGAAACTCAAGACCTACCTCTTCTAAGAAGCTGGACAACATAGGACAGATCTAGCGCCTTGAGGCGATTCAGTTCTTATTTGTAGCGCTATACAAATCATTCATTCATTCAGCTCTATTTTTTTTCTTCTTCTTCCCAGCTCTAGGTTTTTTCTTCTTCTTCCCAGCTCTAGGTTTTTTCTTCTTCTTCCCAGCTCTAGGTTTTTTTTCTTCTTCTTCCCAGCTCTAGGTTTTCTCTTCTTCTTCCCAGCTCTAGGTTTTCTCTTCTTCTTCCCAGCTCTAGGTTTTTTCTTCTTCTTCCCAGCTCTAGGTTTTTTCTAATTCTAACCGCTACAAATCAAAGGGAGAGCGCAGATTTGCAGTCCAAGGACCACGGCTATGGAAGGCTTTACCTACTCACATTTGCATGGAAGAAAACCATCAGGCCTTCAGAAAGAAACTCAAGACCTACCTCTTCTAAGAAGCTGGACAACATAGGATGGATCTAGCGCCTTGAGGCGATTCAGTTCGCATTTGTAGCGCTATACAAATCATTCATTCATTCATTCAGCTCTAGGTTTTTTCTTCTTCTTCCCAGCTCTAGGTTTTTTCTTCTCCCCAGCTCTAGGTTTTTTCTTCTCCCCAGCTCTAGGTTTTTTCTTCTTCCCAGCTCTAGGTTTTTTCTTCTTCCCAGCTCTAGGTTTTTTCTTCTTCTTCCCAGCTCTAGGTTTTTTTTCTTTTCTTCCCAACTCTAGGTTTTCTCTTCTTCTTCCCAGCTCTAGGTTTTTTCTTCTTCTTCCCAGCTCTAGGTTTTCTCTTCTTCTTCCCACCCCTAGGTTTTCTCTTCTTCCCAGCTCTAGGTTTTTTCTAATTCTAACCACTACAAAACAAAGGGAGAGCGCAGATTTGCAGTCCAAGGACCACGGCTATGGAACGCTTTACCTACTCACATTCGCATGGAAGAAAACCATCAGGCCTTCAGAAAGAAACTCAAGACCTACCTCTTCTAAGAAGCTGGACAATATAGGACGGATCTAGTGCCTTGAGGTGATTCAGTTCGCATTTGTAGCGCTATACAAATCATTCATTCATTCATTCAGCTCTATTTTGTTTCTTCTTCTTCCCAGCTCTAGGTTTTTTCTTCTTCTTCCCAACTCTAGGTTTTTTCTTCTTCTTCCCAGCTCTAGCTTTTTTCTTCTTCTTCCCAGCTCTAGGTTTTTTTTCTTCTTCTTCCCAGCTCTAGGTTTTCTCTTCTTCTTCCCAGCTCTAGGTTTTCTCTTCTTCTTCCCAGCTCTAGGTTTTTTCTTCTTCCGAGCTCTAGGTTTTCTCTTATTCTTCCCAGCTCTAGGTTTTTTCTAATTCTAACCGCTACAAAACAAAGGGAGAGCGCAGATTTGCAGTCCAAGGACCACGGCTATGGAACGCTTTACCTACTCACATTCGCATGGAAGAAAACCATCAGGCCTTCAGAAAGAAACTCAAGACCTACCTCTTCTAAGAAGCTGGACAACATAGGACGGATCTAGCGCCTTGAGGCGATTCAGTTCGCATTTTTAGCGCTATACAAATAATTCATTCATTCAGCTCTAGGTTTTTTCTTCTTCTTCCCAGCTCTAGGTTTTTTCTTCTCCCCAGCTCTAGGTTTTTTCTTCTTCTTCCCAGCTCTAGGTTTTTTCTTCTTCTTCCCAGCTCTAGGTTTTTTTTCTTTTCTTCCCAGCTCTAGGTTTTCTCTTCTTCTTCCCAGCTCTAGGTTTTTTCTTCTTCTTCCCAGCTCTAGGTTTTCTCTTCTTCTTCCCAGCTCTAGGTTTTTTCTATATCTAACCGCTACAAAACAAAGGGAGAGCGCAGATTTGCAGTCCAAGGACCACGGCTATGGAACGCTCTACCTACTCACATCTGCATGGAAGAAAACCATCAGGCCTTCAGAAAGAAACTCAAGACCTACCTCTTCTAAGAAGCTGGACAACATAGGACGGATCTAGCACCTTGAGGCGATTCAGTTCGTATTTGTAGCGCTATACAAATCATTTATTCATTCAGCTCTAGGTTTTTTCTTCTTCTTCCCAGCTCTAGGTTTTTTCTTCTTCTTCCCAGCTCTAGGTTTTTTCTTCTTCTTCCCAGCTCTAGGTTTTTTTTCTTTTCTTCCCAGCTCTAGGTTTTCTCTTCTTCTTCCCAGCTCTAGGTTTTCTCTTCTTCTTCCCAGCTCTAGGTTTTTTCTAATTCTAACCGCTACAAAACAAAGGGAGAGCACAGATTTGCAGTCCAAGGACCACGGCTATGGAATGCTTTACCTACTTACATTCTCATGGAAGAAAACCATCAGGCCTTCAGAAAGAAACTCAAGACCTACCTCTTCTAAGAAGCTGGACAAAATAGGACGGATCTAGCGCCTTGAGGCGATTCAGTTCGTATTTGTAGCGCTATACAAATCATTTATTCATTCAGCTCTAGGTTTTTTCTTCTTCTTCCCAGCTCTAGGTTTTTTCTTCTTCTTCCCAGCTCTAGGTTTTTTCTTCTTCTTCCCAGCTCTAGGTTTTTTTTCTTTTCTTCCCAGCTCTAGGTTTTCTCTTCTTCTTCCCAGCTCTAGGTTTTTTCTTCTTCTTCCCAGCTCTAGGTTTTTTCTTCTTCCCAGCCCTCGGTTTTCTCTTCTTCCCAGCTCTAGGTTTTTTCTAATTCTAACCGCTACAAAACAAAGGGAGAGCACAGATTTGCAGTCCAAGGACCACGGCTATGGAATGCTTTACCTACTTACATTCTCATGGAAGAAAACCATCAGGCCTTCAGAAAGAAACTCAAGACCTACCTCTTCTAAGAAGCTGGACAACATAGGACAGATCTAGCGCCTTGAGGCGATTCAGTTCGTATTTGTAGCGCTATACAAATCATTCATTCATTCAGCTCTATTTTTTTTCTTCTTCTTCCCAGCTCTAGGTTTTTTCTTCTTCTTCCCAGCTCTAGGTTTTTTTTCCTTCTTCTTCCCAGCTCTAGGTTTTCTCTTCTTCTTCCCAGCTCTAGGTTTTTTCTTCTTCCCAGCTCTAGGTTTTTTCTAATTCTAACCACTACAAAACAAAGGGAGAGCGCAGATTTGCAGTCCAAGGACCACGGCTATGGAACGCTTTACCTACTCACATTCGCATGGAAGAAAACCATCAGGCCTTCAGAAAGAAACTCAAGACCTACCTCTTCTAAGAAGCTGGACAACATAGGACGGATCTAGTGCCTTGAGGCGATTCAGTTAGCATTTGTAGCGCTATACAAATCATTCATTCATTCAGCTCTATTTTTTTTCTTCTTCTTCCCAGCTCTAGGTTTTTTCTTCTTCTTCCCAGCTCTAGGTTTTTTCTTCTTCCCAGCTCTAGCTTTTTTCTTCTTCTTCCCAGCTCTAGGTTTTTTTTCTTCTTCTTCCCAGCTCTAGGTTTTCTCTTCTTCTTCCCAGCTCTAGGTCTTCTCTTCTTCTTCCCAGCTCTAGGTTTTTTCTTCTTCCCTGCTCTAGGTTTTCTCTTATTCTTCCCAGCTCTAGGTTTTTTCTAATTCTAACCGCTACAAAACAAAGGGAGAGCACAGATTTGCAGTCCAAGGACCACGGCTATGGAACGCTTTACCTACTTACATTCTCATGGAAGAAAACCATCAGGCCTTCAGAAAGAAACTCAAGACCTACCTCTTCTAAGAAGCTGGACAACATAGGACAGATCTAGCGCCTTGAGGCGATTCAGTTCGTATTTGTAGCGCTATACAAATCATTCATTCAGCTCTATTTTTTTTCTTCTTCTTCCCAGCTCTAGGTTTTTTCTTCTTCCCAGCTCTAGGTTTTTTCTTCTTCTTCCCAGCTCTAGGTTTTTTTTCTTCTTCTTCCCAGCTCTAGGTTTTCTCTTCTTCTTCCCAGCTCTAGGTTTTCTCTTCTTCTTCCCAGCTCTAGGTTTTTTCTTCTTCTTCCCAGCTCTAGGTTTTTTCTAATTCTAACCGCTACAAAACAAAGGTAGAGCGCAGATTTGCAGTCCAAGGACCACGGCTATGGAACGCTTTACCTACTCACATTCGCATGGAAGAAAACCATCAGGCCTTCAGAAAGAAACTCAAGACCTACCTCTTCTAAGAAGCTGGACAACATAGGACGGATCTAGTGCCTTGAGGCGATTCAGTTCGTATTTGTAGTGCTATACAAATCATTCATTCATTCAGCTCTAGGTTTTTTCTTCTTCCCAGCTCTAGGTTTTTTCTTCTCCCCAGTTCTAGATTTTTTCTTCTTCTTCCCAGCTCTAGGTTTTTTCTTCTTCTTCCCAGCTCTAGGTTTTCTCTTCTTCTTCCCAGCTCTAGGTTTTTTCTTCTTCCCAGCTCTAGGTTTTCTCTTCTTCCCAGCTCTAGGTTTTTTCTAATTCTAACCGCTACAAAACAAAGGGAGAGCGCAGATTTGTAGTCCAAGGACCACGGCTATGGAACGCTTTACCTACTCACATTCGCATGGAAGAAAACCATCAGGCCTTCAGAAAGAAACTCAAGACCTACCTCTTCTAAGAAGCTGGACAACATAGTATGGATCTAGCGCCTTGAGGCGATTCAGTTCGCATTTGTAGCGCTATACAAATCATTCATTCATTCAGCTCTAGGTTTTTTCTTCTTCCCAGCTCTAGGTTTTTTCTTCTCCCCAGCTCTAGGTTTTTTCTTCTTCCCAGCTCTAGGTTTTTTCTTCTTCTTCCCAGCTCTAGGTTTTTTTTCTTTTCTTCCCAGCTCTAGGTTTTCTCTTCTTCTTCCCAGCTCTAGGTTATTTCCTTCTTCTTCCCAGCTGTAGGATTTCTCTTCTTCTTCCCAGCTCTAGGTTTTTTCTAATTCTAACCGCTACAAAACAAAGGGAGGGCACAGATTTGCAGTCCACGGACCACGGCTATGGAACGCTCTACCTACTCACATTCGCATGGAAGAAAACCATCAGGCCTTCAGAAAGAAACTCAAGACCTACCTCTTCTAAGAAGCTGGACAACATAGGACACATCTAGCGCCTTGAGGCGATTCAGTTCATATTTGTAGCGCTATACAAATCATTCATTCATTCAGCTCTAGGTTTTTTCTTCTTCTTCCCAGCTCTAGGTTTTTTTTTCTTCTTCCCAGCTCTAGGTTTTTTCTTCTTCCCAGCTCTAGGTTTTTTTCTTCTTCTTCCCAGCTCTAGGTTTTCTCTTCTTCTTCCCAGCTCTAGGTTTTTTCTTCTTCCCAGCTCTAGGTTTTCTCTTCTTCTTCCCAGCTCTAGATTTTTTCTAATTCTAACCGCTACAAAACAAAGGGAGAGCGCAGATTTGCAGTCCAAGGACCACGGCTATGGAATGCTTTACCTACTCACATTCGCATGGAAGAAAACCATCAGGCCTTCAGAAAGAAACTCAAGACCTACCTCTTCTAAGAAGCTGGACAACATAGGACGGACCTAGCGCCTTGAGGCGATTCAGTTCGCATTTGTAGCGCTATACAAATCATTCATTCATTCAGCTCTAGGTTTTTTCTTCTTCTTCCCAGCTCTAGGTTTTTTCTTCTTCTTCCCAGCTCTAGGTTTTTTCTTCTTCTTCCCAGCTCTAGGTTTTTTCTTCTTCTTCCCAGCTCTAGGTTTTTTTTCTTTTCTTCCCAGCTCTAGGTTTTCTCTTCTTCTTCCCAGCTCTAGGTTTTTTCTTCTTCCCAGCTCTAGGTTTTTTCTAATTCTAACCGCTACAAAACGAAGGGAGAGCACAGATTTGCAGTCCAAGGACCACGGCTATGGAACGCTTTACCTACTTACATTCTCATGGAAGAAAACCATCAGGCCTTCAGAAAGAAACTCGACCTACCTCTTCTAAGAAGCTGGACAACATAGGACGGATCTAGTGCCTTGAGGCGATTCAGTTCGCATTTGTAGCGCTATACAAATCATTCATTCATTCAGCTCTAGGTTTTTTCTTCTTCTTCCCAGCTCTAGGTTTTTTCTTCTCCCCAGCTCTAGGTTTTTTCTTCTTCTTCCCAGCTCTAGGTTTTTTCTTCTTCTTCCCAGCGCTAGGTTTTTTTTCTTTTCTTCCCAGCTCTAGGTTTTCTCTTCTTCTTCCCAGCTCTAGGTTTTTTCTTCTTCTTCCCAGCTCTAGGTTTTCTCTTCTTCTTCACAGCTCTAGGTTTTTTCTAATTCTAACCGCTACAAAACAATGGGAGAGCGCAGATTTGCAGTCCAAGGACCACGGCTATGGAACGCTCTACCTACTCACATTCGCATGGAAGAAAACCATCAGGCCTTCAGAAAGAAACTCAAGACCTACCTCTTCTAAGAAGCTGGACAACATAGCACGGATCTAGCGCCTTGAGGCGATTCAGTTCGTATTTGTAGCGCTATACAAATCATTTATTCATTCAGCTCTAGGTTTTTTCTTCTTCCCAGCTCTAGGTTTTTTCTTCTTTCTTCCCAGCTCTAGGTTTTTTCTTCTTCTTCCCAGCTCTAGGTTTTTTTTCTTTTCTTCCCAGCTCTAGGTTTTCTCTTCTTCTTCCCAGCTCTAGGTTTTCTCTTCTTCTTCCCAGCTCTAGGTTTTTTCTTCTTCTTCCCAGCTCTAGGTTTTCTCTTCTTCTTCCCAGCTCTAGGTTTGTTCTAATTCTAACCGCTACAAAACAAAGGGAGAGCACAGATTTGCAGTCCAAGGACCACGGCTATGGAATGCTTTACCTACTTACATTCTCATGGAAGAAAACCATCAGGCCTTCAGAAAGAAACTCAAGACCTACCTCTTCTAAGAAGCTGGACAACATAGGACAGATCTAGCGCCTTGAGGCGATTCAGTTCGTATTTGTAGCGCTATACAAATCATTCATTCATTCAGCTCTATTTTTTTCTTCTTCTTCCCAGCTCTAGGTTTTTTCTTCTTCCCAGCTCTAGGTTTTCTCTTCTTCCCAGCTCTAGGTTTTTTCTAATTCTAACCGCTACAAAACAAAGGGAGAGCGCAGATTTGCAGTCCAAGGACCACGGCTATGGAACGCTTTACCTACTCACATTCGCATGGAAGAAAACCATCAGGCCTTCAGAAAGAAACTCAAGACCTACCTCTTCTAAGAAGCTGGACAACATAGGATGGATCTAGCGCCTTGAGGCAATTCAGTTCGCATTTGTAGCGCTATACAAATCATTCATTCATTCAGCTCTAGGTTTTTTCTTCTTCCCAGCTCTAGGTTTTTTCTTCTCCCCAGCTCTAGGTTTTTTCTTCTTCCCAGCTCTAGGTTTTTTCTTCTTCTTCCCAGCTCTAGGTTTTTTTTCTTTTCTTCCCAGCTCTAGGTTTTCTCTTCTTCTTCCCAGCTCTAGGTTTTTTCTTCTTCTTCCCAGCTGTAGGTTTTCTCTTCTTCTTCCCAGCTCTAGGTTTTTTCTAATTCTAACCGCTACAAAACAAAGGGAGGGCGCAGATTTGCAGTCCAAGGACCACGGCTATGGAACGCTCTACCTACTCACATTCGCATGGAAGAAAACCATCAGGCCTTCAGAAAGAAACTCAAGACCTACCTCTTCTAAGAAGCTAGACAACATAGGACACATCTAGCGCCTTGAGGCGATTCAGTTCGTATTTGTAGCGCTATACAAATCATTCATTCATTCAGCTCTAGGTTTTTTCTTCTTCTTCCCAGCTCTAGGTTTTTTTTTCTTCTTCCCAGCTCTAGGTTTTTTCTTCTTCCCAGCTCTAGGTTTTTTTCTTCTTCTTCCCAGCTCTAGGTTTTCTCTTCTTCTTCCCAGCTCTAGGTTTTTTCTTCTTCCCAGCTCTAGGTTTTCTCTTCTTCTTCCCAGCTCTAGATTTTTTCTAATTCTAACCGCTACAAAAGAAAGGGAGAGCGCAGATTTGCAGTCCAAGGACCACGGCTATGGAACGCTTTACCTACTCACATTCGCATGGAAGAAAACCATCAGGCCTTCAGAAAGAAACTCAAGACCTACCTCTTCTAAGAAGCTGGACAACATAGGACGGACCTAGCGCCTTGGGGCGATTCAGTTCGCATTTGTAGCGCTATACAAATCATTCATTCATTCAGCTCTAGGTTTTTTCTTCTTCTTCCCAGCTCTAGGTTTTTTCTTCTCCCCAGCTCTAGGTTTTTTCTTCTTCTTCCCAGCTCTAGGTTTTTTCTTCTTCTTCCCAGCTCTAGGTTTTTTTTCTTTTCTTCCCAGCTCTAGGTTTTCTCTTCTTCTTCCCAGCTCTAGGTTTTCTCTTCTTCTTCCCAGCTCTAGGTTTTTTCTAATTCTAACCGCTACAAAACAAAGGGAGAGCGCAGATTTGCAGTCCAAGGACCACGGCTATGGAATGCTCTACCTACTCACATTCGCATGGAAGAAAACCATCAGGCCTTCAGAAAGAAACTCAAGACCTACCTCTTCTAAGAAGCTGGACAACATAGGACGGATCTAGCGCCTTGAGGCGATTCAGTTCGTATTTGTAGTGCTATACAAATCATTTATTCATTCAGCTCTAGGTTTTTTCTTCTTCCCAGCTCTAGGTTTTTTCTTCTTCTTCCCAGCTCTAGGTTTTTTCTTCTTCTTCCCAGCTCTAGGTTTTCTCTTCTTCTTCCCAGCTCTAGGTTTTCTCTTCTTCTTCCCAGCTCTAGGTTGTTTCTTCTTCTTCCCAGCTCTAGGTTTTCTCTTCTTCCCAGCTCTAGGTTTTTTCTAATTCTAACCGCTACAAAACAAAGGGAGAGCACAGATTTGCAGTCCGAGGACCACGGCTATGGAATGCTTTACCTACTTACATTCTCATGGAAGAAAACCATCAGGCCTTCAGAAAGAAACTCAAGACCTACCTCTTCTAAGAAGCTGGACAACATAGGACAGATCTAGCGCCTTGAGGCGATTCAGTTCGTATTTGTAGCGCTATACAAATCATTAATTCATTCAGCTCTATTTTTTTTCTTCTTCTTCCCAGCTCTAGGTTTTTTCTTCTTCTTCCCAGCTCTAGGTTTTTTTCTTCTTCTTCCCAGCTCTAGTTTTTTTTTCTTCTTCTTCCCAGCTCTAGGTTTTCTCTTCTTCTTCCCAGCTCTAGGTTTTTTCTTCTTCTTCCCAGCTCTAGGTTTTTTCTAATTCTAACCGCTACAAAACAAAGGGAGAGCGCAGATTTGCAGTCCAAGGACCACGGCTATGGAACGCTTTACCTACTCACATTCGCATGGAAGAAAACCATCAGGCCTTCAGAAAGAAACTCAAGACCTACCTCTTCTAAGAAGCTGGACAACATAGGACGGATCTAGCGCCTTGAGGCGATTCAGTTCGCATTTGTAGCGCTATACAAATCATTCATTCATTCAGCTCTAGGTTTTTTCTTCTTCTTCCCAGCTCTAGGTTTTTTCTTCTCCCCAGCTCTAGGTTTTTTCTTCTTCTTCCCAGCTCTAGGTTTTTTCTTCTTCTTCCCAGCTCTAGGTTTTCTCTTCTTCCCAGCTCTAGGTTTTTTCTAATTCTAACCGCTACAAAACAAAGGGAGAGCGCAGATTTGCAGTCCAAGGACCACGGCTATGGAATGCTTTACCTACTTACATTCTCATGGAAGAAAACCATCAGGCCTTCAGAAAGAAACTCAAGACCTACCTCTTCTAAGAAGCTGGACAACATAGGACAGATCTAGCGCCTTGAGGCGATTCAGTTCTTATTTGTAGCGCTATACAAATCATTCATTCATTCAGCTCTAGGTTTTTTCTTCTTCTTCCCAGCTCTATGTTTTTTCTTCTCCCCAGCTCTAGGTTTTTTCTTCTTCTTCCCAGCTCTAGGTTTTTTCTTCTCCCCAGCTCTAGGTTTTTTCTTCTTCCCAGCTCTAGGTTTTTTCTTCTTCTTCCCAGCTCTAGGTTTTTTTTCTTTTCTTCCCAACTCTAGGTTTTCTCTTCTTCTTCCCAGCGCTAGGTTTTTTCTTCTTCTTCCCAGCTCTAGGTTTTCTCTTCTTCCCAGCTCTAGGTTTTTTCTTCCTCTTCCCAGATCTAGGTTTTCTCTACTTCCCAGCTCTAGGTTTTTTCTAATTATAACCGCTACAAAACAAAGGGAGAGCACAGATTTGCAGTCCAAGGACCACGGCTATGGAACGCTTTACCTGCTTACATTCTCATGGAAGAAAACCTTCAGGCCTTCAGAAAGAAACTCAAGACCTACCTCTTCTAAGAAGCTGGACAACATAGGACAGATCTAGCGCCTTGAGGCGATTCAGTTCGTATTTGTAGCGCTATACAAATCATTCATTCATTCAGCTCTAGGTTTTTTCTTCTTCTTCCCAGCTCTAGGTTTTTTTTCTTCTTCCCAGCTCTAGGTTTTTTCTTCTTCTTCCCAGCTCTAGGTTTTTTCTTCTTCCCAGCTCTAGGTTTTTTCTTCTTCTTCCCAGCTCTAGGTTTTTTTTCTTTTCTTCCCAGCTCTAGGTTTTCTCTTCTTCTTCCCAGCTCTAGGTTTTCTCTTCTTCTTCCCAGCTCTAGGTTTTTTCTAATTCTAACCGCTACAAAACAAAGGGAGAGCACAGATTTGCAGTCCAAGGACCACGGCTATGGAACGCTTTACCTACTCACATTCGCATGGAAGAAAACCATCAGGCCTTCAGAAAGAAACTCAAGACCTACCTCTTCTAAGAAGCTGGACAACATAGGACGGATCTAGTGCCTTGAGGCGATTCAGTTCGCATTTGTAGCGCTATACAAATCATTCATTCATTCAGCTCTATTTTTTTTCTTCTTCTTCCCAGCTCTAGGTTTTTTCTTCTTCTTCCCAGCTCTAGGTTTTTTCTTCTTCTTCCCAGCTCTAGCTTTTTTCTTCTTCTTCCCAGCTCTAGGTTTTTTTTCTTCTTCTTCCCAGCTCTAGGTTTTCTCTTCTTCTTCCCAGCTCTAGGTTTTCTCTTCTTCTTCCCAGCTCTAGGTTTTTTCTTCTTCCCAGCTCTAGGTTTTCTCTTATTCTTCCCAGCTCTAGGTTTTTTCTAATTCTAACCGCTACAAAACAAAGGGAGAGCACAGATTTGCAGTCCAAGGACCACGGCTATGGAACGCTTTACCTACTCACATTCGCATGGAAGAAAACCATCAGGCCTTCAGAAAGAAACTCAAGACCTACCTTTTCTAAGAAGCTGGACAACATAGGACGGATCTAGCGCCTTGAGGCGATTCAGTTCGCATTTGTAGCGCTATACAAATCATTCATTCATTCAGCTCTAGGTTTTTTTCTTCTTCTTCCCAGCTCTAGGTTTTTTCTTCTCCCCAGCTCTAGGTTTTTTCTTCTTCTTCCCAGCTCTAGGTTTTTTCTTCTTCTTCCCAGCTCTAGGTTTTTTTTCTTTTCTTCCCAACTCTAGGTTTTCTCTTCTTCTTCCCAGCTCTAGGTTTTTTCTTCTTCCCAGCTCTAGGTTTTCTCTTCTTCTTCCCAGCTCTAGGTTTTTTCTAATTCTAACCGCTACAAAGCAAAGGGAGAGCGCAGATTTGCAGTACAAGGACCACGGCTATGGAACGCTTTACCTACTCACATTCTCATGGAAGAAAACCATCAGGCCTTCAGAAAGAAACTCAAGACCTACCTCTTCTAAGAAGCTGGACAACATAGGACGGATCTAGCGCCTTGAGGCGATTCAGTTTGCATTTGTTGCGCTATACAAATCATTCATTCATTCAGCTCTAGGTTTTTTCTTCTTCTTCCCAGCTCTAGGTTTTTTCTTCTCCCCAGCTCTAGGTTTTTTCTTCTTCTTCCCAGCTCTAGGTTTTTTCTTCTTCTTCCCAGCTCTAGGTTTTTTTCCTTTTCTTCCCAGCTCTGTTTTCTCTTCTTCTTCCCAGCTCTAGGTTTTCTCTACTTCTTCCCAGCTCTAGGTTTTTTCTTCTTCCCAGCTCTAGGTTTTTTCTACTTCTTCCCATCTCTAGGTTTTTTCTTCTACCCAGCTCTAGGTTTTTTCTTCTTCTTTCCAGCTCTAGGGTTTTTCTTCTTCCCAGTTCTAGGTTTTTTCTTCTTCCCAGCTCTAGGTTTTTTCTAATTCTTCCCTTTTTTCTAATTCTACCCAGCTCTAGGTTTTTTCTTCTTCTTCCCAGCTCTAGTTTTTTTCTAATTCTACCCAGCTCTAGGTTTTTTCTTCTTCAGAGCTCTAGGTTTTTTCTTCTTCCCAGCTCTAGGTTTTTTCTTCTTCCCAGCTCTAGGTTTTTTCTTCTTCTTCCCAGCTCTAGGTTTTTTCTTCTCCCCAGCTCTAGGTTTTTTTCTTTTCCCCAGCTCTAGGTTTTTTTCTCTTCTTCCCAGCTCTAGGTTTTTTTTTCTTCTTCCCAGCTCTAGGTTTTTATTTTCTTCTTCCCAGCTCTAGGTTTTTTTTTCTCTTCATCCCAGCTCTAGGTTGTTTCTTCTCCTTTTTCCATTTCTAGTTTTTTTCTTCCCAGCTCTAGGTTTTTTCTTCCCAGCTCTAGAATTTTTCTTCCCAGCTCTAGGATTTTTCTTCCCAGCTCTAGGATTTTTCTTCTCCTCAGCTCTAAGTTTTTTCTTCTTCTTCTCAGTTTTTTTCTTCTTCCCCGGTTTTTTCTTCTAACCAGCTCTATTTTTTTTCTTCTTCCCAGCTCTAGTTTTTTTCTTCTTCCCAGGTTGTTTCTTCTTCCCAGCTCTAGGTTTTTTTCTTGTTCCCAGGTTTTTTCTTCTTCCCAGCTCTAGGATTTTTCTTCCCAGCTCTAGGATTTTTCACGTCAACTTTAGCCCTTAGGGTGTCCCTCTTGCCCAGCTGGAACATTGATGGGCATTTTGATCTGCCCAAGCCACTTGGTTCCTGTGGGGTACCCTCTGCTCTGCCTTGTAGGATTGTCGATTAAATTCGGCTACACCTACTTGCTGCTATCGGGTTAGAGGCTTAGTCCCCACACGGAGCGAGACTGCGATCCACCCTACTAACATCTTTTGCCATTCCAGCATTATCGCTTCTCTGCCTTTTTGGCCATGATCAAGTGTCACGTCGACTTTAGCCCTTCTGGGTGTCCC